>NC_132789.1:69698015-70009404 GCF_048418805.1 Vulpes vulpes | reverse complement strand
CTGTTTATTAAAAACGCTTTGTAATGTGCTTCAGTATCTAGTAGGGGTAGTACCAATAATTTCTCTATCTTTTTTTTCATAGTTCTCCAAAATACTTTATTTTTAAAATTTTCTCATAGGTGTTTTAGAATTACCTTTCTTAGTTCCCAAACAGAACAACAGGAATAATAAACAATCCCTTCCTCCCCCTAAAAAAACAAAACAAAACAAAACAAAACAAAACAAAACAAGCTTGTCAAGTATACTCTTGTGTCTTTAGAATTGTTTTAGAATTTTTCCTAACAAAGGATTTGGATTTTTCTTATTAAGCATTTCCAATAGTTATTTATATTGCAGAACCTCCCAAGCCTAGGGGTGTGAAACAATCATTTTGTTATGCTCATACATTCTGTGGGTCAGAAATTTGGAAAGGAAAGAATAGTGACTGTGATCACGCTTCTCCCTGACATCAGCTGAAAAGAGTTGAGGGCTGGAGGTAAATCAGTGGCTGGGGGTAGGAATCATTTGGAGGCACTTTCATTCACATGGCTAGCTATTTATACAGATTGTTCTCAGGAATCTCAGCTGGAGCTGCCACCAAGATACTTATATATAGCCTGTCTAGATTGCCTGGGCTGCCTCATAGCATGGCAGCCTTGGACATGGTACCTAGAACTCAGGATTCTAAAGGCAAGTAGCCCAAGAGAACCAGATGGGAGCTCTATCACCTTTGATAACTTAGCTCCAGAAGTCACATTGGCATCATGTCTGCTATAGTCACAGCCCATTCATTTTCAAGGGCAGAGACATAAATCTCACTTCTTGATGGAAGTGTCTAGGCACATCTTAAGAATATATGGGATGAAAGATAATGCTAAAGTCAATATCCAATGTGCCAGAGCATTTGTTTCTCTTTGACATTATTTCTTTTCCTACTGACTTTCCAGATTGAGTCTTTTCCTTCATTTTATATCCTAACTAGGTGTTTATTACTCAATTGATGTTACCGATTTCTATATATTATATACGCCACAGTCTTATTTAATTACATCATTTTCTTTTTTTTCTGTTTGATTCTCTTCCATTACCAGTTATACAATCAGATAATTAGAAAAAATGAATTTTACCTCTTTGCTTCCAATATTTGAGACTTTATTTAAACTCTCACTTTTACTTTTGCATAATTTTGTTGGCTATGAGCCTCCTATAACATAAATGTAATGGTGATGGTGGCTGCTTATGCATTTCTTTTTTCTGACTGCCGCAAAAATGCCTGCATTTCCATTAATTAAAATTGGGCAATTGAAAAGAGAATATATCCTCCAAAGTCTCCACTTTTTAAAAATTACACTTTGGTACTTGATGTATAGATAACCATTACTATTATATTTTCATTGTGAATTCCAGTCTTAACCATTACATTAGTGTCTACCACACTTTTGCTCTAGTGCTTTGTCTTCCCTTCCCTTCTCTTTTCTTTCAAATGCCTTTTGGTCTAATCTCTACCTGATCTGATATTAAGATTACCAACCTTGATTCTCCTTTATAGCTCATACTTTCTTTCCTTAAACATCTTGTAAGTGTTTTTCCACTGTCTTCTGACATTAAAAAGTTGGGAAAAGTTGGACATTGTCTAAGCCTATTCAAGCTGCTATAATAAAATACCAGAGACTGGGTTGCTTATAAGCAACAGAAATTGATTTCTCACAGTTCTAGAGACTGGAAATTTGAGATCAGGGTGTCAGCATAGTTGGGTGAGTGCCCTTTTCTGGGTTATAGACTTCCTTGTTGTATCCTCATGGGGAGGGAGGGAGGAATCTCTCAGGAGCCACTCTGTTAAGGGCAATAGTCTCATTTATGGGGCTCCATCATCATGACCTAGTTATTTCCCAAAGTTTCCACTTCTTAATACCATCATATTGAGCATTAGGATTTAACATATGAATTTTAGGGGAACACAAACATTCAGCCCATAACAGATATTAATCTTATTTTCCTTCCTTATAAGAGTGTTGATATTTTTGCCTATTCAGTGAATTGTTTTCTTTATTCTTAAAGCCCAATAGTTTTATTATGATACATCTTGGGGCCAATTTGTCTTGGTACACAGATTCAGTGTATAGATTTATTTCTTCTTTTAGCCCAATTTCTTTTTTTTAATTTTTAAAAAAGATTTTATTTATTTGAGAAAGAGGGAAGGAGGGGAGAGAGAGCATGAGCAGGAGGAGGGGCAGAGGGAGAAGCAGACTGCCTGCTGAGCAGGGAACCAATGCAAGGCTGTCTTCCAGGCCCTTAGGCCCCCTTCAACCTGAATTGAAAGCAGATGCTTAACCAATTGAACCACCCAGTGCCCCTAGTTAAAATAATCTCTTAAAATGATATTTTAAAATGATAATTCTCTCTTACTGCTTTTCTTTCTTGGAATCTTCAATTACCACATATACTGCAATTTCTTAACTTGCCTTCTATATCCATCATTTAATATTTATTTATTTCCGTCTCCTTATTTGTTTCCTGTATTTACGTCTAGTTTGTCAGACCCTTTGTTGTAGTCTTCAGGTCATCTTTTTCTTTCAGTTTTAAAATAATTTTGTCGTCTTTCCCCTGAGTTCTGTCAATCCTTTTTTTTTTAACCTTTGCTGGTTTTCTGGTCATCACCTCCTACTGTCTGTGTTAGCTTAGAACTCTTGTATTTCTGCTTTGTGATCTTCCTTCATAGCTGCAAATAATTTGTTATTTTTAAAATTCTTATTGGAATAGTTGGTTGAAATTTTTACATGGCATTTTGTTAGATATTTTTAGTGAGTGTTCCTTTCTATTGGAAAATTTCTCTCAATTTTCACATTTTAGTTCTGACACCATTTTAATTTTGTGTGTATGTCTTTACTCTTTCCTTTTTTGGTACTCATAAATGAGAACAATATGTTCCCAAATACGAGTATGAGGTGGAGTAGAGTGGACAGGAATAGCTTCCCTGATTCCCAATGCAAGCCAGAAAGAATCGTATAGGCACTGATATGGTATGGAAACTAACCAATTTAAAACAGACATCTCATCCAACCATTATAGGCTTAGAGAAAAAAAATAATAAAGCATTTGGGAAAAACTTTCTGTTGAAAATCAATCCTGGGTTAAAAAAAAAATCTTTTGTTATACTGTGGCACTTCTAGGTAGGTATCCTTCCTTTGCCTCTTGGAATGTAACTTGGCTCTGCAGAAGTTCCTCGTCCAGTCCTATATCGCCTCTGCTTATTCTATTGTCTGTGGCTACTCAGCGACTCAGGTCTTGCTTTCCAATGTAATCCACTTACTTTTAGAAAATGGATTTTCACTGACATTCTCAAAAATACATTCTCCTCTGCCCTTGTCTGGACAATTTTTAAGTCTTCCTTCTATCCCCAGTTGCTCATGCCCAACTGTCTTTCAACACCAGGCAAAGAAGCTTGCCCACAATTTGGGACCCTCATCTTTTGGAGAATAGATATTCATTTTGCTATTGGTTTCTGCAATTAGCCTCTGCAGTGTCAGCACTCCCTAATCTCCCCTACCACTGCAGCATGGCTGCTCTGGGGCCTTCCTGCCAGGCTTTGCTGGTTTCAGTTGCTTTTGGCAGCATGAACACATAATTTGAAGTTTGTGGGTTTTCTTTGTCTCCTATTTTAAGTGAAAATGGAGTTTGTGATTTTTTTTTCTTTTCATTATCTTGTTGCTCTATTTCTAGCAGAAGCAGACAGATTCAGAATTAAGCAGCCATCATGTTCTTCCAGAATCATAATTAATATAATTATTTTTGTCATAGTGAAAATATGAAGGATATTTTCTCATTTAGGTCGGGTAAATAAAGAACGGACTTTTTGTGTGGAAATAGGAGACTCTAAAAAATGGATCCCTTGGCAAAATATATTCCCCACTGGTGAGTTTTCAAGATGTGCTCTGGACATAATTGAGAGAGGGCAGCTCGATGAGCTTGTTAGATAAGCAAATCTATGCAGAGAGTCTGTCACTCCCTGAGAAATGAAACTGGGTAGAGGAAAAAGAATCAGATTTACATGTTACAAAATGCTGTTCTTTATTTTAATCGACAGAATTGGATTAGACTCCAGCATCAGCATGCATTTCCCATTGTTTTCTTTTTATATTAACTACAGGAGACTCATTAGAATTTCATGGATGTAATTGTTTCTGGGTTACATCCTCAATTAATGACTATAATTGAAAGATCGGATAGGACTGGGATGACGTGACTGTAATTTAAGTGTAAGACGTCTGGGCCTCTATTTACAATGCATTTGTTATTTTTTCTTCTACTGTGGAGGAGTATTTACGAGAGGCAGAAATAAATGCATTTCAAACAGCAATGTCTCAATCAAAACAATGTGCATATTGTGTGCTGAGTGTTGTTTTTCTGGGCTGTTTTGTGACTCTGTAGCCCTCAGCAGGATACATGTGCATAAAAAGAGCTTGTGCTCAGATCTTCTGGGAGGACTTGGGGGAGGAGAACATGCCTCAACAAAGGGGAGGTGGACCAGAAGGCTATCTGCCTTTTTTTTTTTTTTTTTTAGGGGATGTGTTATAACAGCGGTTCAAAACCCAGCACCTCAGCCTGCACATGCCAAGGATTCCTTAATTAGTTTTAGATTATGTCATGGGGAAAGAAAAGAAGCCCCCCCCCCCATCTCCTAATTATGACTCTTCTGCTTTCCTCTTCTTATATTTTCCCCTAAAAGTAGATATTAACCTTATTAGCGTTTGAGCAGTGCATCAGTGATTATCTACACACAGGCTTTGAGAGCAGCTGCAAGGGGCAGCTGAACAATTATCTGGGGTTAGCCAGATTTGCTCCAGATTCTGGGATCAGAGAAGCCTGTAGACTGGAGCTCTTAAGTTCAGGGATGTCTGCTATTTCTCCATCCAAGGTCAGGTGTGGACTGCATAGCTCATTATATCTCTTTTTCAATAGTAGTGACCTTTCTTTCTCTTGTGGGTCTATTGATCTGGAGGGATGGCAAAGACAGCCAGGATGGATGGTATTATAGATGAGCTGGAGAGGCCAAGATGTGTGGCTGGACTAACCTACCATGGAAAGAGAAAGAAAAGTGAGACAGTTCACAGGCAGGAATAGAAAGTTAGGAGACAGAGAGGATGAGAAGGGAGGGGCTGCTGGTTCAGAGGTGACTTCATAATAATGACTTGACAACTGTGTACCTCTTTTTATAGCTTTCATGCTGATACTGTAAACTGAGGAGTATTTCTTAATATGTCACCTCTGCTTCCAGAAACACAAGGGTGCTTGCTAGAATGCAGATTATCATATCTTACTCAGATTTGTAGTAATCAAAATTTCTGGGCATGGTCCCAGGAAGCTGCTCGTATTCTGATAGACATTGGAGTTTGAGAATGACTGGGGAGGAGGAAGTAGAAAGTAAAAGGAATGGAATGGTAGTGACTGACCAGTGAAGGAAGCTGGGAGAGAGTAGACTGAGGTCAGATTCACAGATAAGGGACTTGAATCAGAGCAGTGAAGTATCTTTCTGTAAGTTATGCATCTAGTAAGTGTCGGAGCCATGGTTTACACTTTTAAGTTTAAGCCTTTTTGTACCAAGTTTAAGTGAATAGGAATAGGAAAGTGCTAGAATTCGGATGGCAGGTTACAGGAAGAATGCAACATGGCTTGGGATAGGAACACTTTTCAAGAGTATGATATGAAAAGGACAATATGTTCAATTTTCTTTAAACTTATATTCTAAACTCATATTTTATTTGCCTCCTCCATGAATATTTTGTACATGGTTGTGAATTTTTTTTAAATATTTTTTTTATTTATGAGAGACACACAGAGAGAGACAGAGACACAGGCAGAGGGAGAAGCAGGCTCCATACAAGGAGCATGATGTGGGACTCAATCCTGGATCCCGGGATCACACCCTGAGCAGACACTAAACCGCTGAGCCACCCAGATGTCCCCATGATTGTGTATTAACTAAAATCATCCATGCAACTTTTTGGGGGTTAAATTGATATATATTTTTAAATTTAGCAGGTTCTAACTCATAATCTGAGATGTTAATTAAGGCATTCTAGCATACACTAGTTAATGGTCAACTAATAATTTCTTAAGAAATTCATCTGTATACTACTTAAAATCATCTTGCCAATGATACTACATATACTGATAATTTTGGATATAATGTTTTCGTCAAATTTGTCTTCTCCTCAAGACTGATGCCTCTTTCCATTTTCTCTCTTGTACCTCATTGTCCAGGACCCATTTGCATAACCTCAAACCGTCATTTTTACTGCATTGGCTTGTTCAGCTTTGCTTTCCTAATGGTGTAGCCTGGGTTACCCTCTTTCTTTGGTATCTCCATTTGTCCTTTGCAATTTGTTTATGAGCTTCGCCTCCAACCCTCATTTCTATCTTAATTTTATCCATGGAGTTTGGATCTCTCTGCCTTTAGTGGTCCTAACAAACTCCCCTCCTTCCTCACTTATTAAACGTGACTACCTTATGAATAGCCTTCACTGATAATTCCCCTTATTGGCATGGTGTTAGCAAAGTGTTTGATTGATAAATCAATTCACAAATCATTTCAGACCCTGAGTAATATTTTTAGATGACTGTAAGTACTCAAATGGTTGGCATTAAAAGTGAACAAATAAGTATGATACTGATACTGATTCATTCTATGGAGAAACTAAAACAGAAGTGTTAGAGAGTGATAAGAAGGTTCTTGCTCTATCTGTAGGATGCACAGGGATGATCTCTGTGAGAGAGGATGACTTGCATAATGAGAAGGAGCCAACAATGAGATGATCTCATTTCAATGGTATGTGTACAAGGGAGAGGTGTACAAGAGACCCTCAGATGGGGATGAATGTAAAGCTCTGGGGGAATAGACATGAAGCTCAAAAAAGCTCATTCGGAACAAGAATTCCCCCTTGTTCTAGGGGGGTCAGTCTTTTGTTCTATTCAGCCCTTCAACTGATTGGATGAAGCCCACCCACATTAGGGATATTAGGGACAGCAATGTACTTTACTCCAAGTCCACTGGTTTAAGTGTTAATCTCATCCAAAACATCCTTCCAGAAACATCCAGAATAACACTTAACTACATAACTGGATACCATGGCCCAGCCATTCTGACACATTAAAATTAACCATCATACTTTTCTTATAAAACAAAGGAAGAAAACCAATTTCCCCATTTTAAGTAATAGTTCTGTATTTCATCACAGGTAGATTTAGAGATACGCACTTTTCATGCTGCCAATAAATCAGTAACCATGGAATTAAGAATCCCCTTCCAATAATGGTCGTGTTTATTAAAGATTTTCCTGAAAAAAATGTCAGAAGTATAGTAATTGGACTATAAGAATGAAGTGAAAAAGAACAAGGATAGGAACACTGACTAGGTTAGGCTAATAGTTAAAAAAAAAAAAAGAAAAAGATTAATAAATATCTCCTGAAGAAATTCACTAGTGAAGGGAGTAGAGACAGTTAGGAGTAACCTAAGCTTTGTTGCTACAGGATAGGATGATGATTTTTTTTTTTTAAGAGAGCTTTAATTGATCAGCACTTCATGTAAATGAATAATGTAGGTGAACCTTATCAGCATGCTAGAAGCTTACAATTATTCAAATTACACAAAGCCATCAAATATGTGGAAATCAAAACAACAGAAAGAGCCATTAATTCCTCTTCTGTCCCCCAGCATTCTAGGGTTTTACCCACATTTGTGATGGGAAGACACTTCAACCTTGAAATTAAACAGAGAACATGGTGTGGCAATTTACTCACACATTCACCGTTTAATTGTTTTAAAGGTGACCCAGGCAGATGTACAACACTGAAGTATGCACATTTTTAGTGTGCAGTCCAATTCTGTTCGTGTCTCGCATGATGGATTCGGAATTTCAGATCATTCTAGTTAATAGAAAATGTGTTAATTAAGATCAGTTTAATAGTGGTGTTTTTGGAGGATTAAAAGAATGTTTCATTTGAGCACCACATTTCCATTCTGAGAAGCTAGAGTGCTTAGAGAGTGAATATATTGGACATGAAATATCTCCTAAACAACTCATCCTTCACAAACTGGAATTCTGTATTTTCTGAGGTAGAATCCTTTTGTAATTCTCATAAGACTGTTCCCTTTCTTGCATCCCAGAATTCCCCTGTCTCTGCATACACCTGTGGTACCAATAGCTTTGGACAGTGGCTGCCAACCAGAATCCTTGAGTATCACTGGGGAGAGAGTCCCTGTAGAACGTGGGCTCTTTGCTGAGTTGTGGGGAAAGTCACAACAGAAGGGTCCATCTGCCAGTTCCCAATGAGCCAAATTCCAATTATAGTATGGCCAAAGGGACTACCTTCTATGGGTCTTAGCGATGCCTCATTTAAAGATGTCAGAGAAATGGCCTGATGGTAAATACACACAAAACAATATTTGGCTAAGGAGATCTGATGGTCTGGAAAATCCACTGCCACTAGCAAGCTAGCTATATGATCTAGGGCAAGTTATCATTTTCTGTGCCCATATTCTTTCATCTGTAAAATGGATAAAACTATAATGTACTGAGATTGTATTATGTGCTATGCCCTTTTCATACTTAATCTCTCTTAATCTTCATGATGACATAATGAATTGGGCAGCATTATACGCCCACTCATTCTTTTGCAGAAGGGATAGCTGATGCTTAGGGATATTGAATATTGCCCAGGGTTACACAAGCATGCCCGCAAGATTTGAAAGCAAGTTTCCCATAATCCTTGACTTTAATTACAGAACAGATTTTCACTAGGCTAATTAGTACCTACCTCGTTGGGTTGTTCCTGGGAAAAATTCATGTAATGTATGTAAAACACATAACACAAATATCTGAAAGTCAATGCTAGCTTTCGCACCTGGATATAGCAACAGCAACAAACGAAGTCTTCTTAGGTAATTTTCTTTATTAGTCTCCTTCTAGTATTCCCCTCACCTCTCTTCAGTGTTAATGCATTCAGAGTCAGTACCATTTAACAGGTATCTCTCCATGTAATCGAAACCTTTCAATTGTTCACTAATTATTTCATGAATGAATATGTTGTTTCCATCGAATCACTTGTTTTATGCAGGGAGAGCCATGGACCAACAGGCTCTTGCTTAGAAAATCAGCATGAATTCTTAGCTCCTCCACTGGACTTTAAAGGAAAAAAACCTCAGAAGTTCAGCTCTCTCATTTCTGAAAAGGGAATAATGATGCTTATTCTTCACCTCTGTCAGCACTAGAAAAAGATTGGAATGAAAGCAAGCATATGAAAGGCTTTCTAAACACCAATGTGCCATAGAAATGTAAAGGTGGTATTAGCAAGGGTTATGACATCTTCTGCTTTCTTTCCATTCATCCATTTTTATGTGTCTATCAACATAAAAAGCAATAATTTTTGACTTGCAAATTTTACTGTTAGCCTCAACTCTTGAATGACACAATGAAAGGAGGATGCATTCACATTTTATTTTTATGTGAATAAATTAAGGGCAACTGTTTTTCTCTTTTACTTCCACCCCCATCCCATGGCAAATGAGCTCCTCTTATTCATATTGAGACCAAAGTTTCAGATTTCTTTCTAGAAAGTATTTAGGATCTAAAAGCCCATTTGAGCTAATTAATTTGTATGAAGTTGGTTGGATTACTTCAGATGGTGTTATAAGTTGGGTTCCTCCTGAAGAAGATTGAGATAGTGATTTGAATATAAAAATGCTGTTAGAGAGTGCTCTTAAGGTCAACATCTCTGGGGGAAGATAAAGAAATAGGATGGGGCAGAGGGGAAATGTCCCCTTAATCTAACTCAGGAAAGTTCTTGTCTGATTCCACAGAGAAATCAAAAGTGAGATGATCCTTCAGAGTTGTCCTGAATTGTGAAGAAAAGACTGAAGTTTTTTTTTTACTCCCTACAATAGCCAGTCTTGGATGTTCACTGTTCCTAGAAGAGGGCATGGCTTTAGGTGAATTAGCTTCCTTCAGATACAAGAGCAATTTCCAGGATGGACTGATAGCCAGATGGACTTGCAGCCAGTGAGGAATTATGCCCCTCAGTTCTGAAAGGGGCTCTGGGCACCATGTTATAGGATCCACTATACATGGCAATGCACTTGCTTTACCAGATCTAGATATGAATCTCATCTACAGCCTCTGGGGGAATGATCATACAAAATCAGGCAAGTCATTACTTCATGATTATTTCTGTCTACATTTAGAAAGAAACATCTCATGTTATTCTGAACCTTGTATTAGGCTGAAATCTGACTTCAGATTCCTTAATCGTTGAGAAAATTCTGAGGAGACACTGCTAAAGAGCCCAACTCGGCTTTGGAATAAAGAGAATAAAGTACAATATTTGGCTATAGCACCAGCCTTTACTCATGGTTATAGTTTCCAGCCCCTGAAATGGCTAATACTTTTTGAATATTCACTACATATGAGACACTGTTCTGAAGTCACTACATAAGTTAACTATGTTAATATCACAACTCTATAGGATGGGCATTATAAACCACATTTTATAAATGAGAAAACAGGCTCAGAGAAGCAAAAATATATACCCATGTTTACATGTGTAGTAAATAATGAAAACTCTTACATTTCATAATGGAATGATAGTAAATTGGCACATCACATTTTAATCCTTCTTACCTTCCTCACCGTTTTTTTTTTTTTTTCTCTTTGCTACATGTACTATTTTCCTAGGGCTGCCCTAAAAAAGTATCAAAAACTACATGGCTTAAAACAACAGAAATTTATTCTCTCGCTCTTGTGGAGGCCAGGAGTCAAAAATCAAGGTGGTGGGGCAAGGCTGGTTACTTCTGGAGATCTCTGAGGGAGAGTCTGTTTCATGCCTTTCTCTTAGCGTCTGGTGTTACCAGCAATCCTTGGCTTGCAGACACATCACTCTAATCTCTGCCTTTATGATCACATGATGTTGTTCCTTTGCATCTGTCTCTGTATCTCTTCTGCTTTTGTAGGGACACTAGTCATACTGGGTTAAGGGTTAGCTTCATAGAGAATGACCTCATATTAACTTGATTGAATCTGCAAAGACATTGTTTCTATATAAGATCACACCCACAGGTTACTAGATTTTAGGAATTCAGCATGTTTTTGGGAGGCCTAATTCAAGCCAGAACCTAGCATATTGTCAAGAAGTTATTCTCAGAGAAAAATACTAATTCAATCAATGAATATTCTTAGGTATCTAAAATGTATCTGGTGTTATGCTAGCCACTGGAGGAAGAGTGGTTGACAAGACAAACTCTACTGCTCAGTCAAAATATTTATTAAACATCTATATATTAGGCACAGGTCCAAGAACTGAGAACACAGTAATGAATGGGATAAAGTCTCTGTTCTTAAGGAGTTTGTCTTTGAGTTGTCTATTTATTATAGACAATAAATACTCAAAACAGATATGATGGTTTCTGATACTAAACTGTGCTCTGGGAGGCATAGGAAGATGGTGGAGGAGCAGAAGACCCTAGTTTTGTCTGGTCCCTGGAATTCTGCTAGAGAGCTGTCAAATCATTCTGAACACCTGCAAACTCAGTCTGCGATCTAAGAAAAGAATTCATGCAATCTTACAAATAGAAAAGCAACCACATTCTGTAAGGTAGGAGGTGTGGGGAAGTGAATCCGAGGCAATATATCTGAGGATAAACCTTGGGGTGGGGGAGGGTACCTCCATTAAGCTGGGTATCAGGAAGTGATAGAGCAGCAGAGTGCAGAACCAGAACTTTTAGAAGTCTGCTCTGGTGAGGGATGTCCCTTCCTGAAAGGCAGTCTCAGGCAGTTGTGGGATAGCATCCCGGGTGGGACAGTGTGCCCTCAGGATCCCAGGATCACAGGAAGGCCAGAGGTGCCTGAATGCCTCAGAGTTCCCAGGCATCAGAGAGGGGAAGCCAGCTGCAATGAGTGAGCCCAGGAGTGGGCTCTCAGCTGGGGGTGCCATAAAGCATAAACTGGAGCACAGTCCACGGGACTGCTCCCTGAGCTGGGGCCCAGCAAGTGACAGAGCCCCATGGAGACTCCCCTTTCCTCCCCTGGGAAGAGTGGTGTGGATTCGTGCAGCTAGAGTCTGCAGGGCTTGGGGATTCCAGATGGGGTCCCATGCCAGAGATAGAAACGCTCCATCACCGGTTGGGTGAGCATGGAAAACGGATGAAGACCCGGGAGACAGGAGTGACTGACTGCTTTTCCCTGAGGGTACACTAAAGAGTGGGGGGTGCAATATTTTAGCTCTGGGGCTGCAGATTAGAAAGCTGCCATTTTCATTCTTATTCTCTAAAGTGGTAAGGAAAGCCTTCAAGGAATAAAACTCATAGAGCAATTCTGGGTTGCTTACACTGGGGCCAGCCCCCTGACAAGGTGGTGCAATTCTGCCCAGGGCAAAGACACCTGAAAATCAGTGCAACAGGCACCTCCCCCAGAAGATCAGTGAGGACATCCTGCTAAGACCAAGTTTACACAGAACTGCAAAACTCCAGGGATCCTGGGGTTTAGTAGTTTAGTGCCTGCCTTTGGCCCAGGGTGTGATCCTGGAGTCCCAAGATCGAGTCTCACATCAGGGTCCCAGCATGGAACCTACTTCTCCTTCTGCCTGCCAATCTCTCTTTCTCTCTCTCTCTCTCTCTCTCTCTCTCTCCCTGTGTCTTTCATGAATGAATAATAATAAAAAAAATCTTTAAAAAAACCTGGAAAACTCCAGTGCTAGGGAAAATGGTATATAGAATTCATGCTTTTTCTCATGATATCAATATTATTTTTTCCTTTTCAACTAATTTCTTATTTTATCAACTCTTTTAAAGACTTTTTTTATTTTCATTTTTACAGTTACATGCTATCCTTTCATTGTATTTGATTTCATTTTTTGTATGTAGATAAGTTTTTCTTCCTTTACAATTTTGGGATGTAGTTTCTTTTAACAAACAATTGAAAATATACCCAGTATCTATTGTATTGCTCTGTTCTTTTCATCTATCAGATTATATTATCTCTCTCTCTCTCTCTCTTTTTAATTTTCTTTTTTATTTCAGGTCTCTTCTGATTTGTTTGGTATATATTTCTCTGGTGTCATTGTTGCTATTTTAATATTTTGTTCTCTTGTTTATCTGTTCTTCTCTGGGCAGAATGACAGGGTGGAAAAACTGACCTAAAAAAAAAAAAAAAAGAAAAAGAGAACAAGAAGCAGTACTCACTGCTGGAAACCTAATCATCATGGATATAAGTAAGATGTCAGAACTGGAGTTCAGAATAACAATTTTAAAGATACTAGTTAGGCTTGAAAAATGCATGGAAGACACTAGAAAATCCCTTTCTGTAGAAATAAAAGAACTAAAATTTAATCAGGTCAAAATCAAAAGACTACTATTGAGATGCAATAAAAGATAGAGGCTCTAACAGCTAGGATAGGTGGAGAAGAAGAGAGAATTAGTGGTATAGAAGACAAAATGTGGAGAATAAAGAAGCTGAGAGAGAGAGAGATAACTACTGGATTATGAGGGGAGAATTTGAGTTAAATGATACCATAAAGCAAAACAATATTAAATTATTGGATCCCAGAAGAAGAAGAAAGAGGGGTGCAGGAGGTATACAGGAGCAAATTATAGCTGAGAACTTCCCTAATCTGGAGAAAGAAATAGGCATTCAAGTACAGGAGGCATAGAGAATCTTCCTCAAAGTCAATAAAATTAGGTCAACATCTTGACATATAATAGTGAAGCTTGGGAATCTCAGAGACAAAGAGAAAATCCTGAAAGCAGCTCAGGACAAAAGGTCCTTAACCTACAAGGGTAAAAACATTAGACTGGCAGCAGAGCTGCCCACAGAGACCTGGCAGGCCAGAAATAACTGGCATCATATATTCAGGGTGCTAAATGAGACAAATATGCAGCCAAGAATATTTTATTTAGCAAGTATGTCATTCAGAATAGTAAAGATAAAGAGCTTCCTGGACAAACAGAAACTAAAAGAATTTGTGATCACTAAATCAGCCCTACAAGAAATATTAAAGGGGTTCCTTTAAGTGAAGAGAGAGTCCAAAAGTAACATAGACAGAAAGGAACAGACACAATATACAGAAACAGTGACTTTACAGGTAATACAATGACACTAAATTCATATCTTTCAGTAGTGACTCTGAATGTAAATGGGCTAAATGCCCCAATCAAAAGACAAGGGTATCAGATTGGATAAAGAAGCAAACCTATTAATATGCTATCTACAAGAGATTCCTTTTAGACCCAATGACACCTTCAGATCAAAAGTGAAGGGATGGAAAACAATTTAACATGCTAATGGGCATCAAAAGAAAGATTGGGTAAAAATCCTTATATCAGACAAATTAGATTTTAAACCAAAGCCTCTAATAAGAGATGAGGAAGGACATTATATCATAATTAAAAGGTCTATCCAACAATATCTAACAATTATAAATATTTATGCCCCTAACATGAGAGCAGCCAATTATATAAACCAATTAATAACAAAATTAAAGAAACACATTGATAATAATACAATAATAGCAGAGAACTTTAATACCCCATTCACTGCAATGGACAGATCATCTAAGCAGATCAACAAGGAAACAAGTGCTTTGAGTGACACACTGGACCAGAGGGACTTCCTAGATATATTCAGAGCATTCCTTCCTAAAGCAGCAGAATGCACATTCTCCTGGAATGCACATGGAACATTCTCCAGAATGGATCACATACTGGGTTACAAATCGGGTCTCAACTGGTACCAAAAGAGTGGAATCATTGCCTGCATATTTTCAGATCACAATACTTTGAAACTTGAACTCAATCACAAGAGGAAATTTGAAAAGAACTCAGATACATGGAGGCTAAAGAAAATCCTATTGAAGAATGAATGACTCCACTAGAAAATTAAAGGAGAATTTAAAAGTTTATGGAAACAAATGAAAACGAAAACAAAACTGTTCAAAACCTTTGGGATGCAGCAAAGATTGTCCTAAGAGGGAAATATATAGCAATACAAGCCTTTCTCAAGATACAAGAAAGGTCTCAAATACACAACCTAACCCTACAACTAAAGGAAGTAGAGAAAGAACAGTAAATCAAGTCTAAACCCAGCAGGAGAAAAGAATTAATAAGGATTAGAGACAAAAGCAATGAAATAGAAACCAAAAGTACAGTGAAACGGATCAAGAAAACTAGGAGCTGGTTCTTTGAAAGAATTAATAAGATAAATAAACCCCTGGCCAGACTTACCATCTTTGAAAGAATTAATAAGATAAATAAACCCCTGGCCAGACTTACCAAAAAGAAAAGAGAAAAGACCCAAATAAATTATAAATTAAAGGGCAGAGATCACAACCAACACCAAATAAACATAAATAGTTATAAGAACATATTATGAGCAACCATATGCCAACAAATTAGGCAATCAGGAAGAAATGGATGCATTCCTAGAGTGGTGTGGACTATCAAAACTCAAAACAGAAAGAAATAGAAAACCTGAACAGACCCATAGCCAGTAAGGAAATTGAAGCAGTAATCAAAAATCTTCCAATAAACAAGAATCCAGGGCTGATGGCTTCTCAGGGGAGTTCTACCAAACATTTAAAGAAGAATTAATATCAATTATTCTGAAGCTGTTTCAAAAAATAGAAATGGAAAGAAAATTTCCAAACTCTTTCTATGAGCCCAGCATTACTTTGATCCCAAAACCAGACAAAGACCCCACAAAAAAGAATTACAAACCAATATCCCAGATGAACATGGATGCCAAGCTTTTCACCAATATACTAGCCAGTGGAATCCATTAAAAGGATACGATACATTAAAAACATTATTCACCATGGCCAAGTAGGATTTATTCCTGGGCTGCAAGGGTGGTTCAACATCTGCAAATCAATCAATGTGATACACTACTTTAATAAAGAAAGCACAAGAGCCATATGATCCTCTCAATAGATACAGAAAACACATTTGACAAAGTACAACATCCTTTCTTAATTAAAACTCTTCACAGTGTAGGGACAGAGTGAACATACCTCAATATCATAAAAGCCATCTACGAAATGCCCACAGTGAATATCATTCTCAGTGGGGAAAAACTAAGAGCTTTTCTCCTAAGGTCAAGAAGATGACAGGGCCCATCCACTCTCACCACTGTTGTTCAACAAAGTACTAGAAGTTTTAGCTTCAGCAATCAGACAACAATAAGAAAGGGCAGAAATAATTGGCAAAGAAGTCAAAGTCTCACTTTCCACATGATACTCTATGTGGAAAACTCAAAAGTCCCCACCTCAAAATTTCTAAAATTCATACAGGAATTCAGCATCATGGCAGGATATAAAATCAATGCACAAAATTCAGTTGCATTCCTATACACTAACAATAAGACATTAAAAAAAGAGAAATTAAGGAGTTGATCCCATTTATAACTGCACCAAAAACCATAAGATACCTGGGAATAAACCTAACCAAAGAAGCAAAGGATCTGTACTCAGAAAACTATAGAACACTCATGAAAGAAATTGAGGAAGACACAAAGAAATGGAAAAATGATCCATGCTCGTGGATTGGAAGAACAAATATTGTTAAAATGTGTATGCTATCTAGAGTGATCTATACATTCAATGCAATCCCTATCAAAATACCATCAACTTATTAGAGCTGAAACAAATAATCCTAAAATTAGTATGGAATCAGAAAAGTCCCCAGATAGCCAAAGGAATGTTGGGGAAAAAAACAAAACAAAACAAACAAAGCTGGTTGGCATCACAATTCCAGACTTCAAGCTCTATTACAAAGCTATAATCATCAAGACAGTTTGGTACTGGCACAAAAACAGACAGATCAGCCACATGCAGAAGAATGAAACTGAAACATTTTCTTACATCATACACAAAAATAGACTCAAAATGGATGAAAGACCTAAATGTTAGACACAAATCCATCAAAATTCTAGAGGAGAACACAGTCAGCAACCTCTGTGACCTCAGCCACAGCAACTTCTTGACAAAGGCAAGGGGAACAAAAATAAAAATGAACCATTGGGACTTCATTGAGATAAAAAGGTTTTGCACAGTGAAGGAAACACTTGACAAAACCAATAGACGACTGACAGAATAGGAGAAGATATTTGCAAATCTGTTATTAGATAGAGGGTAAGCGTCCAAAATCTATCAAGAACTTAACAAACTCAACACCCAAAGAACAAATAATGAAATAGAGAAATGGGCAGAAGACATGAACAGACATTTCTGTAAAGAAGACCTACACATGGCCAACAGACACATGAATAAATGCTCCACATCCCTAAGCATCAGGGAAATACAAATCAAAATCACAATGAGAATCACCTCACACTGGTCAGAATGGCTTAAATTAACAAATCAAGAAATGACATGTTGGTGAGGATGCAGAGTAAGATCCCCTCTTACACTGTTGGTGGGAATGCAAGCTGGTGCAGCTACACTG
Source organism: Vulpes vulpes (assembly GCF_048418805.1). Classification (NCBI taxonomy): domain Eukaryota; kingdom Metazoa; phylum Chordata; class Mammalia; order Carnivora; family Canidae; genus Vulpes; species Vulpes vulpes. The sequence continues at coordinate 69,991,943 of NC_132789.1, read as the reverse complement.
GAAAACAGTATGGAGGTTCCTCAAAAAGTTGGGAATAGAACTATCCTACGATCTGGCAATTGCACTACTAGATACAAATGTAGTGGTCCAAAGGGGTACCTGTACCCCAACGTTCATAGCAACAATGTCCACAATAGCCAAACTATAGAAAGAGCCCAGATGTCAACAGATGAATGGATAAAGAAGATGTGACGTATATCAGAAAATGAAATCTTGCCATTTGCAACTACATGGTTGGAACTAGAGGGTTTTGTGCTAAGCAAAATAAGTCAATCAGAGGAAGACAATTATCATATTATTTTCCTCATATGTGGAATTTAAAAAAACAAAACAGAGGAGCATAAGGAAAGGGAGGTAAAAATAAAATTAGATGAAATCAGAGAGGGAGATAAGCCAAAAGAGACTCTTATTTCTAAGAAACAAACTGTGGGTTGCTGAAGGGGGGTGGGCTGGGGGAATGAGGTAACTGGGCGATGGACATTAAGGAGGGCATGTAATGTAATGAGCACTGGGTGTTATATAAGACTGATGAATCAGGGAGCTCTACCTCTGAAACTAACAATACACTGTATGTTAATTAATTTAATTTAAATAAAGAAATAGAAAATTACAGCAGGAAATAAAATGTGCTGTGAAAAAGATGATGTAGGGAAAGATGAGAATGAGTGACAGGGGCAGGGTAGGCACCTTTGTCTAAAGTCAAGGAAGATCTCTCTGGAAGGGCGACATTTGAGTTGAGATCTGAGTGACTAGAAGGGGGCGGCCATGTGAAGACCTTGAGCAGAGAGTCCAAGCATAAAGGCGCTCCAAGGCAAAGACCCTGGTTGGGGATAAATGTGCAAAGTCCATAAAGGGAGTGGAAGACAGTATCCCTAAAGTATATAAACTAAGGGGAAAATGATTTTGAAAGAAACATGTTAAAGAAATAAGTGGGTAAAGGGATTAGCTCTTATCGCCCTCTCCATTGGAAATTACTTGAGGGGGTTATTAAGGACAATGATTTGGCTGTAAGTTTTAGAAGTATCCCTCTGGCTGCATTCTGTAGGGCAGACTGTAGAAGGATAAGAACAGAATCAGGAAGACCACTTTGGTGACAACTGTACGACTCCAAACAAAAAATGAGACCGTGGGGTAGGATTGTAGTATTGAAGTTGGTGAGAAGGAATTGGGACAGAGATATATTTCAGTAGTACAGAGGATGGAACCTTGTCATTCATTTTCCTATAAAGCATCATCTATATCAGTTCATTACAAAACTATTGGTGGCACAGCTTTTGTAATTATAATTGCTTGGTATTAATCACATTAAGGGAGAAACACACTATTTTCCATTCCAGGCACAAACCTTCCTGTGACATCTAAGTAGATTATTACTTTATGCTTGCACTGTCATCTGTTTACCTCATTTTATTTTTCTGCTCTTAGAAGTTTAGGTTGACCTTGACCCAGGATATTAGCATATCTTGCTGCTCTTCAAGGCTTCTGACCACTCGTTCATGAGTTGTTCCTCTTGAGAATCTTCCCCTTGACGATATCTTCCCCAGCATTGGCCATCCCTTTGGTGTACCACTGGAGCTCTGTTTATTTCACCCCATCTGCATGGTAAATTATTCCAGCATACATTTTGTTAGTCTCTGATTTAGCGGGTGGTTTCCGTGATATAGCTGCATGAAAATATGTGAAGTCTTCAAACAAACGATGACCTCTTGGAACTCTGCCTGAAATACAAATTTTAGAACCATTTGGGAGAGTGAGTTAACTTCTCCATTCATCTGCCTAGTCATAGATTAGGAAGCAAGACATAAAATCAATGTTTTCATAATCAAGTGTGCTTTTCTATAAACATAAAACTTCTAAATAAAATATTCAGTATAAATATTGATTAAAGTAAGCTGTAAAGGAAAGGTCTAGGAAAATAAAGAGGAAATGGAGCAAAATTTAAGCAATTACAGCTGGAGAGGCACAGATGAGTGCACTTACTCTTAAACGTGTACATGTAGGGGTGCCTGGGTGGCTCATTTGGTTAAGCTGCTGCCTTGCGCTCAGGTCATGATCTCAGGGTCCTGGGATCAAGCCCTGTGTCTGGCTCCCTGCTCCGTGCAGAGCCTACTTCTCCCTCTCCCTCTGCCCCTCCCCCCTGCTCATTCTCCCTCTCTGAAATAAATAAAATATTTTTTAAAATTTACATGTATACATCTATGCACATATATACACATACATATGTGTGTGTGCATATGTATATAAATGTAAACTTCTGATATTTTCTCAGAATTAATTTCCACTGAATTATGTCCTTTAAGTTCATAAATCTTTCAGTGCTGTGCTAGGAGCTAGTGGTACTTGAAAGCTTAATGCATAACCACTTTGGGCAGGCATTTTTTTTTTTTTGGCAGGATTTTATATAGATATTCACCTCTTAATTGAGAGAAAAGTAGTTAGCATTTTTACCATCTCGCTTCCTTCATTAAGTCATTCAACTGACTACCTAAAGCTACCCTATTTTCATTTGATAAAGGAAACAAAACCAAATCTCTTTGTGTCACTTTCTCTTAAAGTGTGTTGAGAAAAGGGAACTAATATGCATCAACTCTCTTTCTTAAGATCAATTTAAGAAAACTATATCTGTTCCAGTTATTTGGCCATTTTGTTAATTTCTGCTTTTACTATCTGCCTCTGAAAAATGACCATCAACTTTTCTAGAACATGCTTAAACCACTGCCACTTAATTTTAAAGATACTGAACACTGCTGCCTTGGGTGTTACAGCATATCTTAAGCAAATCATACTGCAGCTATTTTAAGTGAAACCAGGGAATGGCTTGTCCCAAAACAGTAACTAGTTTTCCCAGTGGAGATAATTATTCCTTTCAGTACAGTTCAGAATAAAAATCAGGATCATCAGTTTAGTGCATAAATAGAAATGTACACTAGATTGTCCTGTCTTGGTGAGTGCAAGGAGAAAACAACAACAACAACAATAAACAAAATCAAGTGAAAAGAAATTCTAGGTATTTTTTTAATGGAATGTGGACAAAAAAAAAAAAAAAAGCAACCTGAAAGTCTACTCTGAAATGTTGCAATTTCTAAAAGTGAAAGAAATTTCACAAAAGCATGTAAAGGAATTAAAAAGAAATCTGAATATTCAAGCTTTACTTCAGTAAAACAGCTACTGACCTGTAGTATCCTGAAGATGCCTATAGCCAATCAGAATAACAAGATTTTTCTGGAATATCAGATTCCAACATTAATGCATAATCAAAACCAATTGCAGGCATCAGCCCTCAAGCCCCACACCTTTCCTGAAAAGCAAGGTAGGAGCTGGAAGGATGACAAAATGATAGCGTGGGGAGGTCATCCAGAGAAATTGTAACTAATTAAGCAACCACAATAAAAATAAATTGTGTTGTATCGTCACTGTGCACTTTCCTGTTAAGTGAGCTCCTGGATATTCTATCCTTCCTAATCTTTTTCTGCAGGTGTTGGTGCTGGATGCTTCTTGATAGCAAATGAGAGAAAATAAAAAAAAAATGTTCATTGTGCATTAAGTCATCTGGTAAGTCCTTTGAGAAGAACACGATTTGAGAAATGCTGGTTTCCACATTGCTGAACCCTCTGGTACACAGCTATATATTAACTGGAGAGTAGTACATAAAAGAAAACATTACTATCCCAAATATAAGTTTCATATGCATGGCAATAATGAGGATTAACATAGTGGTTTTTTATATAAATATGTGATTTAGAAAATAGCTCTCTATATATCATTAGCGTATAATGGCATCATTTAGAAATTTGGGAAAAACCGGCAATTTTATCTTAATTAAAATATTTTTCTGAAGGGATTCACTTTTCATGTAATTCAGTGTTTCTGCGTGCTAGGTGCCATTATCTATTCAATAATAATTAGACAAAAATGCAATCATTATACTTGTTTCATGGGAAAATTTATTGTAGGTTGCATATAGAATTGGTTCCCTCTGTTGCACTTTTTATCTTTCCTTTGGAATTACTGTGACCTGAACCATTACAAATAATTATTGAGGGACCTAATTAAAGTTGTACTGTTTTCTGATGTTTGAGGGTGTTAGATATCACTATTTGGTCCTTTTATTATTTTTGTACAATTTTCTCTTATTTCAGTGCTTAGATAGCTTAGTTTTTATGACTAGGCGACAATCATATAGATATCGTATGTCAAGTATCTGGCACCTCTCATATGTCATAGAATGCTCACAGGAAAGGTGAGAATAGCTCATCATGATGATACTTGGGTATAATGACGTATTAGGTAAAATGTAGAAAAAATGGGGAAAAACAGCTTTACTTTTTTTTTAAGATTTTATTTATTTATTCATGAGAGACGTAGAGAGAGAGGCAGAGACACAGGCAGAGGGAGAAGCAGGCTCCATGCAAGTAGCCGATGTGGGACTCGATCCTGGATCCCGGAATCATGCCCTGAACCGAAGGCAGATGCTCAACAGCTGAGCCACCCAGGCATCCCTACTTTCTAATATTGTAAAAGATATTTTCTTCCTTATATTTACCTGTACCATACATCCATACATATGTGCATTCATTGAACCATATGTGGGCTTTTAAAAAAATTTTTTTTTTGGGGGGGGGGCTTTTGTTTTTTAAATCACGAAATAGAAGCAGTTTTGTTGGGAGTACAGAGGGACGTATAAATGGAGGGGCATGGCATAGCTTTTATTCCTTCAGACTTTATTGTTGTTTTTGATCACTTAGAGAGGCTATTTTGGTGAGAGACTTTGGAAATCTGTGTATAGCACATTTTGCTTGGGGATGCAGAAGACGAAAATTAGCAAACAAACAGAAGTCAGTTGTTAGCCACCTATGCTGAAAACCCAACCCTGCCCCTTTGATAACATTGAGAGGCAACCCTCTTGGTACAAATATTGTCAGGGGTAGCAGCAAGGGAGAGGCTCTTTGTTGGGATCACTCTTCAAAGCAAGATTCAGAGCAGGGCAGAACATGATGGGCACCCCATGTATAAGGTAGCTGGTAATTTGACTTGGGTTGAAAACACACTTGTAGATTTCCCTGGGGGGTGTCCTGGGAAACATGTGGGGAAATATAAAGGGTCCGGTGGTTCTGCATGCATGACAGCGATGATAGGAATATTAGCTTATTGATATCACTGTAGGGTTATTTGTACTTCTCAGGTGACGTAGATTAACATTGGGATTATATATTATAGCATATCTTAGTTTTAATCTCATGGTCTTAGACATAGTCAGAATAAAACCTAGATCTCAAAATACTGTGTTAGGAAACTTGGTGGTAGCCATCTCAGTGATGTGAAATATATGGATTTGTTTCTCAGGTAAATCTGCTATAGATCAGGGATCTTCCATTTTGAGTTTTGCCATGTGGAATCCATGACTTCCGTGTGTGTGTGTGTGTGTGTGTGTGTGTGTGTGTGTGTTTAAGATTTTATTTATTTATTCATGAGAGATACAGAGAGAGCAGAGACATAGGCAAAGGGAGAAGTAGGATCCATGCAGGGAGCCCGATGTGGGACTTGATACCGGGATTCCCAGATCACACCCTGAGCCGAAGGTAGATGCTCAACTGCTGAGCCACCCAGGTGACCCCATGACTTCCATATTCACTGCAACAGAGGAAGGGAAAGATAGAGGAGGTATCTCACTTTTGGTACAACATCAGATACGGTTTGATTATCTATCTATCATCTATCTATCTATCTATCTATCTATCTATCTATCTATCATCTATCTATCTATCTATCTATCTATCTATCATCTATCTATTTACGTAATGATTTATTATAAGGAATTGGCTCACTTGATTATGGAAGGAGGCAGGTCGCAAGATCTACAGGCTGAATTAGCAAGCTGGAGGCCAGGAAAATTAATGGTTTAATTCTAGTCCAAACACAAAACAAACAAACAAACATGTCCCAGTTTGAAGACAGTCAAGCAGGTAGAATTTTTTCTTTTGCTCAGGGGAGGGTCAGCTATTTTGTTCCATTCAGGCCTTCAGCTGATTAGATGAGGCCCATTCACATTAGGGAGAACAATCACTCAGTCTACCTACCCATTTGAATGTTAACTCATCCAAAAACACCCTCACAGGGGATTCCTGGGTGGCACAGTGGTTTAGCACTTGCCTTTGGCCCAGGGCGTGATCCTGGAGTCCAGGGATTGAGTCCTGCGTCAGGCTCCCGGCATGGAGCCTGCTTCTCCCTCCTCCTGTGTCTCTGCCTCTCTCTCTCTATGTCTATCATAAATAAATAAATAAATAAATAAATCTTAAAAAAAAAAAACACCCTCACAGAAACACCCAGAACAGTGTTTGACCAAATATCTGGCACCTTGTGGCCTAATCAAATTGATGCATAAAATTAACCATAACAAGTCCACCCCTTGTTAACTAGGCACTTATGTATATCTCTTTAACTCATACTTAACCTTCATATAAGGACAAGATCATTATTGTACCTAATATGATACAACTGTGCAGCTTATAGCCCCAAAACATAGTAATCTCTTTCCCAGAAGAGGAAGTAAAATATGTGAGTGATGCTTACTCTTCTCCATGGTATCCTGTAATTTAAAAATGATATAAAGTTAACAATATTAAACACTATGGTATAATATCAATGCATCTTATGTTGCATGATAAGGGAGTAAGAGGGTAAAGAAAATATATATTTGCTTAGAATTGTACACTTATGACACACACACACAAATATATTCAAAACAAAACAAAGAGGAAACATTCTTGACAATTCCAGTTCTTATTTCTGTAACTGATTACATGGTTCTAGCTAGTATTTATAACTACTATTTTCCACTTCTCATTCTATATATTCTTTTTGGCTTTAGCAAGCACCTCAGCTGGTCATGATTCTTTACCTGGGGTGGTGATTCAAACCCTTATTCCAAGAGGGTGTGGGGGTATTAGGGAATATTGAGGAGTACCTGGGATATTTGGTGAACCCTAAATATTTCCACTATGGTAGTTGAACTTTGCAAAGTGAAAAGTAGGTGTACAGTCTATGAAAATCAATTGTACCAAAGCTAGAAAACCAGACACTTGTATTTTTGGACCATATGAGGCAATTTTTGTTTGAGGATTGATCCTATGTTCTTTGCCTAAGTGAAAAAAAGCTTGTTTTTATGTCTCAGTTCTAGACAACTATTGATTTTTGCCCTCATGCTGATGACCTATCCACACAGGCTATTTCCTTAGGGATTCTCAGGCATTTTCACAACAGAGTCTATATTACTTAACTATGAAGTGATCCAAGTAATTAATTAAGCAAGCTGAAAGGTCACAGTAGACTCTCCCATCATGTACTCGTGTTTGAGGTATAGACAAGCCCCTTTACCAAATATTCCTTTTCCTGCAAAAGTACCTTTTAGGAATAAGCGGGAAAAAAATCATGCCGTGTGGACTTGTTCTATTGTTTACTCTCCATGAGTATGGTGCTGCTCTCCTATCTTCCCATTCAAAGCATCTGTCATACAGAAATAAAATCATAGGAAACAGGTGCATTTCTATCCTTACTCTTCCTTAATGAGCCTTGTGCTCTACCTAAGACTAAGGGAAACACTAAGTATGTTTGAAGATTTCTTATTTATCTTCTCCTAAATCAAACATTCCATCATCATCATCATCATCATCATCATCATCATCATCATCATCTTACTGAAAAGCTGTATTTCAGAGAGAATGGGTGGAAACCCCAGAAGAAATGAAGAAAGAAAGAACAATTAGGAAGCACGATGCCACAGGTTTTGCTACCAATTACTCAAGTGGTTTCCTAGGTCTTTATTTTTCTATTCTCTGGTAGTTTGACTACAGTATTACCTTTTAGTTTGGTCTCCTTGTATGGTATTATTTTAAAAGAAATGATAGCTTTAGTCAGTTAATGAAAAAATTAAATTTATGTTTGTCATCATGTGACTAAAACAACAAATATCCTCTGGCTTAGCATTTTTCTAGTTGCTCTTGGAATCAAGGACATATGGCCTTGACCCAATTAACATGGAGAATAAGCTCCATCACAACTTACCCCTTGTATGATGTGTCAGGTGGAGTTACTACGTAAGGTGTCCGGTTCTTATTTATTTCATATCTTTTATTAAGAAAACTGGGTTATATGCTTTATTATAAAGATTTCTTTGACATGTAGGAGGGTATATAGGATATGTGTATGTGTGCATGTGTTGGTATGCATATTTGTGTATTTAAGTCTGATGCAAAACGGTTTTTAAAATTAGTTGGAGAGTGGACACAATAAAATCTCTAATTCAGTCTTCTAGTTTTTTTTGCTCAGTTTGTTTTTTCTTGATTCATACTCTGTCTTTAGTTGATATCATTACTTTGTGACAATACAAATTTTCAGTCAACATGTTTGGGGTATGAACATTTTTTTCTCACATTGTACTTATCTGCTTTGATGTTTCTGACTCTTTCCTTAGATGGGATTTCTTGTGCTATTTTATTCTCCCAGATCAAAGCAATGTCACAAAACCCTGGGATTTCATATCTTAGTGTACAAAAAAATTCAAGGGTATGAGGTTTAGAAAAATTTAAAAGAAACATTTGAGTAATGAAACTCTGTATAGCTAGGGGTTTCTTGCAGCCTTATATTATCATATAGGATGTAGTAACTAAGACAAGGTACAAAAATCCCAACGCATTTCTTTGGCATAATATATAGTTTGCAAAGAACATTTGGATATGTGATCTATCTATATCTATATCTATATCATCTATATCTATATCTACATCTATCACAGCTCATGTTATATTTACTGCAACTCTAAAGAAAGATGGACCAGATGTTATCTAACCTGGTATATTTCTTTTTTTTTTTAAGATTTTATTTATTCATGAGAGACAAAAAGAGAGGCAGAGAGATAGACAGAGATAGGAGAAGCAGGATCCATGCAAGGAGCCCGATATGGGACTCGATCCTGGGAGTCCGGGATCATGCCCTGAGCCGAAGGCAGACTTTCAACCACTGAGCCACCCAGGCTTCCCTAAACTGGTATATTTCAAACAATGTTGTAGAGTTAGGAAGAGATAAAACTAGGACTCTAATAGTCTTAGCCAAAGTTCTTTAGTAAGAAAGAAGATTCAAAAACTGGAGAAATCAGGTGTATATATGAGATCTAAAAGATGAGGGTGGGATCACACATGGGCAACAGAGCCAGTGCTCAGTGTGACTAGTAATTAAAGCTAGAGTGGTTCCAGCCAGCTGAAAAATCCTGGGTCATTATGGAAAAGTGTTAGAGGGCTATGAATTGGGAATGTGTTAAGCACTAACACATAGTGGTGTTAAGGTATAGGGTCAGAATAGACAACGCTATCCCTGTGTATTAAATTTCTGGGTTGTGAAAGGAAGCACTCGGCCATCAGATTCACTTGTCAAATCAGTGTTTGATCCAGATGGACTTCAAAACTCTAAAAGATAAAAAAAAAATTAGACAGTGATATTCATGGTGACTCAGAGAAGGAATTTGTATAGAAGGAGTCAGAGACACTGCTGGTTCAGAGACAAGATTTAATACCAAGGTGGAAGTAGGCATGGTCAGAGTGCTGAGACTCTGGTCACTCAGGTATGACCTTGGGAAGCTGACTTACATAGGGTAATTCTCAGATAAACTGAGGAAGTTGGACTGGAGAGAGCATTAATAATATTTTTTGGCTGTGAAGCCTTACGTATTTATAAATGATACGTGCAACTAAAACATCAGCCATCAGTACTAATACAACTTCTTCACAGTGACTAGTCTTTTCAGCAATTATAAAGTTATAATAACAGAATAGCTAATAAACCCTTTTCTTGGGGGGGGATGGGAGAGAGGATCTTCTATTTTTATCCAGGAAACTTTGACATCTCTCTAGAGATAGAGTCAAATTTTTGAAGGGATTTATTTAAGAGCAAACTCTCATGGATTCTGCTAGACTCAATCTCAAAGGGTTTTATAGTAGTAACTTTGGTAGGATTACTTTCTATATACTTTAGGGGCAGACATAGGACATTCTAACATTCTTAGAGATAAAATACTCTTGCCTGAGATGACCTTTATTATCAAGGAAGTGTAGGAATCTTTTCTTTGCTGATAATATAATAACCAGGTGACATCAGGCCACAGAGGACACACATTTTCTTTTTCTTTTTTTAAAAGATTTTATTTATTTATTCATGACAGAAACACACACACAGAGGCAGAATCATAAGCAGAGGGAGAAGCAGGCTCCCTCCCTGCAGGGAGTCTGATGCTGGACTAGATCCCATGACCCCAGGATCATGACCTGAGCCAAAGGCAGACGATTCGCTCAACCACTGAGCCATCCCAGTGCCCCGAGGACACACATTTTCATGTTGCATCAATGTTCCCTTGATTTTGCTATTACTGACAGGAGATATGTAATTGGCCTTTTCTCATTTATCAAGTCTTATCATTTGCACAATTTCAGATTTCAACAATAAGATACTTGATTGATAGAGTAAAACTAGACTTTGAGGGAACCACTTAATGGGACAGCCATGGTGTGGAATCTTAGAATATTTTCTAGCAAAATATGATGAAATGTTTCTGAATAAGTTTAAAATGAGAAGAAACAATATTAAATAATATTAAATATTGCAGTGGAGTTTGGGACACTAAGGTTGATTGGGCTATTTGTTTTGTGATGTTCCCTAGGGTTATTTTGTTGAGAGTTTGCCATTAAGTGGTCTAATTGTGTCAGTGGATGGGGGCCTTTTCAATTTGCATAATTTCCTCAAGGGACTGCAGCTGCTAATTTGGTGATTAATTATCCATATTACACATTGTTTATTTGACCATGCCTAGATTAATTTCTTTTTCTCAGCAAATCACATTTAGATATAAATTTGCATATCTTGATTACATTTTAATGCCTTGGCTATCATTGTCTCTTCCCTGGACACCTCATCAGATTACAGAAGAGTACTCAAGCAGAGAATGATGGAATGTCTTAAATGACATTGCACATCAGTGGACAGATAATGCACATGACTTATTTTTAATGAAGAATGTGTTTTTTATAATTAGGTGAGTTATGACATCTAATGTACAATATATTTTATCTTTCTACCATTTCCATTTTACTAGAATCAGTCAATTTCAAAAATAGTCTTTATAAATGTTTTTAATATTACTATACTATATCTTTCTGTGTCAAAATATTTTATTTCTATTTATCTATAATCTTGTATTTTGTTGTAAAATACTAGCAATCTGGGTTAATAGCCAAGGTCTCTAATTAGCTAATCTCCCACCCAATTTCTTTCAGCTTTGAAAACCATTGGGGTATTGGTGGCATTATACCACAGGTTCCTTACAGTCAAGGACTGTGTCTCAATTTATCTTTTATTTAATTTATCTGATAGAGTGTCTTTACTGTTGTTATCATTATTGTAAAAGTAGATTGTAATTAATAATCGTAGCTACACTTTATTGAACACTATCTAGGTCTCAGATGGTGTTAAGAGATTTACTTGTATCATCTCCTTTAGTTGTTAAGCCGTCTTATGAGAAAAGTATTATTTTCCTTGGTTTTACAGTGAGACGGTAAATTTTAGAGGCAAGCAGAAAATAATTTGTTCAAGGTGAAATAACTAGGAAACAGTATGGCCAAGATTAGGAACTGTCTAAGAGTAAAGTCTGTGCTTTTACCCAACGTTATGGGTGGAGAATGCCAAATGATAAATGCTCTTAACCAAAATGAATAAATGCTCTTAATCAACAGTGAATGAATGCTTTTAATCAACTGAAGGGGCACAGAACAATGAGTGTATTAATGGTCTTAATCAACAATGAATGAATGTTCTTTACTAACTGTATGGACATAGAACACTGAGTGAATGAGAGAATGAATGATGGAATATTGCTCTCCTATACCAGAGATGTGATCATTATGAAGAAATTCAATTTCAACCCTCCATCTAAATGACAGGGTAGGAACAAACAGGGTCAGGTCCAAGGCCTCCCCTGAGTAAGAGCTGGCAGGCTTGATATAATGAGTACATTATGGTTAGAAGCTGGAGTGGAGCACAGGTATCATTCACCTCTCCCTCCATGCTGCATTACCCCTACCCATCCCTGGATGGAATAAAGAAACTTTACTTACAAAATTTCCATAAAATGAGGACTCTACCAGTGTTTTGGTTTTGAAGACTGCAAGTAAAGTAAAACTCTGTGGGTTTGTGTCGGGAGAAATTCTTTATGCCCTTAACTGCTGCTCCAATAAAGATATGCTTCAGAAACCTGAAAACTCATTCCCACATGCTGGTCCCTGCTAGACCTGCAGGAGTGAACCATAGAGATGGTACCTCAATGGCTTTACCAAGGCGGTTTGTACAGTGTCTTAGCCATGCTAGGATGTTGGGGCAAACTATTTAATTTCTCTGTACTTCAGTTTCCCCATCTATAAGGTGAGTAAAATAATAGTAAGAATATGTTTTATAGGGGATCCCTGGGTGGCGCAGCGGTTTGGCGCCTGCCTTTGGCCCAGGGCGCGATCCTGGAGACCCGGGATCGAATCCCACATCCGGCTCCCGGTGCATGGAGCCTGCTTCTCCCTCTGCCTATGTCTCTGCCTCTCTCTCTCTCTCTGTGACTATCATAAATAAATAAATAAAAATTTAAAAAAAAGAATATGTTTTATATTATGTACTTGATATATCAATTATCTAATTATAAAAAATAATATATCAATTTGCATATATTGATAAATAAAAATAATATACTACTAATAATATTATAGAGCTCCCCTAACAAATAAATGTTATTGCTTACCAACTATTTAGGCCTTTGGCAAGCACTAAATATGTTACGTATTACTTTGGTTACCAAAACTCTTACATTTTTGTTATATGCTCATGCTAACCTGAAGCTCTCCTAATTTATACTCAGGTAGCCAGTTTTAAAAATTCAATTTCACTACCTATACTTTCTGCTTTTTCTGTAAATATTGCTTCTTTTCAGCATCAGAAATGATGCTGGAATTAATCTCTACATTAAAGAGACATTTATTAAACACTTTCTGCATCTGAAAGAGCTTGAACTCTGACCCGAGGGAACTTGTGATCCTAGATGGGAAATTCATCAGCAAGTAAATATAGAGTGTATTTTAAATATTGTGATGATGGGAATCTGAAGTTCTCTGGCAGCTGATGAGGGAAAATAAAAAAAAAAATCCAGGATTTTGTAAGTTGCTGAACGTGGCTGAAGGTGATTATGGGTGGTGGAGAGAAGTTTAAGGTAATATCTAGTTAACTTGTGAATGAGGCATGACAGAGCATTTCTAGATCAGTAAAATGTTGTCCCCTCTGTCCTCCTCTCTCTTTTTTTTTTTTCTGTCCACCTCTTCTCCTGACTCTTTGAATTTGAAATTTTACATTTTCCTGTTTTTATAGAAGAGCTATGAATAGAGACATGTGCCAATTTGTCATCTATGGAATGCAAGGACATATGTCTTTCCTAGGTGTTTCCCAAGGACCAAATATGGCAAGTTCCTGGTAGGCTACCTTGTTGGCACCGTGTGGGTATTGATATGCTAGGAAATGTGTAATGGATTTCACTACATGTGGTGGTGGAAAGGATTGACAACTGAGAACCACAACATGGGTTTGATCTCTAGGTTTCCTTAGACAAACTAAGCTATCTCTTTGATCTTCAGTTTCTTTACCTATGAAATTGGGATAAGAACATTCCTTCATAGGGTTATTATAAAGACAGAATAAGTTATTATGTAAAAGTGCTCTGTAACCACTGAGGACTAAGTTAAATTTAAAAATGTAAAAAAAAAAAAAAGTATAGAGTAACTGTACAAAATGGATCGAAAGCAAGTGTGGCCAAATGGAGTGTCTATAAAGGTAGGAAAAGTTCTTTTCTTCACTTTTTCTCCCTCCTTTCATCCTCCCTCCTTTCTCTCTCCCTCTTGCTCTCTCTCCTTTCCTTCTCCTTCCCACCTTCCTTCTCTCCCTCCCTTCCCTCCCTTCCCTACCCTCCATCCCCTTCTTTGACCATCTCTTCACAAATGCATGACCATGTATTATTGCCAATTTCTTACGGTCAGTAGTATCTTATTTGACATTTGTCTACCATTTTTCCTCTACCTCTCTAAAAAGAGTTGGTTTATTTCTCAAACCCCTTAAATTCTTAGCCTGCATCCTGTTAGTTGCCTAGGTACTCTGACCATTTATCATGACTTCAGTTCACCCTGCAAGTCTCAGACAGGCTCAGCCTCCCTGTATCAACTATTCCAGTCCTTACCTTCCAGCACCCAAGGCTAGTCAGGATAGCTGGAGGTTGTCACAAAATTCTGATATATCCTTTATGTTTTTCATACTTTGTGACATTACTGAAGCTTTATAACTACTTGGCAATTTTTTTACATTCCTTGCTATAAAAGTCACAATGACTATTTCAATTTTCTTATAATTTATGTATTCCATTTGGGTAGCATTTAGTGTTTTCTGCTTTATAGGATGTGTGTCTGTGTGTGCATGCAGGTACGGGTGCTTCCTGAATGGGCATTTTAGGGATCAGTCCTAAGTTTTAATAGCTTTTGTAGCTCCTATCACATCTAGTAAATTTGTATTAATTTATTTAACGAATATTTATTGAATTAATTCTATGTGTTAGACATATTCTAAGCATAGGGAATTCAGCAGTATCCCACATGAGCATGATTTCTGCTTTCATGGTACTTATATTCTATCAAGGGACAGACAAAAAGATATGTAAACATAAATAACCAAGATAATATCAACTAAGTTAGTTATTCCCTCAAGCCTGTGGTTCTTCCTTTGAGAAATGGTGAAAATTGCATAGTTCTTATCTACCTTTGTGACTTTAAGGGATGGTATGGGTATATTTGGTAATGCCTGTGTGCCCTACAAGGCTATTACCATTATGGACAATGACAGTGGAAGCAATCCTTGATCAGTTGTCAAGGAAACTTAGTTCTAGCTACACTTTAGTCATGAATTCTCTCTCAGCCTCGGTGTTCTCACCTGTAAAATAAGGGAACCAGCCTGGATGTTTAAAAAGATTCCTTCCAGCATAGCGCTGTATGCCTCTAAAATCATGATGCTGCTATTCATGTCTAGAGGCCCCAATTGATCCGTCAAAGTATGCAGAATATCTTTGAAAAGACACTATAAATGTCTTCTGGGAAGTTTCATTTTAATAACTATTAGGATAACAGGAATACTGTGTCTTTTATTAAATTTGTCTGTCCCCTGGTGCTGATAGTATCTTCTGAATATAAATTGCACAATATAATATAATAAAGCACAGTTTAGAATTGTTTTCATAATCGTGCATACCATAGTACTCGGCCATAAAATAAGAACTGAAAGTACATCTTGTTCTGTAAACTCATAATTTTCAGCTGTCTAAAAACTGGGTGTAAAAAGGAAATTAATAAGGGAAAACATTTCACAGCATGTCTGCACAGTTGAAAAAAAGATTATGTTCTTTATAGAAAAAGAAAAAACAGGAACCTTATTCTTCTGGTATTTGGAAAATACCAGAAAAATATTTGGAAAATATTTGCATTTTTAATCTCTGTTTTTGCTAATAATTATCACTGGCATATTTATTTATTCATTTGTTTATTCTTTAATTCTCTTAAAAAGCATTTGTTTAGGAGTCCTTGTGTACTCAACTTTCATATCCGCTTATATATATTAAAAGAAAAGATGGCCTCTAAAAGCTTGGAAAATGTGAGATTTTACATTAAAGATAAATGAATGTCTAGTTGAAGTTCAATATCCTTAATTTGAGTTTGGCCAACCTGTAGGATTAGTTTAAAAGTAACTTGTTCTAGCAGCATTGGTCAGATAGCTTTGAGTCATTAATTAACATGGTCATATGATAGATAAAAGATCCACATTAGATGCAAAATGCTTGTTGTGGCAACACAATTCTGTCAATCAACTTCCTCGTCATTGGGACAGAAATTATGGTTTTGATTTTTGTGGTTATAGATAATATAATAATGACTAATAATATTGTCATAAAATATGCCATGGGCTTTGTCTTTCATTGCATAGCCATCATTTCACCATATTCTTGGAACAAAATGGGAAGAATGGCAAAGTCATCATGTTCAAAATGCTAAAATGTGGAAAACTCATGGAGTCTTTATCGCCCTCAATGGAGGGTGATAAATGCTGTGAAGGGTGGTATGGAAGAGTTTATTCATATAACCACTCTAGCCTTAGAAAGGTGTAGTGGGCAAGTTTATACATTGTGTGTTTTGACTACCTAAAACGTAGGTATGATGTAGATATGATGATCTGCATTATACAGATAAAGAAACTAAGCCAGAAACTAGATCAAGATCACATAGATAAAAATTATGACAGCTGAAGTTTTAACCGCTGGTTCCAAAGCACTTACCTGCTGCGACAGAGACTAGAATCTGTATCTCATTCCCAGGTGCTTGCTTGCTGATGGTCATGGGG
Organism: Vulpes vulpes; assembly: GCF_048418805.1. Taxonomy (NCBI): domain Eukaryota; kingdom Metazoa; phylum Chordata; class Mammalia; order Carnivora; family Canidae; genus Vulpes; species Vulpes vulpes. The sequence goes on along the minus strand of NC_132789.1, from coordinate 69,975,440 downwards.
AAAATGATTAAAAGATCGTGAGTGGATCAATAAAAAGGCAGAAACAATGACAACAACAATGTATGCATATATACACAAACATGCACCCACATACTGCACATATACACAAACACATATACAAACACACATAGATCATACATACACATACAGATTCTGCTCTTTTTGAGTCAGTGGTATATGCAGCAAGGTATAAGAGGAAAAAAAGGGGGGCTTTTGGATCCAGATGACAGGGTTTAATTTCCATTTCCTAATACATGCATAGTGAAACTGGTCCCCACAATCTTTAGAAAATCACTTTCCACATCTGTAAAGTTACATTGATAATGATAATGTTTACTATTCCCATATGTTGAATATTGCATACTCAGTAATGTACTTGAAAGTTACTGTAAGCATTAAAGGTTCTACCAATATCAGCAATTCATTTTAAAGGTGGTAATTTATATGAAATTGTCAGATGCTGGTTATTAGTTTAACCAATCTCTATGCCCAGAATCCAATCTAGGTAAATTTGAAGCATCAATAGATATAATAAAAAATTAAATGAATAGTCTCTTGTCATAGTATTTTGGAGATCCATTTTTTGTCCTAAAACGTAGAATCATCTGGATAAAGAACATTTTATCCTGAAGACAAACTATATGTTGCTACTCAGTGAGCATTTCTCAGGCATCACCTTGCCCATCCAGAGTTTTGACACAGTGATCACTCTGTCAAGAAACATATTTGCTGTATTTTCCTTCCGTTATAAACACTCCTCAGAATCTCTTTTAGCGATTCCTCATCATCTCCCTTTCCTCCGAAGGCCACAGTGCCTTAGGGGTCAGGCCATGGACCTCTACCTTCACAATCTCCTTTTACCCCTTTGGGGGTCTCATCCATTCTGATGACTTCCAATGCCATTTACACCTTGAACATTTATTTCTCCAGCACAGACTTCACTCCTCAGCTCCACACTCATATATCTAACAGCCTATTTGACATCTCTGCTTGAATGTCAAAAAAGCATCTCAAATTTAACATGACCCAAACTGAACTAGCAATAGGACAACTGCTTATTCCTACTTGTCCTTCAATTTTCCCTCATTTGAATTAATTAAATGCCATTTTTTTTAGTTGCTCAGGTTAATAGCTTTCATATAATCCTTGATCCATTTCTTTCCCTCAAATACTACATGTGGTCTAGTTCACTGGACTCTACTTTCATAATTTGACCAGTTTTCAGTTCCAATGCTGCCATCAAAACTATCCTCTCTTGCATCTAGATTGCGTAAGGACCTACCTGCTGTTCTTGCTTCTACTTTTGTCCGATTCTGTGGTCTGTTCTCAGCACAGCTGCTGAAGCACATGCCATTTCTTTGCTTAAGACTTTCCAATGATTTCCCACTCCATTTAGAATAAAAGTCAAAGTCCTAATAGTGACCTACATGACCTTCAAATGATGAAGGTCATTTGCAGCAACCTTCATCCCATCGCTCTGACCTCCTGTTCCTTGGCCTCAATTTTCTCCAGCCCTACTAACCTGCTGGCTGCTCCGTGAAGTCCCAGGCACACTACTTTGGGGCCTTTGCAGGCTGTTTCCTCTGCCAAGAGGAATTTTCTCCAGATATCTGAACACCTAGAACCCTCATGTTTTGTTCATGCATTTACCAAAATCCTCCTTCTCTGTGAAACGTTCTATGGTTATTCTTTCTAAAATTACACTACACCTATGTTTATATTCCTCTTTCCTGCTCTATGTTTTCTCCTTGGCAGTTCTCACCATCTATCAGGCTTTATATTTTACTCATTTATTTATTATGTCTTATCTCCTTCCCCCTTTCATAGAAACTAAGTTCCAAGAGTATTTCTGCCTGTTTTCTTTACCACCATATCCTTAGGTTATAACATTACCTGACATATTGTAGGTGCTCAATAAATATTTATTGAGTTGATGAATTTATGAATTTTGTTACACATGCATACTAATAACATATGTGTGATATATATGTGTGTGTGTGTGTATGAATGCTGTGTTGTTAATTGAGAACAAATCATTCAAATGTGCCCTGAACTTGAATTATCCATATAAATATCTCAAAGGTCTCTTTTATTTTATTTGTGTAGGCACTGTCTGAAGAGAAATTGAATGAGAAAAATAGGGTACTTTTGTATTCATTCCTTAAATCAAGGACTATGGAGGGGCGCCTGTGTGGCTCAGTTGGTTAAGCATCTGCCCTGGGCTCAGGTCATGATCTGAGGGTCCTGGGATGGAGCTCCTCATCAGGCTGTCTGCTCAGCATGTCAGGCTCTCTGCTCAGCAGGGAGCCTGGTTTTCTCTCTCTCCCTCATCCTGCCACTCCCCCTGCTTGTGCACACTCTCTCTGTCAAATAAATAAATAAAATCTTAAAAAAATATATCAAAGACTATGGAAAAGTTAGAGTGAAATTAAGACAATCTGAAGGCAAAATTAGTTGAGTATATTTGCAGGTATCATAGAAATATCACAGACTTAATTAGTTTTAAAAATTCTTCCCAAGACTCCCCTACTCATTTGATGGGCAAACAAACAAAGTTATAAGAACACCAATAAAAATTAATTAGAAAAAAAAAAGATTTTGTTGCTGCCACAATATGAGGGAGAATTTCAACATGGATTATTCAAATGTGGCTTCAAATGCAATTTGTTCAGTAGACAAGAAATGTAGCTGTTCTGGCAAAAGTATGGCACATTCTTTGTGTAGCAGTTAAGGTCTGTATTTTTAAGTTGAAGTTAATCAAACAAATAGAGTTGTGTTTTCACGCAGAAGCCAGTACCATCATAACCAATACTGTCCTCAAAAAGAGAAAAGAGGAAATATTAAGTTGATTTAGAAAAATCTTCGAGACAACTGAATAACAGGAAACTCACCAGAGTAAGTGGAAAAACACTGAAGAACTCTTTTAACATATATTAGTAGGACTTATCATTTGCTATCTAATTCTACAGTAGCATCCTACATCTACTTAATGTTTACCTTGCTTTGTTCTTCAGTATATCATAAGCTTATAGAAGATAAAAACCATAAGCGCAGGGAGTTGGTTACTTTCTCATTGCCACTAGTGTCCACACCTAGTCCCCTAGCATATTCGAATAGCAAGTGAGGAGCAAAGAACAAGTCAGAGCTGGGATAATATTCCAGCATAATCTTCCAACATTGTGTAGTAGCTTGAGGATTTTCTCAGGGATTCCCATTTAGTTGACATAAAGGCCACCTGGTAACCCTGAGACTACCAGATTTAGGGTTCATTTCTGGACTAATGTATGTATTAAGTAATATTTTCTGAATTTTTTGTTTGTTCCTGACATTATTTTAGGTGTGTTGAGGATACAGAGAGAAACAAAGCAGGTATGAAATGTATGTTACAGAGAGACAGGCAGTCAGTTAAAAAGTAAGTATGTAGCATTGCATAATATCAGGTGAATATTATTATTGGGTTAAGTAGAAAACAATAAAGCAATAGCAGAGCAAGAGAGAGGGTGCCCTTGTTCATTTTTTATGGTGTAGAAAGAACTTTTCTCTCTGAAGAGGTGACTGGGAGAATGACATGGTGCAATTGTCCTTGGGATTCTTTGGGAAAGGATCCTCTAGGTCTCTGGAGAGAACACCAAGGTTCTAGGAGTGGTGGAAGAGGGAAAGCATGTTTGGTTTGAAGAGCAGCAGGAAGCCGATGTGATGGTACTGAGAAAGAGTTAGATCATGGAGGGTTCTTATAAGCCATGGTCAGCCCTTTGGACTGAGATCTGAATGACACAGGAAGACATGAGGTGAGGGACTATGCTTAGCAAAAGACTGTCTTTCAATGATTGGTGATTTAAAAGATAATTGTGGCTATTATGTGGCAAATATACTCTAAAGGATGTATTGAGAAACCAAGTAGAAGGTGATTCCAGCAGGGTAGGGGAGACATGATGGTGTCTCACACTGTGTGTAGCGGAGAACTGGAAGTGTTTCTAATACCACATGAAGATAGAGCCTATGTGATTTGATGACAGAATGTGGAATATGAAATGGGATGTGAGGAAGAAGAGGACATCGAGGATGCCACCTGTTTGTGGCATTTGCTGAGGAAGATGGCACATAGGGAGAGTGAAAGTTTGCAGGATGCTGAAATCCAGAATTCATTCTAGATATGTTGATTTCGATGTTAGCTATCCAGGGAGTAATGTTGAATGGGCAGTTGTATAGATGAGAGTGAGGTTCGGAGGAGGAGAGGACTGTATTTTTTTTTTTAAATGAAGAAACAAGCATATGGTGGGAGAGGACTACTAGATGTACCTACCAGGCACAGATCCATCAGGAAAGTTTAGTGTAAGCAAGGGCAGATCTGCCAGGCCTGGTGGATTTTAGGTTGGACACAACTTAATCCTCTTGGAGGTTTATTGCATAGAGTCCTTATTACCACACACACTCATGCACACAGCAGCAGACTCTTTCCAGGTCTTACTTTCAGTATTTCACCAGGCCTGAAGTCCTTGGCTCAGGAACATTGATTTTTTTGCTGACAACATAACAGGGTTAGAGCAAGAGGTACTTGACACAGCACCATGCCCATGGGGCGGTGGGGGCGGATAAGGCATGCAATTCTCATCAGGTAAATTGATGAAGTAATCATCAGGTCTTTTCCTTCTCATAATTGAGATTCAGCATTTCCAATACTGTCCACTGAGTATTTGAAGACATTAAGTCAAGTAAGAAGGCATACAACTTACAACATAAATGGTTTCTGGAGAGTGGATGCAAGCCCAACTTTGACGAGTAAAGATGTCACCTCTTTTGGTGACAATTATAGCTTGTGTCAAAGTCTTATATCACGCCAACACCATTTCCTCTCTTAAGGAAAAAAAAAACATTTTTTTCTTGAAAATTGTTTCCTTCGATGCCTCATTGCTCCTTTTCTTCAATCTGTAAAATGTTTTAACTGGTTCATATCCACATGGATTCCCTAGGTCTTATTCTGTATTTATGTAATTAAAATTCTCCAGTGTATGAATCCTCCTTTCTTACTTCCTCATCACCGCTGATTATTTTGACTCAGTGCCTGCTGTCTTAGTGAGGTGTCAGTGTCAGTTGGATTTTGCTGTCATGGTCAGATTATGAGCTTTGATCATCATTGTAAGGCATCTCATTTATGATAAGAAATGTAAGAAAAAAATGGGCAGCCTGGATGGCTCAGCAGTTTAGTGCGGCCTTCAGCCCAGGGTGTGATCCTGGAGACCCGGGATCGAGTCCCACGTCGGGCTCCCTGCATGGAGCCTGCTTCTCTCTCTGCCTGTGTCCCTGCCTCTCTCTCCTCTGTGTGTCTCATGCATAAATAAATAAATAAATAAAATCTTTAAAAAAAAGAAAAAGAAAAAAGAAATTTGAGAAGAACAAGGAGTTGCAAGTAGAGATATGATAAGCTGGGGTGCTAGAGGTTACCCTGACATTATGTAAGTGTTTTTTATTGTTATTCACTCACATTATAAGCTTATGTTTAACATATAATTTATTCATTCAGCAACTAGTGATCAGGCTTTAATTAGGCTTTGGATTTACAATGGTGAAGAAACAGACACTAGGTCTACTAGTGAGCTTTCAGACAGACAATAAACAAACCCTGTGTGTGTGTGTGTGTACAATCACAGCCTATGAAGGAAACAAATAGGGTGCAAAGAAAGATAGGTCTTTCTTAGGTCAAGTGACTAAGAATAGCATTTCAGAGGAAGTGACAAACTGAAATTTGAAGGATAAAAAAGGTCAACAAACATTGGGAGACGTGGGAGAGTATCTAATATTGGAAAAAGGAACAGTGTGTAAACATCCTGGGACAGGTGCATTAGGGAAAGATTAAGACATTTGTGGTGGATGGGGGAAAGGCAAGTCAAGAAAAAAAAAGAAAAGAAGTGAGGTTGGAAAGAAGGCAAGATCTTTAAAACTTGGTAAGTTTATTAGTGTTTCATTTTAGAAGTAGAGCAAATGGCAGCAAAATCGCATGTATTAGTGCTTGCCTCTTCAGATCATATTATTTTCACTCTTCAAAGTCCAATACCAATTGATATGTTATGTAATGGCATATTCCCTATGAGCTTTATGATGAACTCTATCTTGGAGATTAACAATGTACTCATGATTTCTGTGGAACTACCATGTTATTAAAAAAATAAAATCTTAAACTGTAATAAGTACTTAATGTAAGAGTTAAAATCAAAGAGGTCTGGGCTCATGTATTAGTAAGTAGTTAGCTGTATGATCTTTGGCAATTAATCTCTCTGAGCCTCAGTTTTCTCAGCAATAAAATGGGGATAATATTTGCTAAATTAGGTTGTTGTAAGCATTAATTGAGATGCTATATGGCAAGTGCTTGTCGTAATATAAGGTCTCAATAAATAGATTATTAATTATCATTATCACTACAATTAAACTTACTGCTATCAAATGAAATCACTTTCTTCCTTTCTCTAGAATATTTTTTTTCTTTGCTATAAGCTTGCTATAGGGATGTCTGGGTGGCTCAGCAGTTGAGCATCTTCCTTTGGCTTTTGTATGATCCTCAGGTCCTGGGTTCGAGTCCCACATCAGGTTCCTCGCAGGAATTCTGCTTCTCCCTCTGCCTATGTTTCTGTCTCGTTCTCTGTGTCTCTCATGAATAAATAAATTAAATCTTGAAAAAAAAAAGGTTGCTATAAGCTTAAAAATGGTAAATTGTGACAAAGTTTATTTTGTATGCTATCTTACGGGACCAACAGAATTGTTGAGCACCCTTTCCAGAATGATGGCCATATTTTCTCTTTGCATATTTCCAATGTATATTAGAGGAGCTAACGCAGCAGAGGGAAAGCAAAAAAAAAAAAATTACAAGAGAAAGTGAAGCATTTCTTCCAATTAAGTTTCAGAAGTATATTGCAAAACTGTCAGTGTAGAGGAAGAACAAAGGCACAAAGAAGTTGTCTCCAAAGCTTTGTAGTAAAACTTTGGAATTAGATCTGAAGCGATAAGATATGGGGGCTTCTTTTGAAACTAAAGACAAAAATTAGGGTTGTGAATAGAGGAATGACTGTCTAATGCTCTTTCATAGAAGTTCTGTTTTGGCTAGTGGTATTTTAAAGTGGAAGACAACTCTTAACTTAAAAATAAGTATCCATGAAAGAGATTAAGAGATATAAACTTTGTTATAAGATGAATAAGTCACAGAGATGAAAAATACAACATAGGGAATATAGTCAATAATATTGTCATAATATTGGATACTGACAGATGGTGGAGTACACTTATCATAGTAAGCAATGAGTAATGTATAGAGTTGTTGAATCACTATGTTGTACACCTGAAACTTATATAACATTGTATGTCAACTATGTGCAAAAATGAATTCTAAAAAGTAGATATTCTATTGTAAAGAGTTAATCCTAATATCATAGTTTTGGAAAAACAAATTAGCAGGTTGACTATGTTGAGATTTCTTAGGAGTTTTTTACATAGGAGTTGGTCACTCTAATTGGACAGGTCAGATAGGTCAGCTCATATACGACTAGTGCAGAAAATATAGAAGGGAAGTAATCCTAAGGCAGTTGCAAACAGAGGAAGTTCAGTTTGAGAGGCACATCTCAATGACAGAGGTCTTCAAAAACGTAAGCAGAATAGAAACTATTTTAAAACAATTCTAAATTCTTTTTCGATACTCTAAAATTCAGTGAAATTTGTTACATACTCACTACTTGTTGAACCAGATGTATACACAGATGAAAAAATTGTGCCTGTCCAGGAGAGACTATATAAAAACACATAATTGAAACACAATAAGAAGTATGGAGTGGACCTTCTGTACCTTCAGACTACATTCTAGAAAATGTCAATGATTTAGCATTCTAAAACTTGGCATATACCTATATCTAATTGTTTGTTAGAGCATCATACACGTGTACACACACATGTATAGTAAACATATTCATGTGTGTGTGTGTGTATTATGGTGTCATGATGCTTAGGGATAATTAAGACCTTCTGAAAGTAGGATCTCTGATTTTATAACCTTGTTATAATGCTTATTAGCCATATGATTTTGGACAAGCTACTTAACTTCCCTGAGCTTTGATTTCTTCACATATGAAACAGGGATATTAAAATCTATCCCACAGCCTTGTGAAGATGGTAAAAGATAATGCTGGTTAAGCATTGGACCAGTGCCTGACACAGGGAGTATTCAAGAAATACTCGCTATTACTTTTCTTATTGATTTTATTATCAGTGTTTTATTTTTACTCTTAGTAGTAGCAACAGTTTGGTAAAATCAAGTTAACTGAAAGAATATTTTTCTCAGTGGCTATTATTCTCCTATTTTAGAGGGCACATATTGAGATCTTTCCCAAACTTTCATTGTATCAAGAATAGAAACATTTCTATGGCCCTTAACAAGTGCCCAGCAGTGATCTGCTATACAAGTATTAATTCATTTATCAAAATAATAATGACATAGCAACTATTATTATTATACTATTTCATATTCTACTAACAGGGAAGCTTCTATACTAACTATTGAATAAGAGGAAAGGCAATGTCCAGAAAAACTATTGCTGACAGGATAATCCTATAAATTCCCTCCCTCTTTTCTTTCCTCTGTTCCTCCCTCTTCTATATTGAAAAGTTGATTCAGATTACATTACAACTTTCCTACTTTCTTTCAAATAATATATCATAGTCATGTTTACATGTTATTACCTACAGATCCATCTCATTATTCTTAAAATTTATAGAGCTTTATTTTTGCAATATGAACAGAATTCTGGACATGGATGGTAGTGATGGTTGCACAAAAATCTGAATGTACTTAATACCACTGAACTTTACACTTAAAAATGGCTCAGTAGAAAAAAAATGGCTCAGTAGTAAATTTCGTTATGTGTATTTTACCATGATAAAAAAAATTGGGAGGAAAGTAAAGTCTATAGAATTTCACTGCCCATATTAGATTTTGTTCAAACTCTCTCTTGTTGAAGAATGTTTACAGCAGGGCTGCAATAATTTTCTCTGAACATCCTTTTCTGTAGTGTATGATAATAAAATAATAGGTATAATTTATTGAGAGCTTACTATGTGCCAAACACCATGCTAAGCACTTTATATAGATAATCTAATTTGAGCCTCACATCAGTCCTGTAGAGTTGATACCCTTTTCCCTCTCCCTGGATTATGCAGGTTGTTCCTTGCTCTGGGGTACCTGCTTGAGGTGGCAATTTGGGGCTGATATCCAGCTTGAACTTTTCACCAAACCTTGGCCCAAGGCTCCTTTTAGCAGAAAGAAGGGGGGGGGATTTATTCTAAAATGCCCCAAGACACCTTCTGGTTGTCAAACCTTGTGTCCCTAGCCTACCTCTATCTAGAGGAGCAACTTTTCTAATCCTGAGGCAACTTATGGCCAGCTACGGTCCTGTAGTTGCCCCTAACTTTTGTTGCAGAGCCAGGGTTGAATTCAGGAAGTCTCCATGAGAACTCTATACTGAGTCACTACAGAGACATTGCCTGCTGGAGGAATAAATTCCCAGGAGAGCAATTGCTAAGTCAAAGGATAGATACATTGAAGATGCTGAGTTTCTTCCAAAAACACTTTAAACTATTTCTTTTCCACCAAGAGTTTTTGAGAATTTCTGTTTCCTTACACCCTAGGAAATCTTGGATTTCACAATTCCTTTTTCTATTAGGTTTGAATTATCATAGTGCAAAATGTTGTCAGACACAGCTACATTTTTTTCCACTGTTGTTATTTTACTTAATCTAAGATAACTGATACTTTTGACTTTTTGTCCTAAATGCAAAAGTGGGTGTTTAAAAATCTTAGAAAATTAATGTGTTGACATTGATTTTTCTCTGCCTGAGCAACTTGATTTGACACATGAAAATATCATAGTTCTTCTGACATACTTGATAAAGAGATTTGATAATACAAAGACTTAGACTTGGTTTTTTAAAATTATTTTTTAATTTTTATTTTATTTTTTTATACTTGTTTTGGGTGATAGTTTGAAATTTGAGAGCAGATATAGATACTAAAATATCTTACTGTATTTTAAAAGGCTGTTTGATCCATCATTAGGCCATTTCCCTTAGTATAAGTAAAATCAATTTTATTAGAGTATTTGCCAACCATAAGCTATAACTATAGACAGTGTATGTGCTTTATATTAAGCTACTTCAAAGGCTGTGTTAATAGAATCATCAAGGCCCTCCAGTCCAGGCATACTTGTAAATTACTAGTGTGTCCTTTTGTCTTTAAAGATCTTCTGATGTGGAGAATGGATAAAAGTTTGGAACTATTTTTAAAGACTCATTTAAAACTTGATTCACACAGATGTAGATTTTATTTGTATTTCTTTCACTCAAATGCTTTCTGAATTATATTAGTCCGAACTTTCTCTCATTTTAATCTATTCCATCTTTTCCATTTTAATTCTTTTTACCATCTTTTGGTGCCTAACAAACATGCAGCCTCAAATAAAAAAAAAATGAATCTCACTCTCAGTCCAATGAAACAACTCAGAAGAGGTAGAAAAAATAGAGACCAGCTGTTCTTACTCCTAGAGATTTACTATGAGTCCCCCAGAGGAAGAAGAATCACAGATCTTCTAACACAATCAAAATTTAAATAATAGCTAACATTTATATTAAGGGATACTATTTTCCAGGGACAATGTCAAGTATTTTCCATGTATTGACCTCCTTTATCTTATGCATCCTACTTTTCAGATGAGAAAATTGAAGCATAGACAGGCTAAAAACCTTACCTAAAGTCAAATGGTTCTGAACCAAATAGCTTGAGCCACCTCTCTTAACCATTGTGTTATACTGCAGAGAGAAGGAAGTTTGTTTTAGGTAATACAGGGTTTACTTTGACTATGTTTTCAGGAGACAAATATAAGTAAACAACATGAATATTTGTTATGCCTCCTCCCATCACCCTATGGTGCTCTTAAGACTCAGTTCTGTATGTTAAGAAAGAAACGAAAGACAGAGAAAAGTCATCAATAGGTTCTGCACCTGAGTCAGATCATGTTTTGGTAGCCAAAATTATCTTGAAGAAACTGGCTGTAATCAACACAGTTTAAATAAAAAGAAATTATTTTTAGCTTGATAAAACAGTGGGAAGAGAAAAGAGAAAGAATACTGAATAGTTCGACCAGAGTATATCACATTCTAACACAAGAGTGAAACTTAATAAACACCTAAGACACACTGAAGGAAGATTAATTCCTTTTAGTGAAGCTTTTCAACAACTTCTCCGTCACTCTGTGGGTCTTTCTAGTTATGCCCTAATAGTAACACCAATATTATTAGTAATAGTCATAGTGGCCATGCTAGCTGAGCAGCCAATAAAGCACTAGCACTAATATAAGCATGGACTTTAGAGTCAGAAGATCCAACTCCAGAAACTTGTCTCTTCCACTCACAAGTTTTGTGACCTTAGGGAAGTGAATCTCTTATAGCCTTCAGAGGAAGGCTATAAGCATATTGTCAAATAAGCATAAAGATACTTATCTCACAGGATTGTTAGGAATAAGTGAAATGATTATTATAATCATCTAGCATGTACTCACACTTAGTAGGTCCCTAATATTTACAATAAATGTTAGTTTCTTTCTCTTCTTTTTATTCCCACCCTTCTCCCCTCCCCCATCTTCTTCTTCTTCTTCTTCTTTTTTTTTTTTTTTCCCACAATGGTCTTTAGTTTCTTCAGTTGGAACAGAAAGAACAGGATGTCTGACAGTTTCTAAAAACATTGTTCACTCTCCCATATTGGCATGCTGCTACCCAAATCTTCTGTACCAACTACTCTTAGCATCTAAAATAATTACTGAGTACTTTTTATAGGCTTGGTATGATCTTTCTACTGCTCTCAGGTCAGTCTAGGCTTATTTAAGAATCCACTTGTAATGTATTTATTTTGTCATTTCTTCAAAATATATGTCACCATGGAAACCAACATTTTATAATTCCATTTGTAAAGGCAAAATGTAATACATTCCTTTAATTTAAGATGTTTATTCTTGGGAGCCTTCTTTAGAGAGTCCCCTTAAGACATTTTTTCTTTCTCTTGAGCCTTAAGCCCTCTTTTCACTTGGATACTAAGTTAAAGTATTAGGGCTAGATATGTCCAATAATCATAGATTGTGCTAACAAGTGAAATTTTTATGTCAATTCTTATGTCATTTGTGTTTTTTTTACACAAGATCAAGCAAATGAAAACAGTAGGACAAATGATATATGTCTACTCTTATTGGAATGACACCACTCCTGGCCAAACACAAGAATCTGGTTAAGGTTTTATCCTGCCTCAAGCACAGAGATAGGGAGTCAGTTAGACTCCAGGGATGGCAAATAACAGAAATTGATTGTAGCTAACTCATGCAGAGAAAGCAGGATATCAGTTAGCTGGATGATAAGAAGAGCAATGGGAAGGGTGATGACAAACTGGAAAATCAAGGTTCTGTAAAGATGAAACTCAGAAGATCTAGGAGTCTAGATAACTAGAACTGAATAAACTAGGTCAGAATGAACTTCAGCTTATAATTTTTCCTGCCTTGACATCATGCTTCTTGAGATTTAAAGTCTTAGAAGGGAGAATCTGATTTTTTTTTAAATTTTATTTATTTATTCATGAGAGAGAAAGAGAAAGAGAGAGACAGGCAGAGGGAGAAGCAGGCTCCACGCAGGCAGCCTGACATGGGACTCGATCCCAGGATCCCAGGATCATGCCCTGGGCTGAAGGCATGCACTAAGCCACTGAGCTACCCAGGGATGCCCGAGGATCTGATTTAACTTGCTTGATTTAGGGGGTATAGGGTGGACACATTGAATAAGAGTTCTACCATGCATCATGGAGGCAAGGAAATTTTTAAAATACCAAAAGAAGAAAAGAAGAATGAGTAGATACTAACCAAGCACAAATCAGTGAGGAAAGAAGTCCACTGTAGAAGACAACAAATTCTTCTTGGCAATGACTCAATTATTTGGAAATATTTTTATAAAAATAAATTTATACAGATTTTATAACATTTTTTTCAAAGATAAAGTACCATTAAGCCTTAGATTTAATATAGAGCAATGTAATAAAACTTACTAAATATACAATGTTTTTAAACTATGTTTAGTTATGGTAAGACACATTTATTTCATAATTCTGGTTCTACTTCCAACCAGCTTTATAAATTTAGGTCACTAACATTATTTTTTGGATACTGATTTCTTACCTACTTAAAATGAAGAAATTGGGTAAAGATCTCTTTAAGGTATAAACTATAGCATAGGAATGATCCTTGGACCCCCACTTGCATTTTCAATCCTAACCCAAACCAATAAGGTGTGTTAGTTTGTGACAATGCTTTCAAACTTTGGCCATAGTAAGCTGGATTAGCGTCTTTGATTAACTCATCTTTTTCCAATAAAAAAAAGAAGTACCATAATTATTCTCGGCATGCATCCAAAAATATGCCTCACTATCCAGTTCCAATTAATAATGTGTGACTTGTTAAAAACACATTTTGTTCATTTGAAGGTTTTAATAGCACCCAGTTTCAACTTAGTTCTCTTGGGAAAATATTTAGCATGCATTTAACTAGCTTGACACATACAACTAATTAATTTGTCTAAAGCAAACTATTATATGAATCATAAACAAGGAACTGAAAATTGAAATAGTGCCAGAATTAAAGCTTGAGGTACCTTTTGTTTAATTAGCCTCAGGTTGTTTTTTTGGTCTCTATTTCTATTAAATAAGGTACATAGATTAATGTTATGTCATTTTCAGATAGAAAACTGAAAACTCACATATGAAAGTGAGTGTTCTTTATTTTTTTATAAAGATTTCATTTATTTATTTGAGAGAGAGGGAGCAAGCATGAGCAGGGGAAAGGGCAGAGAGAGAAGCAGACTCCCTGCTGAGCAGGGAGCCAGATGTGGGGCTGGATATCAGAACCCCGAGATCATGGCCTGAGCAGAAGGCAGATGCTTAACTGACTGAGCCACCCAGGCGCCCCTGAAATTAGGTGTTCTTTATGTATTTTCAGAGATAGAAATATCTTTCAGAAATCTTATTTTTAAGGATTGTATCTAAATGGCAAAGATAACTGATAGTGGACAGGGTGACAAACTAACATGAGCTGCTATGCCTTTCTTCCTAACACAAATTCAGAGAGGCACAGAAGCAGGAGGGAGCTTGATAGATTAAAGAATATTTGCATTACAGGCTTATTAAATATTCAGTACTTTCCATTTCTTAGCAAGAGTATACATTTATTCTGAAAAGACCTTGAGAAATAGAAATTGATTATATTAGTGCAATATAATCCCTAAAATGGAAGAAGATCAGGTACAATGAGGAGAGAGTTTTTTTTGATGTGATATTTCCTTGCTCCTTGCCTCTTGCCAGTATTGCCTTGGAAGGATCATTGCCCAGTCGGTAATTAATGAAAGACAGAAGAATAGCAGTGCCAGTTGAGTGTGGTAGTGGGATGATATAATTTAGCTGAGGTGAGATACAGATAACAGGAAGTGTAGGAAGACTGGCTGGCTATTGCCATTTATTACTTCTTACCTCTTTCTCTAAACTTGAAGGTGGGAAAATTATATCCCTCATCTTATATTGGTGGAAGTGGAAGATGTTTTCCTGTAATATAGATTTACCTAGTATAGAGGAATTTATATAGAGGAGGCCCCCTACCTTGATGCACTTACATTCCCAAGTCCTAAACTTATGTGAAGCTACTAAATATGGCCTGGACTGCTTTATCTACCTCTCCCCATGCTTATCACTAACCCAATGACTGATAGATCTGGAGAAAAACTGACCTCAGGGAAGCCTAATAACTTATCTGGGGGAAGGCAGTCGACACTACAGAAGAAAGACCACATGTTCAACAGCTCGCATAAGAAGCAGAATCCCTTGGCCAGATGGAGAAAAGATCTAAAAAAGAAGAGAAATTATCGTCAAAGAAATAAAATAGTGGTATAGCAGGAGTAAGCAAGTTGTAAAGAACTAATTCAAAATATTGGGTGTGAATATATAATAATTCAAAGAACTCAATGAGTTTAATAACACAAAGAAAATAATTGAAGAATGAATTAGTGAATTGAAAGGTCAGATTTAGAAACCCTTTCAATAAATCCTAGGAAGGGATCAGTAAGCAAGAGAGAGATGGAAAATAAAAATACTAAGTAAAGGCATATGGAATCTAAAAGTCTCAGCAGGTATATAGGGAATTTTCTAAAAGAGAGAGAAAAAAATAAATAATGAAATAATGGGAGGCAATAGTTGAAGAAATAATTTACCTTAATTTTTCAGATTAAAAGAAGGAAGAAAATCACTTTGAAGTAGCATATAGAATGCCAAACAAAAAAGAACAAACAGAACTAAGTTAAAAAAAAAAAACTCTTAAAAAAACTAAACAGAATTTTAAGGACACCAATAAAAGAAGGGATAAAAGGGTGGCTCTACGATCTTAGAGCTTTGGATTAGTGTCAGAGTTCTTAAAAACTTAGAAAAATTATAATATAATGAAATAATATTTTCAAAGAAAAAAGCTTTAGAATTTTTTGTCTAACTTCACACAAATGTGAGTAAAATGAAATTTTTCTCAGGTATCTAAGACCTCAGAACCTTTACCACAGTAAGATTAATTTCAAAAAGAATCCCAGAGGCAGTATTTCATTAAAAAGAACAGCAAGAATTCCAAGAGGATGTTAAAAGATCTATGAGAAAGATGAGTAAATAATTTAGTAGAATTTAATGTTTTTTTTTTAAATGTAGCCTAAAATGTGTATAAATGACAACCCAGAAAACTGTATGCTGCATACATGAGGTAGGACTAGGCACATTCCTATATACTTATTTTTTTCCATGAAGAAGCTATAAATAATAATACACTTAGAAAAGTGATATAAAATAAATGTCTTTAAGTTTAAAATTAAAAACAACAGAGAAATAATGTGTAACTTTCAAATGAACAGAAAGAGGCAAAAGAGAAATAGAGAATATGGTAAATATGTCACATGAAATAAAATGATTGAGGACAGTCACAGTGTAGCCATAATTGCCATAAATGTAAATAAGTTAAGTTAGCTGATCAAAGGAATTTCTCATATTAGATGAAAATTATCAATTAATCTCATAATTTTAGTTCCTCAAGAAGTAAGTTTTCAGGGAGAGATTTGTATGCAAGAGGTTTTCGGGTTGGGCTTTCAAGCACCATAGTTGTAGAGAATGAATTGTATGAATGAATTGTAGATAATGATGGAGAATTGAACAGAGGAAGAAGATGAACTGTGATACAGTTTCATCAAAACTCTCAGCTGAATTCACAAGAGAGTTCTGAAGCTGGGATGGCCCCTCACATATGTCTAAAATTGAGGCTGTGGTGTTGGGACTTAATACCAACACATTGACCAGAAAGATATTAGGTGTGGACTAATACCGAGGTGACATAACCTTGAGTGAAGCAGCTCCCTTTGGTCAAAGATAATTCCTAGACAGGGACTCAACTGTTAGTCATAGACAGGCAACACTGCCAGTGACCGAAACAATGAGTTTCTCAGTCCTGAAGAGGGGAAGGGTGGGGTCAGCACAGTTTACTGTATAGTCCACACCTTTAGTCACCCAGCTCAACTTACTTCAGGAAATACCTTCACTCACCTAGAAACAGCTTCTCCACAATTCTAGGAGGTCTCTTTTTCTGGGAAAACTCCAAAAGAAAGGCTAGTGGGATAAACTATAGCCCCTGCTGCTATAGGAGTTGTTGGGACCACCACAAATGATACTCATCATTTTCTTGTACTACTATCCATCCTAGCCACCCCTGCCACCCATCAGGTTCATCTAGTACCTCTGTTGGTCTTGTTGACACTAACATCTATATGAGGTCTGAGTCCTTAGTTCAGGATTTATTTATTTATTTATTTATTTATTTATTTATTTACTTACTTACTTACTTACTTACTTACTTACTTACTTACTTATTATAGACCTAGAGAGAGAGAGGCAGAGACACAGGCAGAGGGAGAAGCAGACTCCTTGCCGGGAGCCCAACGGGGGACTCGATCCCGGGTCTCCAGGATCGCGCCCTGGGCCAAAGGCAGGCGCTAAACCGCCAGGGATCCCCCTATACTTTTTCATTTACCGTCAAGGTTGTTGAGGGCGGTATCAAGAAATGTCATTGTAGATCGCTAGTGTCAAACATATTCTCTCTGCCTCCAGGTATAACAGCAGTTCCTCATCCTCTTGATGATCAGGGTCAAACCCCCATCAGGATAGTGTCTCCTTTCCTGGTCTGTTGGTGTTTTGTCAGGAAACATCCAAAGTAACTAGATGGCAGCCATGGCTTAAATTTTCATGGGAGTATTGTGGCATTTGCCATGGTGAAGGTGTTTCCCTCAGGGAAACATACCTCTAGATCCACATAATTTGAAGTTGCAGGGATGGAAATCATGTATTCCCAGATGGATTCCTGAATTATAATCTCTCTATCCCTTGGTTCTTAGATTTGTGTATTGTTTGTTGAGGTCACAGAATCAAACAATTGTTAATTTAGAGCATATACTGTGACATGAAAGATGACATTCTATCCTTTCTTGGTATCACTCCCAAGCTGGTGCCTCAGTTTATAAGTGGTGCAGCGTGTGGTGGGACCAGTGGATCTCATGGTAATGCATCACTGCTACACCTCCGTTGTTACAAAAGTAGTACCTTGGACTGAAGTGACAGTATGTGGGATTCCTCACTAAGAGAACAAACTTTGTAAGCTTTCAGATAGTGATGTGAACTGAAGCCCTGTGGGCAGCAGTGTCAAATGTATACCAAAAATATGTGTCAAAAATTTACATATTTTTCTGCCTTTTTTAGTGTAGGAGAGATCCCATGAAATCAATCTACTTTGCCACCAAGAGCTGGTTGGTTTTTTTGAGGCATGATACCATATCAGGAGCTCAGTTGGCAAATCAGACATTCTGAAGTGGCAGTGCCTAGATTAGATTTGGTGACCAAGAACCTATACTTTTGCTGATAAATAGCTTCCATTCTTATTACCATGTATACCATTGTGGCAGCACTGAGGAAGTTGATGCAGGGACCAATTGACCTTGACTGGCCACCTTGTTCAATTGATTAGTGCCTCTTCCATGATGGATAGTCTGTGGTAGGAATTAATATATCAGACAAAAATCCACATGTTTTGTGACAACGCCTATGTGTTCATACATGTGCCTCTTCTTAAGGCTTCCCTGTCTTAGCTATGCTAATAATTCCCTGAATTAGCTATGCTAATTTCCCTGATGAAGCTCTGAGGCCATTCACCACTGGCCTCAGAGCTATATAATAGATATATTATATACATCATAATATGTCTATATATTATATATAATGTATTATAGCATAATATCAATACATATATTAATATACCAAATATAACACATTATTAATATATTATGATAATTATAATTATTAATACTATAATTAATTATACTAACCAATTATACTAATACTATAATTATACTAATTATAATTATTAATTACTGTGTATTATATATTATTATTATATATCTATTATATAGACATAAATCTATATCTATCTCTCTATATATATTTAACCTCAGGCCAATATTCATTCCACGCAAAGTGAAGAGTTAGGCATATTGTCCAGAACTCTGCTGAATGGCAGGATTTCTCCCCACTTCTTTCTCTCAGGGCCATCAGAAGTGGGACTATAATATAGAGTGGTCCATCTTTGTTTGTTTGTTTTAATCAACATATTAAGCCAAACCATCTAAGGGCCAAGTTCAGCCTTTTTTCTCTATCAACTAGTAATAAAGGCTGCCTTACCCGTGTGAAATATAGAGAGATCTGTAAGGATGGCAGTGGTGTGTGACACCACCAGTAGTGTCTGGGCCATCTGCTCCTACAGCTTACTTCTGCTCTCTGTTGCATCTCTCCATCTTAGATGTAGATACCACTTCCGTGGGACAATGGGTTGCTGTCTTATAACTTGTTTCTGACACAGCCCCGCTCATGATGGGCAGTTTGGCTGGTTGTTCCCTTGATGTTCCAAGGCTAGGTATTCCTGCTCTACTGGAGCACAAAGGCATTCCAGAAGTTGTTTTTCAAATGGCATGTAATTTTCTGCTATAGTTTTCTGAAGTCTTGCTTTGGAACCCTAAGTATCCACATTGTAATACTACTACTGATGATTGCCGTAACTCTACAAGGCTTGTTTTACATCACAGATGTCTCTAATACCATAGGTTCTGCTGGTTTGCATGGCCCAGGAGGCAGAGATGTTTGCACTTGCACTTGCTGCAAAGCCCATCCTATTCTAGGCCTGGTTTAAAGTTGACAGCCTTCCATTTCACTTGGTAGATTTTTGCATTTGTTTGTTTGTTTTAATCACATTGAGTCATTTGATGGGAGATAGGATGCACCATAAATTGTCCTTTACATTGGAAGGGATCCCAAACATTCCTCAACTTGGTATGTCCCTAAAAACTTCACTAATGTGATACGCCTCTGCATCTTCTAAAGCACATTTATCTTACAAAGACCTTAATGTGCTTGTCATTTCTCGCTCATTCAGTCTGATTAAGATGATGTCATTGATAGGATGCACTATGATGGAATTTTGTAAAATGGCCACCTGGTCCAAGTTCCTTCAGCCTCTCTTATGACAGAGAGTAAAAGAGTTAACAAGAAGTTTCCCATCCCACCTGAAAGCAGTGCTTTTCTGGTCCTGGTTCCCAGTAAGAATGGAAAAGAAGGCATATACCAAACAGATGACTGCAGATCATATGCTGAAGCTGGGTTAATCTGATCCAGTCACTTTCACTGCATCTTTAACAGCAACTACTAATGTTGTTGGTATTTGACAAAGTTTGAAGTAGTCCACAATAATCCAAAAAAATCTGTTGTTTGTCAAGACCAGAGTATTTTGGAGATATGATCAGAACCATTACCTCTACATCATTTTGTTCCTTAAGGGTGGCACCAATCTCTGCCAATCCTTAAGATATAATATCATTGTGCCTTTACTATTTTTGCCAGGTTGAGGAGAGGAAGAGTTTTTAGTTTTCCTTTTAACTTTCTGCAGTCTGATTGCTCTTACTTCACAGACCAAGGAAGTAATGTGATAGTTCAGTCAACTAGCAAATGTGTCTATCTGATTATTCATTTGGTGGATGGGGAAATGACCATTGGGTGGATCCACGAGTTCAGTGGACCTACTGTGAGCTGAGTCTAGACAGTTGTCTGTTGGTTGGTCCTCATTGGTCCTTATTCTTAAAGGGTTATCATGATCATGCTTCAAGTATCAGTATCATCTCAAATCCTGTGTCAGACAGTTTCAAATGTCTGAGTGGTCTGAATTCTCCCCCTTTTTTCAGTGTAGTTTCCTTTGAGGAAATCTGAAGGAATAATTAGAATGCATACATGTAATGGTGTTATAGAGTCCTTCCTCCTGAGGAGCTGGCCTCTCCTTCAGGCATCGGGTCCTGGGTCTAAAATCTGGCTCAGGTATGTAAAATGGCAAGAGGTCATGATTTTTATTGGAGTGAATTCTTTCAGCTTCCTGATAATCCATCTTTGGATTATTTTGATTTTATAGATTGAACAAAAACCCTTGCAGGTTTCCAATACATCTAACCTCTAGGGTACTGTTTTCTATATAATCACCACCATAGTTCTCTGTAGGTCAACACCACCCCCATTTTCTGGCTGCCATGCAGACTTTTTGCTTATTTCTATAATTGTAGCCACCTGCTTTTCTCATAGTTAAATACCACCAGCTGGTCTCCATTATTTTGAGATCTTATCATGTCCCATTGATATCAGTTCTGTAACAGCTTCTCTTACCACCAGATGGCAAGCTTCTTAGTGATGTTGGTGCCCCTCTAAATAGTGCGTTCCTTAGAGATTTGGAAAACCAAGTGTCTCTGGGCTTTCCCCATGGAACATTGTTGGATGGTAGGTTTATTAGCTGTTCTGGTTATCACTGGGAGGAGCTGTAAGCTGAAGAGGACTTGTCACAGACATAGGTTAAGAAGCAGCCAAGGCTTCCTAGTGAATACTAAGAGCAAAGGTAGAAAAAAAAATGATGTAGATAAAATCATTTGGAAAACAATTACTCTGCTTGATAAATTAGTCCTGTGTCTTTCCTTCACTCAACGCATGAATGACTGACTTTAGCTCAATGATGCTAACAAAAAATTGAAAGAAAAAAACCCATCAAATTTAAAGCAGAATCCTTGTTAATGCTAAACCCAAATATTTCCAATGATTTATTTCTATCAGTTATTAAAATTTGTCAATGTATTCTATCTATTAGGAATAGAATAATCAATTCTTACTGATTCCATTTTAAACTCCCTAATAAAATGTAAAAAGCATGTTTGTTGGTATGTTTTTCCTCTTGTTAACCCAAAGTCACAAAAACTTTTTCTATATTTTCTTTTAGAGCTTTTATAGCTTTTGGTTTCACATTTAGGTCTATTATCCATTTTGAGATATTTTTGGTGTATCATGTGATGTATGAATCAAATTTTATTATTTCTTTGCATACGGAAATCCAGTTGTTTCAGTATTATCTGTTGAAAAGACAATACTTTTCTCTACTGAATATTCTCTCTTTGTTGAAAATTAATTGATTGTATATGTGTTGGTCTATTTCTGGACTGTATTTGTCACATTAATTTGTTTATCTTCATGCCATTAGCATACTGTTTGGAAGCTTTTAATTTTGCAAGTGCTTTTATTGATTTTTCTTGCTTTATTGCTCTGGCTACAACCTGCAGTACAATGTTGAATAGGAGTGATAAAATGGCTATTTTGTCTTGTTTTTCTTCTTAGGAAGTAAGTTCAGTCTTTCACAATTAAGAATGATGGTAGATATAAATTTATTATAGATGCCATTTATTAAAGTAAGAAAAAATTCTATTCCTAGCATGCTAACAGTTATTTCTTTTTTGCTTTGAGAATTTTATTTATTTGAGAGAGAGTGAGTGAGAGAGCATGATTGGGGGTGCTGGAGGGGCAAAAAGAGAGGGAGAAGCAGACTTCCTTGCTGAGCAGGGAGCCTGCCTCTGGACTTGATCCCAGGATCCCAGGGATCATGATCTGAGTTGGAGGTAGATGTTTAACCTGAGCCACCCAGGTTCCCCAACTGACAGTTTTTTTTAAAATAAAAAATGTTTTGGGGATCCCTGGGTGGCTCAGCGGTTTAGCGCCTGCCTTTGGCCCAGGGCGCGATCCTGGAGTCCCGGGATCTAATCCCACATCAGGCTCCCAGCATGGAGCCTGCTTCTCCCTCCTCCTGTGTCTCTGCCTCTCTCTCTCTCTCTCTCTCTCTGTCTATCATAAATAAATAAATAAATCTTAAAAAAAAAAAGAATGTTTTGGATTTTGTCAAATGATTTTTTTTTATCTAGTTGAATGATTTGTTTTGTCTGGTGATATAGTGAATTACATTCATTTGTTTTCCAGTTAAAATAACCTTTCATTCTTGAAATAAACCCTACTTTGTCATGTGTTATTGGATAAATTTACTAATATTTATTAGGAATTTTGTATCTTGGTTCACAAAGGATATTGTTCTATAGTCCTCGTTTCTTAAAATACCTTTGCCTGATTTTATTTATTTTATTTTTTATTTCTTTTCCTTTGCCTGATTTTAGTATTAGAATAACACTTGCTTCATAAGTGAGTTGGAAAGTTTTTCCTTTGCAATTTCTGGCAGAATTTGTATTATTTCGTTTTTTACATGTCCAGCAGACTTAATCAATGAAATTATCTGGGCCTAGAGTATTCTTTTTGGGAAGATTTTAACTTGATATTTAATTTCTTTAGTAAATATAGGACTATTCAGATTATTTGAGAAGATGCAATTTTTTCCCAGGGGAAAAAAAATGGGTAATAGGCTGAATTCTGTAGCATTAGAGATTTGTAAAGGATAGAGGAAAAGTAAGTGAAAATAGAATAAAGTTAATTGCAATAAGAAACTTTAAAAAAATTTCTTTGAGAATTATGGCAATGGAAAAAATGTATGTCAAGGGGTTTTATTAATCTAAATATATCTAAGTTTATAAGGTTGGTTCTTCTCAGATTTTATCAATTTATAGAAGTCATATACAGTTTATAGAGATGAGTAGTTCATTATTAGTAATACATAATATTTCATATTGCTAGTGATATGATCAAGAATATATAAATTTCAAAAAATAAAAACCCCTTATTCATGCATTTATTCACAAACTAATTTTTGTATTCATTGATTCATTTTCTTAATGTATTCATGAACTTATTCATTCCAAAACATCATTTACTGAAGGTCTTTTATGTGCCAGGCATTATTTGAAGCCCTGAAAATTTAGTTGTGAACAATTAAAACTAGCATAAGTAAATAAGAAAATTTCAGATGACCATTAATACTATCATAAAAATAAAATTAAATGTTGGGAAAGGGAACAACCTAGGGGCTGCTTTAGATTGAGAGACCAGAAAGTATTAATAAGGAGACGGAATTTAAGCTGACCTCTTAGTGACATAAAGGGACTTGTCATGAGTAAATTTAAAGGATAAACAATTTATGAAAATGAAACAGTTCATTAACAGAACAACCTGATAGAACGGGCTGGGCCTCTCTGAGAATCTCTGAGGCCAGGGAAGCTAGAACAGACTGAGTGGAATGTGCTTAGTTGGAAATGAAGTAAGACAAGTGGAAAAGGTCTACAAGTAAGGCTCATTGGGCCAAGGTACTTTAGTGTTGGAGCAATGTGACAGGAAGTGCTAAGAAAACATTTTGTGAGAGTGAGAACGAAGTCGTTATTTTTGAATATCTTAAATTTGAAGTATCTAATAAATATTCCAGTGGAAATGTCAAATAGGCATATATAAATTCAGAGTTGAGAGGGATGACATTCATTAACTCATTCACTCATTCCATGAAAAACTTAAGAGACCATTACATACATTAGGTAAGTGTGCTAGTGATGGGGATGTTAATAGAAGGAAGAAGTAAGATCATTCTTACTTTAAAAAGTTCACCTTCTAGATGGGGAGACAGGTGTATAAATGCATAATTACTATACAGTGTGACAAGTGCTATAATAAAGAAAGAAACAAAGTACTTTAAATATCAGATGATGGCACAATTGTTTCTGCTTGAGAGAATTGGTAAAGGAGCTGCTAACATTTTGAAGTTGATAGTACTTTATTTTTAGTAAAAAAATGATGCCGAATTACTAGAGTAAAATTTTGAAAGTAATCTTGTAAATGTGTGTGAGATCCTTTAAAGCTAAGCTTAATGTCTTCAGAAAGACACTATGGGGGATTGACCCCAAATACACATAGAGACAAATTGGTAAAGGAGTTGCTAACATTTTGAAGTTGATAGTACTTGGTGATAGAACTTGGTAAATTGGTAAAGGAGTTGCTAACATTTTGAAGTTGATAGTACTTGGTGATAGAACTTGGTAAATTGGTAAAGGAATTGCTAACATTTTGAAGTTGATAGTACTTATTTTTAGTACAAAAATGATGCCGAATTACTAGAGTAAAATTTTGAAAGTAATCTTGTAAATGTGTGTGAGATGCATTAAAGCTAAGCTTAATGTCTTCAGAAAGACGCCATGGGGGATTGACCCCAAATACACATAAAGACAAATGGAAGAATTAAGACACCCCATACACTGAAAATAAAACATTTTGCTTGTGTTACATTTTGTTTGATTAGTTTTATCACCTTTTTTGGATAACATATTATCCAATGAAAGTAATTCAATGAATATAAAAAATTTTTCCATTTCCTTTAATAGTCTAGGCAAGTGAGAATTTTTCAATATTCAATATTCTTCAGGTATATTTTTAAAGAATAGCACTAAGTGCCCACATCCTCCAGGCAGTTTCTTGGCAACACATATACATCAAATCTTATTTTCAAGTGCTTGCTACTGTTATCATCTACTCTACTTAATTAAGGACTTTACTGATTTCTTGTCCTACTTCTGTCTGTTTCTCCTTCACATATAGCCTTGAAGGGAGTGGACAAAATACTAGAAACTAAAAGTTTAATTGCTTCTTACACCATCCTGGAAACTGAGTGTACAGGGAGAGATGGGTAATTAGGTAGATAATTTTCTTTAGTCAGAGAGGTTATGTAGTCCTAGCATAGGGTTAAGAAAAAAGGAGCTCCAAATGTGGGAAGCAGAAGTGGTACATTTGCCAGCTTTCTGGTCCTTCTTCGGATAAATGGTGTAAAGCCTAAAATTAAAGGCCAATAGTATTTTCTGCCTTGACATCTGGTAAACCTAAGAGGACCTCAAATGGTCTAACCGTAAGTTCCCCTCCCAATTCTTCTCCTATGGATAAGATCCCCTATTAAGCAACTCTCTTTATCAAGGGACCAAGTGAAGTTATGCCTTATGCCTGAACACCTGGTTTCAGTCCCCTGCTGCTCCATGGGATTGTTCAAACCGGTCAATCACATCCTCCCACAGAACCAAAGGTCATCCTACCCTCTTGATACTCCAAAGCCTGCCTCCCACGGGCCCCAGTTGTTCACTCTGTTCCTGAGTGCAGCCTCCATGTAACTGTGCTTTGCATGTGATGTTTTCCTTCCATGGGCTGTGAGTATATGTGACTAATAAACTGCTGTCTAGTGTATCTATCCAGTGTCAGATGTTGTGCATTCGGTCATCCCAACAACTCGGGCTGGAATCTCTCACTTGTGGCTGGGGCAAATAAGAGGTGATTAAAACAAGTTGGTATTAAGATACACACAACTTTTTGCCCTGGACAGGAAAAGGGTCCTTTAAGAACTGGAAGAGCATGACTTTAATCACTCTTCTTTTTTTTTTTTTAATTTTTTAATTTAAATTCAGTTTGCCAACATATAGTATAACATCCATTGCTCATTCAATCAAGTGCCCTCCTCAGTGCCTGTCACCCAGTCACCTCATCCCCTCACCTACCTCCCCTTCTGCAACTCTTTGTTTCCCAGAGTTAGGAGTCTCTCATTGTTTGTCACCCTCTCTTAATTTTTCCTACTCAGTTTCCCTCCTTTCCTTTAGAGTCTCTTTCACTATTTCTTATATTCCATGTATGAGTGAAATGATGATTGTCTTATGATGATTTATCATATGATGATTGTCTTTCTCCAATTGACTTATTTCACTCAGCATAATACCCTCCAGTGCCATCCACGTCAAAACAAATGCTGGGTACTCATATTTTCTGATAGGTCAGTAATATTCCATTGTATGTATAGACCACATCTTCTGTATCCACTCATCTATCAAAGGACATCATGGTTTCTTCCACAGTTTGGCTATTGTGGACATTTCTGGTATGAACACTGGGGTGCAGGTGTCCTGGCGTTTCACTACATCAGTATCTTTGGGGTAAATACCTAGTAGTGCAATTGCTGGGTCATAGGGTAGCTCTATTTTTAACCTCTTGAGGAACCTCCACACAGTTTTCCAGAGTGGTTGCACCAGTTCACATTCCCACCAAAAGTGCAAGAGGGTTTCCCTTTCTCCACATCCTCTCCAACATTTGTTGTTTCCTGTCTTGTTAATGTTCGACATTCCCACTGGTGTGAGGTGGTATCTCATTGTGGTTTTGATTTGTATTTTCCTGATGGCAAGTGATGCAGAGCATTTTCTCATGTGCTTGTTGGCCATGTTTACGTCTTCTTTGGTGAAATTTCTGTTCATGTCTTCTGCCCATTTCATGATTGGATTGTTTGGTTCTTGGATGTTGAGTTTGATAAATTCTTTATAGATCTTGAATACTAGCCCTTTATAAATGTAACTGCAAGAAATGATTTGCTTTCCTTGCCATCCTACCTTTTTGTAAGTGTTTTTGGAACTTGATTTTACAAGTCCACAGCTCATGCTTTCTTTCTGATTCCTTGCCTTTATCCTTCGTTACACAGTTTGGTCTGATCCTCTACTGACATCAGTGTCTAATTCTCAGTTCTGCATGGGTTGATTCCTTTTCTAATTATACTTTCCTTTCTGCCTTCTCACACCATGCTATGATGGGTGTTCAGAAGCAGGAGTTCTGTGAAAGCAAACCCTTTTCATCCTCTCTTGCTCCTTGGCTCTACAACTGTGATCCTTCAAGTTTTGATTGGAGTCTATTCTTTGGTCGTCAACTCCTGCCAAGTTCAGTAGTTAGGATGCTTGCATGTGGTCTCGTTATTTCGTTTGGAGTATTATCCATTTTTAGATCACTAGGCAACTTTCCTTCTAAAAACATAAAAACTCCACCATAAATCAAGCATAAGTAATAGGCATTAGGTTCTGTGTTTTTCTTGTTATTTTTGTTTTGTTTTATTTTGTTTTCTGCTCCTTGGATTAATGCAGTGAATTAAAAGTTAACTAACATCCATTATCCACATGAGCACACATGGAGTTTTTCAGGAAGGACTGTTGATGGCATCAACTTTGTAGCCAGTTTGCATGTCTGGGTAGCTACACATGTACACACGTACACACACACCTGTGCATACCTCATTTTCATACATACAATACATTACTTGTTTGTTCCAGCTTTTTCCTCCCCCCGCTGCAAAAGTGTTCCATTTCCATTGGACTCTGATGGAAAATGTTCCCAAGTGAAAGGGAGCATTTGGTCATCCAATGAACTGAAGCTGCAGTGATTACACATTCAGAGTTGTCAAGAAGAAGGAGATTGATTTCTGAAAATGGAATCAAATGGCAACTGAAAGTGTTAGCTTCAAAACTATCTCCCCCTTCTGTTTGACATCGATCTTTCCCGCATGTGCCAGCTCATTATCTGGTGGGCAGAGGAGAATTGCTACTTGACGTCATCTGTGGCAGTTTTACAAGGGAGAGCGGAAGGGCAGACTGTCTGGTACAATGCTCTGATTGACAGAGGCTTGTAGCCCACAAATGATGGTGTGATATACCCATATGGGAAGAAAAGTATTTATTGGTGGACTAAAGCTACGTTTAAATATCTAGAGATCATGTTATAAATGGTAAGAAAACCCACAATGGGCAATTCTAGTCTAGGCTAGTATTTAAAAGAATAGGCTTGTATTAACACGGCATTTCCCAGCTCATACTTTGGTTTGCTCTGCAGCTTGAAGACAATTTAATTTCAGTTGGAATCTTTGTAGTGCTCTGGTGCATTTCCAAGGACAGATTAAAGACAATTCTTGGGCCATGGAACATATCACAGTTACCAAGTTAGGACCTGGTAATTGGTACCAATGAATGAATGCATTTACTCTGGGAGGGTTCTGAGATCAAATAGGTCTAATGAAATTGCTTTAAATGGATCCTTCACCTCATTTAAAAAAGAGTTCTGTAGCCCCATCAATTTACTTTGAAGGTTTTTTTTTTTTTTTTGCCATCTGGAGAGATTGGTGCATACACTCATTTTTGATAATATCAAGGGGACGCCGCCCTGTATTACACATATGTCTGTCTGTCGAAGTGTGCTTACAGTGTCTGGGAATTGTGTGCCCCTGGCTTTTTGCATTAAAATTGGAGAGGATACAGCTTTCCTGGAACAGGAATCCTACGGCATGTGGAACAAAGAATTGCCTGCTTCTAGGCAGAGTATACTAAATAGTACATCGGAATGCAATGCAGCCTATGCACACTGAGTCCACAGATCCAGTTTTTAAGGAAGGAACACAGAATAATTCTTTTGTCATCTTGATGTAAATCTTACTTTTTAAATCATACCTCACATCTTCCCTTTGGTTCTCAACCATTCTCTGACTTCTGTGCCCACCAATGTGATCATTACATTCAACAGATAAACTTGTCTGGTACGTAAACTAGGCTGGCGCCTTTGATACCCCATGGTATGAAAAAGATAAAAGCCATAATAAGCAGAAATCCTCACAAATTTCTCTCTCACTCCCTTAGCAAAAATGATTTAAAGAGGGGCTTGTACTACATTGCCCTTCCTTGTTCTCTGCTTGTTCTCCACCTACTACAACCTAGCTCCTGCCCACTCTCTTCAATGAAAAAAACAGTTCTCTCATTAAAATCAGCAATAACTTTCTAGCTGGTAAGTTAAAGCACCATTTCCCTGCCTTGCTCTACTTGCTCTCCATAGCATTTGGTATTATAGTGCACACTTCCTTTCTCTTTTTCTTCTTCCTTCAAATCCAAAGACTGTATCTAACATTTTTCTCCCACTGTCTCAGACTATTGCCTTTCTGTTTGCTCCAGGGACTCCTTTGCTTCTGCTTGCATGAGATAGAGGTGAGGGGATGTAAATATTCTTGGAGTCACATAGCACGTGGGGCAGGAGAGTTCACCATCACCCCTTAATGTTGGCTTTCAGCTCTGTTTCCTGTCAGGCTTGGTGTATCCCCTCTCTTAACTATTTTACCTCCAATAAGAAGTGTTCAACTCATTACCTGGCACATAATATGTGCTTAATTAAAATCACCTAATTATGGATGTATTTAAATGATCTAATACAAATATTTCCAAAACTTTCTATAATTTGCATTAGCCATTAATTTTCAATAAGGCTTCCTCCTCTTTAAAACAATTCAATTTGTATCCAAATTCATATCACCTGGGTATTATCCTATGGTACTCTATATTTCCTCTATATTAAATCATTTCCACTTTTGGACTTGGGTCAATAGTTCTTTATATACTTCATCAGAGTTCCAGTAAAGCCTCTTGATAATTTATTGTATAACTTAAAAAAATTAATAGGATACAGAGGGGAAGTCAGAAGAATTTTACAGTAAAATAAAAGGTATTTTTGAAATGAGATGGAATTCAAAGTCACATAGTAGCTTTGATTGGGGATTTAGTGGACTGAACATTTCGATCAAAAATAGAAGTCACCAGGAGAAGCATTTGTGGCTTTAGTTTTCATCTCAGAGATAGAATCTGCTGCCAAAGTCTTTGACAAGGTTGCTAATGAGACCAAACAATGGGCCATATCCTCTAACTGGTATAAGCAGGCAATGGATACTAAAGCAAACAAACAAACAAATAAAAACAAGGCCATGGAGAAATGAGGCAGTGAGATTTAGTAGAAAATATATAAGACCTGGATTCAAGTTATACTTCCAGCACTCATTGCTCTCTTTTAACTCACTGAATTCCTTTAATGCGGTCCTACAAGTTGGGAAAAATTCTACCTACCTATTTCCTGATGCTGGAAAATTGTTTGTGGGTAATACCATTATATCTTTGTAGAAGACTATTTAGATGACGCTGTATTGATCAAATAATGAAATAATGTATTATCTGTTGGCCAATTTGAATTGTCTTTTTCCTAAAAGACAATAGCCTCATGAGCCAGGTAGTCCATTACCATGCTACCTGGAGTATAAAGCTCTAGAATGATGGAAATTTCTATATTTTTTAAAACGATTTTTATTTATTTATTCATGAGAGACACAGAGAGAGAGAGAGGGAGAGGCAGAGACACAGGCAGAGGGAGAAGTAGGCCCCATGCAGGAAGCCTGATGTGGGACTCGATCCTGGGTCTTGATCTGGGTCTCCAGAATCAGGCCCTGGGCTGAAGGCGGTGCTAAACTGCTGAGCCCCCTGGGATGCCCAGAAAATTCCTATATTAACTGTTACTTTATCTTCACAAGTTTCACATTTTCATCTGAGAAATGAGGACATTAATGGTACCTCTCTCAAGGGAGAGTTGTAAAGATTACTTCAGAAAATACATCGATTTAATTGGTACTCAACATCTCAGCCTACCTTTCTGTTCTCATTTCCAACAACTCTTCCTAATGCACCTTAAAAACTTGCCATACTGCACTATGTTCATGTTCTAGAATATCATCTTCTCTCATACCTCCATGCTTTTGCACATATTCTTTCCTTTTCCAGGATATTCTTCCTCTCTTACTCCTTCCTGTCCATACTCTTCTTGCTAAAAGCCCATGTGCATCCATAAAGACAATTCATTTCTCCTTCAGGTGGTTGTCACTTCCAATTGCCAGCCAAGTAGGTAAGGGATAGATTTCTGTTTTGATTCTGTCTCTAGAATAATAACGTTAACTCTAAAGCAGCACTTGGCTGTGGGACCACTATTTTCCCTATGGTTTTAATCATCACAGGCAAGGTAGGACATCACACAACATCTGCCACTATTTTCGCCCTCCTCTAGAACTTCTCTTTTACCAATACTAATGTTTGAAAAATATATGGGAAAGTACTGTTAAAAAATAAAGTGATATATAAAAATCATAGACTTACACTGCTTTAAACATCCTAGGAGCTCTAGAATGATGGAAAATTGTTGAAGTGTGAAGCATTCAACTTTATTTTTAATTTTTAAAAAAGATTTTATTTATTTATTCATGAGAGACAGAGAGAGAGAGAGAGAGAGAGAGAGAGGCAGAGACACAGGCCGAGGAAGAAGCAGGCTCCATGCAGGGAGCCCGATGTGGGACTGGGCCCGGGAACCCTGGGATCATGCCCTGAGCCAAAGGCAGATGCTCAACTGCTGAGCCATCCAGGCGTCCCAGTGTTCAACTTTAAATTGCCTTTCTCTCTTTCTTTCTTTCTCTCTCTCTCTCTCTCTTTTTTTTTTAGCATCTTAAACATTTTTAAATATACCATTCAGTAGTGTTAAGAACATTTATATTGCTATGTGACAATACATTGAACAATAAATAAGTCCTCATTTCTCTCTCTCCTCACCCCCTGGGAACCACCTTTCTATTTTCTGTCTCAATAAATTTGACTTCCCTACATACCTCATATAAGGGGAATCATACAGTTTTTGTCTTTTTGTGACTAGCTTATTTCACTTAGCATAATGTTTTCAAGTTTCATTGTTGTAGCATGTATCAGAATTTCCTCCCTTAAGCTGAATAATATTCCATTGTGTGTATATATATATATATATATATATATATATAATATTTTTCTTATTCATTCATCTGGTGATGGACACAGAGTTCTTCCATCTTTTGGCTATCGTAAATATGTTGCTATAAACATGAGTGTGCAGATATCTCTTTGAGACCCTATTTTCAAATCTTTTGGGTATATAACCCAAAGTGGAATAACTATATCATTTATTACTACATTTTTAATTTTTTGAGGAACCTCTATACTCTTTCCCATTGCAGCTGTACCATTTTACATTCTCACCAACAGCACACAAAGGTGACAAGTTATCCACATCCTCACCAGCACTTGTTATTTTCTGTTTTTTTGTTTTGTCTTTTTTTGTTTGTTTTAATAGAAGCCATCCAAGTGGGTATCCTCCACATTCTTTTGGGGGTCTGCCACTAATTTTCTTAGTAGATCTTTCTCCTAGGAAATGGTGGCTCCCTAGCCACAAAGAGCAGGTCCAAAATACAGAGTTTCTTTATACCAATATAAGCTTCTGGGTCTCAAAAAACAAACAAACAAATATGTAGATGTGTTTGACATTTTGGCTACCAAACTCAAATTTCCAGCTATACATTCACTGTCTAGGATTTTTGTCCTGCCTTAATTTGAGACAACACTCTATTAATTCTTTAGACTCAAGATTCTATTTAATTTTCATGCCATTTATAAAATATTACTTCCTCAGACAAAATTAATGTAGGTCTTAATCTTTTTTCCAAGACATTTTATATATTGCTTGAGTTCATACATTGCATTATGATTGTTGG
Source organism: Vulpes vulpes (assembly GCF_048418805.1). NCBI lineage: Eukaryota > Metazoa > Chordata > Mammalia > Carnivora > Canidae > Vulpes > Vulpes vulpes. The sequence goes on along the minus strand of NC_132789.1, from coordinate 69,942,777 downwards.
CTTATAAATTTGTCTCTGAAGCAGACCTAACAGACTCAATTACCCTTCTCCTTTTTGTTCTTACTAAAACAACTATGACCTTCTTTTGAATAGCCTATATCCAACTAACAACCAGCTTTCTGGAATCTAAAGCCACTCATATGACATAGTTCTAATCAACGAGAACAATGGCAACATTGGTGATATCTGAGTAAGTTTTGATTTCCTAATATGGGTATAATTCCCTCCTTCATAATTGGAGTATAATGAGAAGCTAGACATGGAGCAGCCATTTTGGAGTTGTATGACAACTATGAAAAAAGAAGCCATATATGAAGGATGATGAAGCAAAAAGAAATGAAAGGAAGCTGTAGTGACATTATGGAACTTATGTACCATGTCTGGCTGTGTGTTATGAATTTTTTGACTATGACAAAATATCAACCTGTTTGGTAAAGCCAATTTCCTGATTCTTTTTAACTTCACAAAATACCTAGAAAATGATAATATTTGAAGCTTTCAAGGAAATGGCAACTCATAGACAAAGTTGAATATTTAAAATTATCTCTTTGCTCTCAAGTAGAGGAATGAAGGGTTCATTATCTTGTCACACCTATACATAACCCACTGGTGAAACAAGAATGTCCTATACATCACACCTGTTGGGAATCTCTGACTAAGCCAGACTAATCACATTGCTCTTTCAGAAAGCTGCACACAATTTCTTACTAACAGAATTTCTGTAGCTGAACAATGAAGTTACTCAGGGAAGAACAATAGATTATTCATCATGTTTCTTACCTTATATGCTGCTAGGAACTTAATAGTTACTCACTAAGTTTTTATTGAATAAATGAGAGGAGAAAAACAACTCCTTGTTCCAGACTGACTGGTTTACTCACAGTTCTGGATCTTGCTCATTTCTGAGGCAAAATCTTTATTCAGCTTCCTCTAACCTGGAAAAAACTTCTGACCCCCTCTCCGTGTAGCCAACTCCTACCCGTTCTTCAAAGTCCTTTTCAAGTCTTTCTCTTCCATCATTTTGGCTCAGATCACACCACTTTATTGACTTTTCTGTCCTCTTATAACTCTTGCTGAAAAAAAGGTTCACTGTGACCTTACTCATATGCATATACTCCAACTAATGACCTTTTCCATGTTGTCATATCTAACTATATTTTTCTACTGACAAACTGTTGAACTTAGGATATTCTTTTCTTAAAAACATATTTCATGCCATGAAAATACAACTAGTAACAAAAATACATGAGGAAATTAATCAAATTAAAAAAAACACTAAACAATGTAAACATTTTATTTTAAATGTGGTTTTGGGGGCAGCATTCTGTCTGAGATGGATCAGCTGTGGTTTTTTTGTTTTGTTCTGTTTTTTAATATGGATCTAATAAAGTTGGGCTAATTGCACCAAATGAGCAGAATCTCCCTAGAGATTCTAGCAGATTTGCCCAGGATTTTCAGGGTCCCAGATTCTTAGAATTGGATTTAAAGATATTATCATCTGTCCAAAAATTTTTACTGAAAATTTGACTTGAAAATAGGCTTATTCTGGATTGTACTGTTTGCTTATCTTTTATATATTCATATTAAATAATGGTCTTTATTATAAGGAAATTTGCACCTTTACTTTCATTCCTTGTTAACTGGATGGGTTGATACATAATTTAAATTTGTTGAGTAAACACTCATGCCTTATAAATATACTTAATTTTGGATTGTACTGTTTGCTTATCTTTTACATATTCATATGAAATAGCTTTTAATCTTAAAGAGCAGTTATATTACAATATCTTCAAAACTTAAGGGTCCCCTCACTGGCTAGAGATAGATTGTCCATTGTTCAGTAAAATTTGCCCCTGACTGATTCAGGGTAGTTTATTTTGAAAGGTTGGTTCCTTTCTTTTTGTAAGAAATCCACAAAAAGGAAGCTTTTGGCTTACCTACCAGGTAATACTATCACATGCATTCAACTTGCAACTGTTTTTGAATTCAGAACCATAAGACTCTCTGCAGGTATGGCTTTCAATAGATTGTAAAGTGCTTCAACAGATGGGACATTGCTATTAGCATGGATAATATATTTTTATTGTATTGGTGTTGAAAGTGATTTTTCAGAAAATGGCTTAGACAAATGTTTGTGTTATCTGTCCAGTTAATTCATGAAAAAAAGTGCAGCCTGGTTTTCAGGAGCAATTCTACTTTGATTGAATATTTTTGATTAAATATTTAATTCCTATGAATGTCTTACCACATTGTTGGAGATCTTCTGGTTATTTTCTTTTTGAAGTCATTGTTATTAAATTATTTTACTTAATAATGACTTCTGATTAATCCAGAAATTCATTTTAAACTCACAGCTACATGTCTTACTATATTTCAGATGATTCATTAAAAAAAAAAAGAACATCTCAACAAAGGCTTTTTCATATTCTCACAGATATCATGGAATGTAGGTCAAGGGGTCATACTTATTAGATGAGATGCTATAGCTGGAGCCCTAAAACCAAATGAATTGTTCATTCCTCAACCTAAGAATTAGACACAGAATAGCAATGTCACCTATTTATTTATTCCACCAGGAAACTCTCTCATGTAGCAGTCACTATGCTAGGTGTTGGGACACACACACACACACACACACACGCACAAAATAATAAATTTTAAAAAAGAGAGAGTTAAGAAGACTAGGAAATGACTGACATTTAAAAGTATAATTTTGGGGATCCCTGGGTGGCTCAGCGGTTTGGCGCCTGCCTTTGGCCTGGGGCGCGGTCCTGGGGTCCAGGGATCGAGTCCCGCATCTGGCTCCGGCGTGGAGCCTGCTTCTCCCTCTGCCACTCTCTCTCTCTCTCTCTATATCATAAATAAATAAATAAATATTAAAATAAATAAAAGTATAATTTCACCTTCCTATGATTAGGGAGATGTAATACTAATACTTATGAGCTGTGTGGCCTCGATACACTACTTATTCTGTTTCAGCCCCAATTTATTAAGATGGGAGATATTAACCATATATACCTCCAGAATTGATGGAAAAGTGAAATAGGATATGATTGCCTGGTACAAATATGATAAATAAAAACAAAAGCTAAAGTTTTGAATAACTTGGAGTTTACCATATTTAGATACCATTTATATCATTCCCCAAATTTCTCAGCTGATAAATATTATAGCAAACATTTATATATCTCATATTCCTTGAGTCTTTAAAATTTCCAAACTCCTATTTGTTGTTATTAATTTAGGTGGGGAGTGGGGAAGTCATTATAGCCATTCTTGGTTTGGTAGACCGTTCCTACTTGACATTTTCTTTGTCTTTGGTTTCCTGAATCAGTTGGAAAATCTATACTGCTAATAACAACATCCCTCTACCAACAAATAAAACAAAACAAACAAAAAACTAACCCATAGAAAAAGCCGTATTAGTTTCCTATTGCCACTGTAACAAATTACCACAAACTTGGTGGCTTAAAGCACAGCAATTTATTCACTTACAAATCTGGAGGTCAGAAGTTTAAAATAGGTGAGCAGAGATGTCTTCCTTTCAGATGCTCTCAGGGAGAGTCTATTTGATTGCCTTCCAGAGGCCACCCACATTCCTTGGCTCAGGGCCCCACATCACTCAACTGCTTCTGTTGTCACATTGTCTTCTCTGATTCTGATTTTTCTGCCTTCCTATTATAAGGCCCTTTGTGATTACCATAGGCTCACTTGGATAACTCAAGGTATTCTCACATCTCAAGATCCTTAATTTATTCATGTCTACAAACCTCTTTTTGCCATGTAAAATAACATATCCACAAGTTCTAGGTGTTAGGCCTTGTATATTTTTGGGAGACTATTATTTTCCCTATCACAATACCATAGGAAGATGAAAGGAAATCTGAAACACGGCTATATTTTCAGGAATTAGTTGGGATGGCAGGAAATAGATTAAGCACAGACAATGAACACACATGATATTATCTTTCAATGGATATAATAAATTCTGTTAAGATTCATTGGGAAAAGTCAATTTGGGAATTATAGAATTTTGTTGTAAGAGCAGTATTTTTGCACTGAGTACCAAAGAATAAACTAGAACCTAGCTGACTGAAAATGGCCTGGTAGACATTGTTGGTAATTGTGTTTTAGGAAACAAGATAGTTAGAAATTACAGGGAAGAGGTAAAAATTAGCATGTGGATCTATCATGAAATAGTACTAGTTCATTATTTTTTACAGTAATAGAGACATCACAAAGAAGTTTCTCGTATATTATTTTCTATTTAATACTCTAAGCAGCCTGGTAAGGTAGATAAGGAATGTATTTTTAACCCTGTATTACTGACAAAACACTGAGAATCAGTGATACTAAATAACGAGCTCATGGTTATAGGCTGGAATGCTGAGGATCTGACTGGCACAATTCAGGTCTGTGCATTCTGATACTTGAGGGTATCTGAAATCCATTTGATCTCTGAAGTACCTGAATGATCCCTTTCAAGTCTTGTTTATGCTGTGGTTGCCCCTTGACATTCTGGAGGACTATACCTTAAGACTGCAGAAAAGTCTCTAAATTAATAAGTAATGTCCTATTTTCTTATTTCTAATATCACTGTTAATGCAATTCATCACATCAGAGAGGTGAGCTACTACTACTTGAATATTTTACTTTTTATTTTACTTTCTGCCATGACCATGAGAAAAACGAACTGTTAAAGAAAAAGAAAAACTAACTTTTGTCTTTCATTTTCTGGACCATTTCTAATAAAGGACCAAACGTTTTTTATCACTCTTGAAGATGACCTACCTGCAATTGTTCTGAGGAATTATTAATCCCTGTTAAATAATGAACCACTTGTAGCTGCCAAACATTATGGGACAATTACTAGAAGCCACTCATATGAGAAGCAACAACTCTGAAAATTAAACCTACAAACAGAAGCACCTGCCCATCTGGCTCTCAATATGGGCTCACAATCGATAAGCCACATCTCCCAATTGGGCCCCCTGTGGGACTCCTACTCCGATGCCTGCCTCTGGAGGACAGGTGCTTGTATCTTGGTGCTCTCACTCTATCTTATGCCTTTTGTGTTTACCAGAGAGCCAATGTTTTAGGTCAGACCAACACAAGCATACTCTTAAAATTTGTTGCAAAATTTTTCCTCAGTTTCAACTGGTCTGGGGGATAGCAACTTATCTCTTTAAACTACCCCCAGAGGATCTCAAAGTGAAATTCCATCATTCCAAATTTAGTCTCTAAACGTAAGCAATTACCATCCAGCTGTTTTCTTGTGGTGAAATAAAATCTTGATTTTATGTTAAGGTAAGAGGTTCTGTTTATTTAAAGATATGTAGTGAACAACAAAATGTATCGAATAACTCCCTGGGCTCTCCAGCTTGATAGAGCCCATGATTCAAATGTGTGCATTGGCAACATAAATCACAGTGTGTCCTAGGTCACCAGTTTCATTCTTTCATGGCGCGCCTGCGCAATTTCCTCCCAAATATCTTCTGAATTGATTGCCTTAGCTAAAGTTATGTGCATTCATTAGTAGGACCATAGATAACTTTTAAGTGAACTGAATAATGAAGAAAAACCCTCAGTTTAGCCACAGGATCCTGCTATTGCAGTTAATGAGGTGCCAAGCAAGGAGACTCTTTACATATCCTATTTCAGTACACAGCTCATCGTCTCTCCCTTCCACAGACTTTGTGATTTCATTTTCTCAAATACAGCATAAGGGGCTGTTACCTTTTCTTTGGAATATTATTTTTTTCTTAATAAATACCTTGGTGTATATCACTGTCCAGTGAGGCTTATAGACTAAGGGGGAAGAAAAGCCAACAAAACAGAACAGCGGGTACTCTGTCATTTTGAAAGGTTCCAATTGCATAGGCTGTTATGACAAAGACTTTGCTGTATTTTGTATCAACAGCTTGTCACGTGGCTTCCAGTTCATAGTCTGTGTCATTATTTCTCAAATTGAATTTGCTTATCTGCTCTTCCCTTTATGGGTAACACTACCTAGGAAACCAAGCTCACCCTGTTTTGTGTGAATTCCGTTTCCCTCCGTTTTGAGTATTCTATACTGGTGTGAATAATATAATGTATGTGTCTGGTAAATGGCTCATTTTAATCTGGCTCTTCTGTCTCTGTGATGCCTCAGACCTAAGGGAAAAACTTTGACTTTTGATTATTTTCTTTTATTTCACTTTGCAAGCTCTCATTTTACTGCCCTCTGCCAAAAAGCAATTTAAAAAAAAAAAAAGCACTGCTATTTGGTTTCTTCATCATTTAAAAGCCTATGATCTGAGATCCTTCTTCCCACTCAGCTCCCACATCAAAAGCAAGTGAACTTTCCTCAAGCTGAATATTGTTCTTTGCTTTGATGCTCAGATCCCTACCATTTTGCACACTTCTGATACTATTGTCTCTTCTTAACTACTGTTGACAGAGCCAACCCCAGGATAAAGCCAACCAAAGCAACTGCTCTGGGCTCCAGCACTAGGTCCCATCACATTTCTGTGACTAGACTACGGGTCAGAGAGCTAGGGTTGGGGTTGGCAGGAAGGTAAGGAAATAGTGAGGGGAAGGTCTTTGATAGAATCAGAGCTTCCATTTTCAATAATTTTACCAACTTTTCTTTCTACTTCACATCCCTTCCCTTTTTTATCCCACTTCCCCCAAAAAACTATAAATGATACTATTTCATCCATGCATTAATACATTTCTGTATCAGGTTTGATTTCAAGCAATCATCATCAATTCTGGTTGTGTTCAGCTAAAGTAAAATGTATGGGGACTCACAATAGTATTGAGTATAGAAAAATGATAGGAAACATTCAGGACCACCTGAGGGCTAGCAGTAGGAGCCCCATCAAAGATAATGCTGCAGAATCAGTCTGATCTACATGCTGCTAGAACAGAGGTGCATACCAGGGCACCTTTAGATGTCAAACCTCAGAAGGGGTGAGTCTGAATGACCACAACTATTGTTAGTCCAAACCAAGTCTTTGTGTGAATTAGAACATGGCACCTTACCTGGGGAGAGACACTTAAGCAGACCCCAGCTGACTTTGAGTCTCCATGGACCTTCTTGACCTTTTGCCCTCATGAATAAGGCATGACCTGCATCATCATTCTCATGACTCCACAGCTGGGCCATGCCTGATTGAAGCATTGAAGGGGAGGGGAGGATTCATTCCGCATTCTTAGGGGGAGGTGGGCCTGGCATACAGTGGGGAGATCCCCAAAAGGAAAAGTAGAGGAGGTTAATTGAAAAGAGGTTTAAATATTGGAAAAGTATTGAGAAAGATTCATTGCATATCCAGAGATCTAAAGATGTCCTTTGTTACATTCTTGTACTTCATTTTTTCCTTTAATGAAAATACAGACTCCCGATATAGACAAGGATATAAAGGATTTCTCTCTTTAGATTTGTATGGGCTCTGATGTCCCTAAATTCAGCTTCCATAGAATTTCATAAGACCTCAAATAACTGATATTACAGGAAAATGATAAATTTTCAGTGTTAGGCAACTGGGAAATCATTTTGCCTTTATTTATTGGAGCATCTTTAGGGAAAGATAATTATACAAACTATACAGTTTAAGAGTTGTGATATTTAATACATGAGTGCTTAAACCAAAGTTTGGTTTTGCTTAAATTAACAGCATGCATGTTAAATTTGTAATCATATGTTCTTGATATATCTGGAATAAAGTAGTATAACATCCTTGTAACATTTTTATATATATGTTTGTAATAATCCAGTAGCTTTCTGATTAAACATAGATTTAACACATACTTTTTACTTCTGCCCACAGCCAAAACCTCATAAAGTAAAGGAATTTGAAATGGTAAAAACACAGAAGAAAGATAATGCATGAGGAGACAATAAAAGACTGAAGTAGCAAGTGCTTGAGTAAATGGAAAGTAAATAGGAGAAGTTAGTAGACTGAGAAAGTTGACTAGAGAAAAAGGCAATGAGAACTGAGCTTAGTTTTCTCTCCAGATCCTGGGACAGGATCACATAAATCAGGGGAAGATGTGGTGCTGCAATCAGGAAGCTGGTGGGGAGTCTTTATAGAGACAGGTAAGATCTTCTCCTCTGGTGTGTTCGGTCAACAGACTCACCCACCCCTAGTCTGATAGGCGACTGCCGGTTCATTCTGAATCAGAACAAGAGGTCCTGGGCTCAGGGACAGGAGGTAGAGCAGAAGCAGAAGAGAGGAGCCAAACTGAAAATAGAAGATTGAATAAAAATCTATACATTGAACTGTGCAGCTACTAGCACCCTGCTATCTCTTGGCATATGTGGCCACCAGGAGATTAGAGGGGTTTTGTTTTGTTTTGTTTCGTTATTCTGGTGGTGGGGAGAAATGGAAAGCCTTGGGGTGGGTGGTAAGGTGGGGTTTCCAATATGAAATTAAAGGATTCCCAATAAGTCATTCTCAAGGACAAGCTTCTCGGCTGGAAGTTTCCATCCCCTTACACAGAGCTTCCATTTAGTCTTCTAATGCCTCTCTCTTAAAAATGAACAGAAAACAAAATCTCTGGCTATTGAGAAGTGCCACTCAGAAATAAAAGCACCAAAGAGAGAGAGAGAGAGAGAGATTAAAAAAAAAAAAAAAAAAGAACTCAGAGAAAACAGGGGATGCAGAGAACAGACAAAAGCTATAATTAAAACTATTATTTATGTTCTCAGATAAGTGAGAAGTTATTGCACTCAATAGGATATTAGAAAAATGGGACTTTCAGCTAAATAGAGGTCTTGAAAACTAGAAATATGAAAATGGGATGAAAGATTCTTCCAAAGAGCTATATGATAAAACCAAGGTATCCTCAGAGAAAGCAGAACAAAATTAAATGGAAGTTGCAATAGACACAAAAAAATAAGAATATTAATAGGTCAGTCCAGGAAGTCCAAAGGCTGACCAAAAAGAGTTCCAGGAAAAGATAACAGAAGGGAAGAAATTTGTAAACAATTAACATGAAAAAAATTTCTAAAACTAAAATACTTAAGTTTCCAAATGAAAAAAGTCTAAAAATGCCCAGAACAATTATCTTTTTAAAAAATGACCACACTAAGGCCACTTAGTAGATCCCTTATAGATCACTATAAGACTTCAAAATACTGGCAATAATGACCACATGCAAAAATTTTCAATTAACAAGCTGAAAGTTTACAAATGAAAAAAAAAAAAAAAAACAGGTTCAAGTTGGAATTTTTTTTTCAAATTGAATTTCTTAAAAGAAATAACCCAAAGCAAGAAACCAAGGAAGAAATGAAGACAGAATTGTAAATTTTCCAAACCAGAAAAAGACATAACAAGAAAGAAAAACTAGAGACTAATATCTCTCATGAACATAGATACAAAAATCCTCAACAAAATACTAACAAATCAAATCCAGCAGTATATTAAACATTTATACAATACAGCCAAGTGGTATTTTTCCCAAATGTGCAAGTCTGGTTCAAAATTTGAAAATCAATTAATGTAATTCACCACATCACTAAGCTAAAGTAGAAAAATCATATTATCATATCAATGGATGCATAGAAAGCATTTGACAATATTCAAGACCCATTCATGATTAAAAATAACTTAGCAATCTAGGAACGGAGGGGAACTTCCTCCACATTGATATGGAACATTTACCCAAAACTGTATAACTAACATTATATTGAATGTTGATAAATTAGATGCTTTCCCCCTCAGATCAGGAACAAACAAGGATGCTCCTGTCACTATTCCTATTCAGAATCATAGTAGAAGGCCTGTGGTGTGCAATAAGGCAAGACAGGTAAAGAAAGGTTTGGAAGATTGAGAAGGAAAAAAAAAATTCCCTTTGTTCATAGATCACATGATTGTCTATATAAAACATATAAAATTTTAACAACAAAAACAGGAACAAAACTGGTTATACCAAATGCTAGGGAGGATATGGGGTAAAACTCATTCATTACTGGGGCATGCAGCCACATTAGTAGACAGTTTGGCATTTTCATAAAAAGTTAAATTTGGTCTTACCATGTGATCCAGCCACTGTGCCACTAGGTATTTATCCAAATGAGTTAAAATTTTTTTCTCTACAAAAACCTGCACATTGAATGCTTATAGGAACTTTATTCATAATTGTCAAAATACTGGAAACTACCAAGGTGTCCTTCAGAATAAGAATGGATGAGTATTCAACAGAATATTATTTAGCAATAACAAGATAATCAAGCCATGAAAAAGACATGGTGGGAAATTAAGTGCATATTGCTTAGTGAAAGAGTCTCTGAAAAAGCTAAACATTAAATGATTCCAACTATATGGCATTCTAGAAAAGGGCAAACTATAGAGACAGTACAAAGTGGTTAACAAGAGTTCGAAGGAGGGGAAGAGGACTGAATTAAAAATAAATTCTGGACCTTAAGAATTGAAAATTCTCCTATATGCAGAGTGAACGTATTCTTTCCCAAGATCCCCACAAGTCTTATCCCATTATGGAGTCAGGTTCAGGTCCAGGTCCCGAATATTTCATCATCCAAATTATTTTGAAGTGCAATGGAGTAAGACGAGTTTCTCAGGGCAAGTTCCTCAGTCACAGTTTTTCAAAAACGACTTCTGATTTGAAGACTTGTGAATGAAAAGACAAGTTATTTGACCTCCCCATTTCACCCCTTCTACACACAGACCCCGTGTTGGATAATTGCAACTGAAAAACTGGGCAGAAGAGAAGCCTTTAGTAGTCACTGGTTAGTACAACTATGAAGTCTAGCTGAGCACCTGTTTGCAGTCCTTGATCAAGACTCTGTTCTCCTTTCTGCAAGCAGCTCCCATACCCCTTGAGTCATCTTCCTTTTCTTTAGACATCACCTGTTTGGTGGCTGAGAAGCTTATTCGGTCTGCTTCCTGCTCATGAAAGTTTGGGGACCCAGAGATCTTTTTTCAATGTAAATGATGTCTGTCTAATTCAGTCACAGCTGCAGGTGCTTCTAACAATTATAGTTCTCTTAATAACTTTCTGGGTTTCTTATAAATCTTATCGTAGTTGACTCCATAAGACAAAGTCATACCCATAGATCTTTCTGAGACAGGCTTCACTCTACTTTGGGTTGAATATACAGATCTTTTGGACAAGTCCTTTAATATTCTTAAAGCCTTTTGTCCAGCTGAGAGAGTCTTTCAGATGCAAACATAAATTTCTCTGGGGTGACAACCTAGACTCTTATTCTACTCTTAATCCGACCACCTAATCAAAAGGGTTTTTCTCCTTTCTCTTACAACATAGCCAGTCATAGGACTTAATATGTCGTGATTATTTTCTAGTTATTAAAAAAAATTATTTGATGTTTATCTGCCTCTGTTTAATAAAATCTAAGAGTCATGGGGTGGGGACTTTGTTTTGTTTTCCATTGTGTATCTGGACCCTAATCCAATGTGTGTTACGTAGCGGCCCATAAATGTCTGTGAATGAGCCAATAAGTGAGCATTACTACTAATAGTGATATTTATACTACTTTTGCTATGGTTATTGATTTAATAGTAATTACAATTACAATAGAAACTCATTTAGGAACACAGCTACATGTTTCCATTAAAGATGAGTCCAGGGTTAATTATAGGACCCTTGTGGCCATACCAAAGCAGAAAGGGTGGGGATACATCCCAAAGGTCCCATTATGCTTTCCTTTGGCCTAAATCTATATGAGATTTCCACATTGGTAGAATTAACTATTCTTATTCTCAGTTTCTTACTTATCCACAAAACTGTCAGAAAAATTAAAAATAAATTTCTATATAGCATCTGACAGAGGAAGCTCTCAATATAGTGCAGCTTGTAGTGTTGCAAAGGGAGGGAGGGAAACTCTATCTTTGAAAGTATCCTTACATTTCATTCATCATTTTTAACTTCCTTAACGAAAAATTTGGTCTTGAAATGTATCTTCAGATTGTGGTTTTTTTCATTATTAGACACATTGATGTGCTTCTCTTAATTTAAACAGATTCCCACCATAAAATATTCAATTACAAGAACAACGACTAATAGAGAAGTATTGCTTATAGGAAAATTTTACCTCTTATTAAAATAGATGTTGAACTAGTTAATGGGAACTTATAGTCTAGTTGCAGTTAGGTTAAACCAGATTGAAAAAATTGGGACATTTCCATTTTTCTGTAAACACCCTCTGACACTATCACTCATTCTTGGAAATTGAATAGAAATGCTAGTATGTTGGAATTATTTCCCAGCTCTGTCTTTGTTTTCTGTCTTCATGACATCTACACACACAGCCACATATTTGTTTTCAGGGGCAGCATTAGCCCAGAGCTTCTTCACTCTGATTCTCTGCGTTTATTTTAACACTTATAATATTCAACTCTCATGACAGCGCCATAAGATAGATATTATAGTAGGGCTAGATAAACATTTTCTGCAAAGCGCTACAGATTAAATATCTTCATTTCTGTGTGGTCTTGATCATAACCTTTTGCCTTACAGAAAAACAGTAGCACAAAAAGCAGACAATATGCAAACAAATAAGCATGGCCATGTTCCAATTAAACTTTCCTTATGGATCATGAAATATAAATTTCATACAATGTTCACATGTTATGAATGATCATCCTTCCTTAACACTTCAAAATATTTTAAAAAGTTAACTCGCAAGCTAGACCAAACAGGTGATGAGCCAGATTCACCCACAAACCGTAGTTTGCTGATCCCTGTAATATACCGACCCAGGAGACTAAATCACAAAACTTTCCCAAAGTGATACTATCAGTGAGTGTGGGAGACTGGATTCAAAGTAAGTATTTCTGAATCTTTTTTTTTAAGTATTTATTTATTTATTTATTTATTTATTTATTTATTTATTTATGTAAAGGGGGAGGTCCAGAGGAAGAGGGAGAGAGAAATCCCAAACTGGCTCTGCCCTGAGCACAGAGCTCACATTGGGTTCCATCCCCAGGACCCTGAGATCATGACCTGAGCCAAAATCAAGAGTTGGACACTTAACTGATTAAGCCCCCCAGGCGCCCCCAGTATCTCTGATTCTTACCCCTTGTGATATATTGCCACTGGACAGCATCTTAACTCTTAAACTTAAATCTTAAAACTCTAGTTTCACTAAGCTGCCAATTCAGATCACTTTTGCTTAGACTAAAACCTAGCCACTACTTAACATTATTTATATGTCCAAAGATAGTCCTATTTCTTTTTTTTTTAAATTTTTATTTATTTATGATAGTCACAGAGAGAGAGAGAGAGGCAGAGACACAGGCAGAGGAAGAAGCAGGCTCCATGCACCGGGAGCCTGATGTGGGATTCGATCCCGGGTCTCCAGGATCGCGCCCTGGGCCAAAGGCAGGCACCAAACCACTGCGCCACCCAGGGATCCCAATAGTCCTATTTCTAAGTGACATCATTACTTTGGGATTATTTCCTGTTCTGGGGACTGCCTATATGCACATATATACTTATATATGAAAATAATTGTTTTTTCTTCTAAGCATTTAAATAATAGTATTATCATTTATTATTTGATTATGAATTTTCACCAATGAGCTAACAGATGCATTTTCAACTAAAAACCATTTTCTCGGGGCACCTGGGTGGCTCAGTGGTTGAGCATCTGTCTTTGGCTCATGTTGTGGTCCTGGGGTCCTGGGGTCCTGGAATCGAGTCCCACATCAGGCTCCCTGCATGGAGCCTGCTTCTCTCTCTGCCTATGTCTCTGCCTCTCTCATGAATAAATAAATAAAATCTTTAAAAACAAAACAAAAGCATTTTCCCTTGTGATCTCTCCACAGTGCCAACAGCTGCAGCACCTCTGCCTGCTGCCGCCTCCCCCCACCGCCCAGGTTGGGGCTAGATAGAGGTTAGCTAACCAGCCATCCAGGAGACCACAGATTGCTCCTGGGTGATTCGGATGATCACAATATTTGCACAAAGCTCTGCTCTGCCTCATGTTAGTATAACTATAACTATATAGTTGACTGAACATCTGGGGCAGGCAGGATACAAAATCCTTTTCCCAGCCCTGGAAAAAAAAACAAACAAACAAGTAATGCATCTGTACAAATGCTGATGTTTATGCCTTCTCTTCCCCATGTCTTCACCGCCCACTGCCCCCCATGTTTCCTTTCTTGGGGAGACTTGGGCCCAGAGTGCTTCTTGGGCCTACTCATTATCTTGAACTCTGAAATTCAAACCCTTTATATTTTAATTCAAAAGGGAGCATTGTTCCAAATCATCCATTATTTTCAACAAGGGCAAAATAATGCAGGCTGTCAAGGGCCCCCAAACACAGGTAATTTATTGCTCAGAAATGCTGGATTGAATGTGGTCCCCAAGAAGGCATTCTTCAAAACCAAATACTACGCACCACCATGTAGGAATCCGACTGTAAATGATTAAAAACACAATGGATCACTGGTCAGTTGCTTGGTCTGTCTAGAATCATTATGCTTGGAAAAGACGTTAAGAAGCTAGGGAAGGAAACCCTTTGAGGTCTGTTCTCTATAAAGAAAGAGGATTAAAAAAAAAAAAACAGTCCTCCTCCCCCAACATCATAGACAATGAATGTGTACACACATAGACACAGACAAACACACCCAGAGCCATATATTGCTCAAATAGCCTAGGGCTTAGTGTTAAGAATTATAAGGGAAAGATTTAAAAACGCAAGTTTGGGCAATGACTTAAAACAGAAGGAGGAAGTCAAAGCAAATGAGTATTATTTAATCCTATACATTTGCTCTCCTATGGTGTACATAAAGATGTAGGTAAGAGGCATTTGTTTGCTCACTGTTGTGGCTAGAAGCCTAGGAAAATAAATTTATTCAGGCACGCCAGTCTGTCTGCAAAGACTTCCATTTTGCCTTTTATGGAAATCCTGAACAAAGAAGAGTATCTTTGCTTCTGTCAGGAAAGCAGTTTCAATCAGACTGATGAATAAAAAGCACAGCTGCCAAAAATGATCCATAGCAGGGTAAAGTTTAGATGCCCAACTGCCCATTATTCTATTAAAATGTGTCATGAATGTTGGCCTGGGCTAATAGAGCAAGGCTTTGCCGTGCACTAAATTGCTTCTCAATTTTAAAAAACCAATTCCGGAAAGAATTATATAGGATAAAATGTAGAACCTCAGCGTCACAAAACACAGGCCATTCAGTGAGACAAACGTTTTTGCTTTGCAGACACCAAAGGTAGTTTTATGCCATTTACAAATTTGTTAAGTCTCTGGTTATGCCTGTTTCCAGAGAACTGCGATTGAGGAATCGTTGTTCTGGGATATTTACAACTTATATCTGAATTAAATGAGGCTAAATTATTTTATTCAAAAGAAGCAAGCTATATGACGCTTTCATTTTCTAAAGTAGTCTTGAGACGTTAGGAAGCTTCAAGAAGCACAGATAGCATTTGTTTTCTCCTTTCATTTTACAAGTGGACACTTGTAACACTTAAGATAGAATTTGAACCTCTCCCAAACCACGGTTCTGGAAATGGAAAGCAGCAGCCAGAATCTTAAATCCCAAAACTATACTTTTCCTGCTCAAATTTTGAGTGGAGAAACATCACGTCTGTGATTCCTGAATAGTATTTCCAGAAGAGGATACCTGATATTTTGGTGATTGCAAACAACAAACAAACAAAACAACACCAGCAAAAAGATCTATAGTAGAAAGAAGCACACTCTTTAAAGGCAATTGTTAGAAGAGTAGCAAAAATCTACTTTCTATGTAAACAGAAACTTGGACATAAAAAATAAAACAGAAAACAAGAACAAAAGAAAGAAAAGAAAAAGGAAAGGAAAGAAGGAAAGGAAAGGGAAGGAAAGGGAAGGAAAGGAAAGGAAAGGAAAGGAAAGGAAAGGAAAGGAAAGGAAAGGAAAGGAAAGGAAAGGAAAGGAAAGGAAAGGAAAGGAAAAAGAAAAAAATAGAATGTGCTACGTTTCTCACCAGACTATTACCAGAATATTATTTGTTTTTGTCTATTTTCAGATCATTGGCTTTGTGTTATATAGTATCTTAGATAAATTTTTATTGCTTATTTTTAAAAGACTGGTGTATTAGTTATCTTTTAGTGTCGATTAATTACTCCATAGCTTAATGGTGTAAAACGATGAACATTTATTGTTTCTTTGGGTCAAGAATTCAGATGTGGCTTAGCTGGATGTTTCTGCCTCAGGGTCTTATAAGGTTGCAAACAAGGCATTTAGAAGGGCTACATCATCTTAAGACTTGGCTGGGCCTGGAGGATCTGCTTCCAAGAAGGCTTACTCACATAGTGCTGGAAGTTGGCAAGAAGCTTCAGTTTCTCCTACATGGGCCTCTCCACGAACTGCTGGTATATATCCTCAAAATATGGTGGCTGACTTTCTCTAGGACCATCACTCTAGGATAGCAAGGTGAAAGTCATGTCTTTAATGACCTAGACTTGGAAATCATCCTCTATCATTTTGTCACTGTTCTACTGGTTATATAGGTTGGTCCTATTCAGTGTAGGAGGAAACTTCAGAAGGGTGTAAAGGCCAAGAGGTGAGGTTCATTGAGGGCCATCTGGAAGCTGGACTCAAAATTGTCTTCACTTAAAGGTGTGGGCTACACTGAGGCTATTTGATTAATTTGGCTAGATGGCCAATTCAAATCACCCAATTGTTGTTTTTTTTCTTTTTTTTAAGATTTTATGTATTTATTTGAGAAAGAGAGCATGAGAGAGGGAGAGATCACAAGCAGGGAGGGGTGGTAGAGAGATAAGAAGGCTCCCCGCTGAGCAGGGAGCCTGATGTAAGTCTCAATCCCAGGACCCTGGGATCATGGCCTGAGTCAAAGGCAGCTGCTTAACCAGCTGAGCCACCCAGGCGCCCCAAACCACCCAGTTGTTAAGCACACTATCATCTTCTAAAGCACTACTTTTCATTATCATTATGTACATAATCATAGTGCCTAACATAGTGACAACTCTATAAAATTTATAAATATTCTCACATGCATTATCGCACGTAATCACAACTTTCATTATTATTATTTTTTCATTTTAAATGACTTTAGATGTAGAGTTGTAAAGATAATGAAGGGAATTCCCTTAATCCCTTTAGCCAGCTTTCCCTAATGTCAACATCTTACATAACTATAGTACAGTTGTCAAAACTAAGAAATTCACATTGGTATAATATAGTTAACTAAATTATAGACTTTATTCAGATTTCTCTAGCATTTCCATTAATGTCCTTTTTCTTTTCTTTTCTTTCTTTCTTTCTTTTTTTTTTTTTCCTTTTTCTTTTCTAAAATCCAATCCAGGATACCACATTGCGTCTCGTCACTGCCCTCTTATAGTTTCCTCTGATAGGTGACTATTGCTAAGTCTTCTTTTGTGGTTCATGATCTTGACACTTTTAAAGAATATTGGTGTGAGAGAAAGAAAGGAGAAAATCAAGACTCCCAATATTTCAGTATGAAGGACTAGGAAGAGGAGGTTTTCCAGAATGCTAGGAAGAAGTTTAGGGTGGAAGATCAGGAGTTCAATTTTAGATATGTTAGACTGTCTATACTTTTGGAATGTCTGTATACGATTTTGTAAGATTAAATAAAGCTGGAGAAAATCTGAGCCTCTAGTGAACTGAGACATCTTTTAAAACAAAGCATAGCACATAGTCTCCGAGTCCTGCTTCTGTCTCAGGGAGGTGAAAGGTATGACATGGAAAGGCTAGACTTCCTGGAGAAACAGCAATCATAAGATAAGGAGATGTTTTCAAAATATCCACCAGCACTTGGCAGTCTACACTGGATCCTCCAACTCTATATTTATTTATACCTTAAAAATGTAATTTTTATCTTCCTCCCCATGACTACAATTTTAAAGACTACTTCTTTTATTTACTTAACAACAGGATTTGATGATAATTTCACATTCATCCTAACCTTATGTTTTGATAAGCATTTGTTTCTCAGGCTATTGAAGTCTACATTTTACAGTCTTTTTCCCCTATGATCAGCCCTCACAGCAAAGAATTTCCGAAAGAAATTTCTCTTTTCAGAAGGTCAGGTAAGTAGCTATTTAAAGACACAATTACAAGGCAAGACTGAACCTCATGTATACACACTGACAATGATT
This sequence comes from Vulpes vulpes, assembly GCF_048418805.1. NCBI lineage: Eukaryota > Metazoa > Chordata > Mammalia > Carnivora > Canidae > Vulpes > Vulpes vulpes. Next base: position 69,924,681 of record NC_132789.1, on the reverse strand, counting down.
GGAAAAAGGAGAAAGTCTTAATGGGGAGAAGGAGTGAGTTTGTCAGAGACTGCTTCTTGAAGGTGAAGAATGATCAACTTAGCTTTGAAAGAAGTGACGGCTAACATAAAGAAAGGTCCAGGAACAGAATAGGGCCCATTTATAAGATTGGTTTACCTGAGAGCAATAAGAAAGGTTCAAATATGTATTTTTTGAAGGCAATTATAGGCTTTCTCTTTCATTTTCTTTTGCTTTCTATTTTCAAAAAGCACAACATTTCAGAGGCTCATCCTGCTTAACTCTCATGTGGTTTAGAAATCTAACTAGACATATGTTGTTAATAGTTTTATATGTCAGGAGCCTGGAGGGCAGAAACAATTTGAAACCTAACTTTTAAATTTTGGTTTTCCAACGCCTTTTTTTCTCAGCCTGAAGAATTTTGCAATGCCTAAAGTTATGAATCTTTCCAGATCCAAACCAATAACTTGGGTAACATGAAGCAAATGATTGATTATAAGTAAAATAATGGGGAACAGGAAGATGTCCCCATTTATTGACCCAAAATTTCATTTTTATCTTGATATTTAAAAGGCAGATTGTACATAAAATAATGATCCAAGTGAATAAAAAGAAGTAACTTGAAAATGGTATAAAATCAACACATGCTAAGTCCATTATAGTAAGGATGTCTTTCCTCCAAAAAACAGGACAGCAACATGTCTTCCCCAATGAAGAGGTAGATTCAGGGTGATAGTAGCTCCATAAATACATTTAAATTGAATCATTATGACTTTTTTTTTTTTAATGTTAATTCTGTAGTCTGAAAAAAGATCAACTTTATTTCTCTCATTTGGAGAGTATTTTCAGATGGCTGTTAAAAGGTGTTTCCCTCCCCACCCCCCCTTTCATTCAACTGCTGGAGAGTAACTAGAAACAAATCTGTTGCTTGGAATAAATGTTCAGTCCATATGTTATCTTTCATGGTAGCTGATGGAAGTGCGAAATCCTCCTTGGTGAATGCGGCTTGCGGTCTGGCCCTGCCCCCACCACCATATGTAACACATTTAGGAGTGGGGAGAGCACTTCCTTCGTCATTTGACTCTGTTGCTTGCGTTTTTCCTTGAGTAACATAGAAAATTGAAAGAGAATCAGCGGTACCAGTACAAAGAGTGGACAGACCAACTAGCTGTTCCGAAAGGCATTCCAGAGCTGTGATGAGCAAAGAAGACAAAAAGGAAAAGACAGAGATTAAGCACATTCTCCAAATCTCTGCACATTAGGAAATGGAAGAATCATCCTGGAGTCTGGAAACAGACCTGGGCTCATTCCCAGCACCACCATCGACCTGGTAAATCTGGGCAAGTTGCCTAATCTGAATGGAAATTTTCCCATCTGGAGAGTGGTGGGTGACACATAATAACTACCTTGCAGTGCTGATGTAGGAATTTAAAGAGATAATCCAAGAAAAGTGCCTGGAACATTGTGACTGTGTAATAAATATTAGTTTCGTCTTCCCATCTCTCCATCTCACTGCCATTCTTTTTAGCGATAATGAAATATTCTTGTTTGTGTTTCAGTGGTTTATGAGCGTTCAAGGAAGACCATGAGTGTGATCACACTCATGTTTTATGACAGAAGATTTACCAGAATCTTCCTTTCATACTAGAGAGCCAGTCTAAGTTGACTTCTCTTGGCAAAACCTGTGGTGTAACTGGAAGACTTGAGAGTTTAGTGACCAATACACTTCAGCAGAATGTAGCCCCAGGTCGAATGCTTAATGCTGGGAAAATAGTCCTTAATGTCTGAATGCATCTGAGTGTTGCTGAGAGCCAAATGTGTGGGGTAGGACCCCATGTGAATTGAAACATCACAAAAGATTTATATTAATTCCCAGAAAACCAAATATATTGAGTTTCATGCAGCTCTAATTGAAATGTAATAACTGTTTACAGATTTGACTGCACCATCACCACAGAGTAATTGCTTTTCCACACCAAGCAAGTAGGAGATGAAGTAAATGTGCCCAGAAGAGTTTGGAAGTTCAATAAAATGTTTCTAAGAATATGGTTATACATGGTTCTTTCCTGTCTCAAAGCTCAGAGCCCAACCTCCACAGAGTCAAGTAACTGCTGGCCTTGGGGATCCAAAGAGACCTTTTTTTCTGTTTTCTTTTCTTTTCTTTTCTTTTTTTTTTTTCCAAGAGAGGGTGGGAGGAGGGGTAGAGGGAGAGGGAAAGAGAGAGTTGTAAGCTTAAAGCCCCCACACAGGGCTCAGTCCCAGGACCCTGAGATCATGACAGGAGGTGAAATCAGGAGTCAGACGCTTAACTCACTGAGCTACCCAAGTGTCCTAGAAGAGATCTTTTATTACTCCAGTTGGGATTTGTTAAAACACAAAACTGCATTCTCTTAAAAAGCTACATTTAATAAAGCATTTATTGTTGGTTTTTCATATGTTCCACATAGCTTTGGGGTCAACAATCAGAGGTATCTTGGCTTTTTATGTACACTAAAGATGTTGGCATCTCTGCAGAGGGCAGAAAGAAAGAATGCAAAGAAATGTGGAAAGCTTGGAAATTCCTAATGAATCCCACTGCAATTCGTTCATCATGAAAATTCTCAAGAATCATTTATGATGGAATAGGGACCAACCTTGCTCAAAGCAACTGGAAATATAGTTAAAAACAAAACAAAGCAAAAAGCAGAAATGAAAACAAAGCAGTGTTTGGGAAAAGATTCACTCAACACAGTAAGAGAAAAAGTGGCTTTTTTCTGCCCCCAACCCTCAAGGCCTTAGAATATCTTTATAAGTGGCAAAATAATCAGGGAAAAAGGGAGAGTTCTGTCTTTTGAGAATGTTCAAAAAATAACACTCCATTAGAGGAGTAATCTAACCTTTTTGAGAGCATATGTAACAATCTCATGAGATCAGTATTATTTTCCCCATTTTAAAGATAAGGAATCTGAGGCCCTGAGAAATTAATTATTTTCCACATATAGAGTAAGTTGCAAAATACAAACTCAAATCTAATTCATGCTTTCTCCAAAACTAGTGCTCTTATCAGAAAAAGTGACCAATTTCAAAATGAAAAATATATATATTAAAAATAAAAAACTACATATATGTGTATATATATATAATATGCATAGTTTCAGAAAAAAACACATTTTGATATTAAGATCTGACTTGAAATTCAATTATGTTCATACATTATATGCTACTACTCAGAAAGTTAAAAAATGGAAGGGTAATTGAAATACAGTTGCTTGACCTCAGGTTCTTACTCTAAATCATAGAAAATAAAATATAAATTTTCTCAGGGGTAGTGTGGAGGGTAGTGTGAAATTAACGACAATAGTAATAGGACAGTTCGGAAATATCTGTGCCTTTTCTAATGAAAATTCCATGGTAACTGAAACCATCTTGTCCCATCATATCATTGTGAGCAGATATGAGATGGAATGACAGGTTCCACTCATGAAGTAATAGAGAAGGGCACCTACGGTTCTAAAAACCTCAGTTTTTGCATCTGTACGATGGAATCCTAACGGTGCGTACCTCACAGAATGAGAAAATGCACGTAAAGGCTGTAGTGTGGCAGTTAGCATATGGTAAGAATCTACTAATTAATGATTTTTATTATTAATGCATTAGCTGGCAATATTGATACCCCACAGCTCAGAGCACAATTGATTTTTCCCGAATAAAGAGAACCTACTCCTAAGTTGTTTTAGTTCCTTGTTGACACATCTTAAACCAATATTTTAAGAACTTCTTTTCTGTGAGGTGTAAATATTGGCAAAGTACTTTTATAATGGCTTGAAGAGATTGTAGGATTCCAATATACTCTGTGTGAGACAGTACCTTTTCTAGAACAAACGTTTTTCACTACAAATAAAAAGAAGCCTGACTTAAGAACTTACACCTAGATTTTCTTGATCACCATATTTCAGGTTTTCATATTGTCTCCTTTAACATGAACTATACACAGTTAGATTTATCTTCAAGTTCTACCTGCCAACACATAATATGCAGAAACACTAGGGCAGCTGTGCTGTAATCAGCAAAGTAATGCTCCTTGCCATGTTGTCCATGTCCTAATCCCCCAAATCTGTCAGTATATTACCTTACATGACATTTTGTGGATGTGATTAAGTTAAAGATCTTGAGATGGAAAGATGATCCCAGGTTACCTGGGTAGGTCTAGTGTATACACAAGGGTTGTTATAAGGCCAGGCAGAAGGACCAGAGTCAGAGAAGGAGGTGTGACAAGGTAAGCAGAGTCAGTAGGGTACCATTGCTGGAAAGGGGGCCATATGCCGACAAATGGAGGTAGTTTCTAAAAGCTGAAAATAACAAGAGACACGTTCTCTTCCAGTCTCCAGAGTGAACACAGCTCTCCTGACATTGGTTCTATAGGACCCAGTTTTGGACTTCTGACCTCCAGAAATGTAAGATAATAAACTTTTCCTGAATAATGTGATATAGGTTCAGTATTTTCTTTTTCATTGTTATGGTGGTTCTTGGCGATTTATTTATTTATTTGCATATAGAGATTAGAAAATTCCTTCTCATTAATTACAAGAGAAACTATTTGAAATCAAAGGGCTTTAGTAGATGTCTATTATTTTACTACACAAATTGCTTCCTATAGATAAAACTTTCACTAAACTCATCCTCAATTCAGAACAAGGAAAAGCTAACTTTATCAAGAAAATGATGAAAACTTATCAAAATCTTAAGTATTAAGAGTGACATTCAATGATCAATTCAACATTAACATTCCCAAGAATCAGGGGACCCCATATTTGCGTCTCTAATCTAAAGCAAACATGTCCATTAGCTGGTAGACTGAGGATGTTGACTTGCTTGTGTAAATCTGAACTTCTTTGAAGTTACCAAGTTCACTAATGTTCTAATTATGTGGTTATATATGATATTTTTCTGATTTTTGAATTCAGTTTGTATATTTGTCCATTCTGAATAACACAACAAAATTCCAGTGGCTTAAATAGCAGAACTTCATTTTGTCATAGTTCTAGAGGCTAGAAGTCCAGGACCAAAGAATTATCAGGGTTGGTTTCTGATTAGAGCACTTTTCCTGGCTGCTTTGTGTCTTCACATGGCCTTTTTCCAAGAGATCTCTGTTATCTCTTCCTATAATGTCATGAATCTTACCTGATTAGGGTCCTATCCTTATGAATTCATTTAACTTGTCACCTCTTTAGAGACCCTCTCTTCAAATACAGTTGCTTTGAACTTCAACATGAATTTTGAGGGGACACAGTTCTGTCTATAACAGCTTCTTCAAGGGATGAAAATAGAAAGACAGATGAAAGCAAGGAGTGAGAGAAGAAAATTGTATTCTACTCCATTGTAATCTCTTGCTCTCTTTGGGACTAATTAGAGTTGGGAATTTTATTTGAAAACATGTTTTACATTTTACATGTTGTCGTAAATTAATTCTAAAGAAAATTCCTTAGGTTTACTTTTCTGTGCATACTGTTATTCTTTCCTATTAGTCTGAGAGTTAGAGATGCAGAGGAAAATGCTCACACTTAAAAATATACATAAATATATGCCACGTTCACATTTTTTTTTCATTTCAGAACGCTGTCATGTTATTATGAAGAATGTGTGAAGAAGATTCTAATTTTTTGAAAGTATAACACTTATTCTAATCATAATAAGTTAATTTTGAACAAAGCAGCATTCACTACATAATTTATAAATAGTTTCAACATTTATGTTTTTGGCAAAAAAAGAAAAGTTAACTGAATTCCTATGCTTTGTTACTAGGACAAAAAGAAAAAAAAAACACCCCAAAACGATTGTCAGACTTTGGATGTGACTTGAGATAATCTTAAGAAATACTGTAAGTATGTAAAAGTTTAACGTTCAGTTTTCTCTGAGCTACTAATTTGTTGAAAGCCTCAGGTCATTTTTTGGTGTTCAAAATAGGTTACTGGAATTTCCACCTCCATCTTGCTTCCCACCTCTTGTCTTGCCTTCCTACCACTCTTCTTGTGATAGAGGTCTATATTACATGGGTTTGGAAATATCCTAGAGAAAAATTTCCTTGCTGAAAATTTTGAAAGAAAATGTCTATAATACATGATCCATGACAACATTATTGGAAATTCCCCTTTCAAGCCTGGGGATTATCTCTCCAGCCTGATCCTTCATATCTGTCCTGGGTGATGGTGAAATCTTTGCAGTGGGCAAGGTCTCTCTTGGATGATGATTCCCCACCATTGACTCTCTCCATTCTCCCCCCACTCCCAGTTCAGTCCATTCTCCGTTGAGACAGCATCTCAAAGAGTCATTTAGATAAATATCCCTCCCCCATGCTACAACTCTTCATAGGGTTTAGACTAAGATCCAAACTTTAGTTTTTGCGTGGTGCCTCCTTTTTATCATTTTGGGCTTGACACAACTCTTACCTCTTCTGATATTTGTTCCCTGACTGCCCTGGGTAAAGTCCCACCCAGCCCTCAATAGTCAGTCTCTCACTCTTGCCCTATTTTTACTTTCTCTGTAGAATGTACCACTCGTGAGGATATCTATATGTACATTTATTCTATTTTTAGCTTTGTATTGTCAGTTTTACTCCATTAATATCTTAAGTTCATTAGGGCAGATAATTTTGTCCATCATGTTCATGGTTGAACTCCCATGCTAGTTAAATACTGGCATATAGCAGTATTATTTTTAAATTTATTATTGTTATTCCTTATTATTACTATTATTATTATTGTCCTTACTTATTATTTTCTTCTGATTATTCTTTTATTTGTTTTTATTCCTTATTTTTTATTATTATTGTTATTATTATTATTATTATTATTATTATTATTACCACAGACGTGGAGGCTTAAGGCAAGTCAAATACACTATCTCGTGGTTTCATAGGTCAGAAGTTCCAGGTCTGGTTAAGGTAGTTTCTCTCTTTAGCCTCTCATAAGGGTGAAATCAAGCTATCAACTCAGGTGCATTATCTTCTGGAGCTTGGAGTTCTTTTTTTCAAGTTTATACGGTTTGGGCAGAATTCAGTTCTATATAATTGTAGCACTGAGGCCACTGTTCTCTTGATGGCTGTAGACCAGGTGCTTCTCTCAGCTCCTGAAAGCTTTCTGTAATTCCCTGCATGTAGCCCCCCCCCCCCCCCCCCCCCCCCCGTAGGCCCTATCATTCTTTGAATCTGTCTGACTTCTGTCTCTGGTAGCCATCGCCTGATCAAGCCAGGCCCACCCATACTCAAGAGGAGGGTATCCTGCAGAACGTACATCCTGGGAGTCAAGGGTATCATGGGAGGCCTCTTAGAATTCTGCCAACAATATGCTCAATAATTTCTGAATTTATAAAGTGGTGTCACTCCACCTCCACAACAAAGTTGTCAGACTAAAAATGAAGACAGTAAAGAAGTAGGTTTTCTTATACTAAGAAGTATTTGTTTTTGTTGTTTCTTTGTTTTAATCTAATGTTATATGTACCTTCCTGTAACTAGATTTTGAGCCACTGAGGTTGCTAAACTCACAAATGTGATTAACCGGAATTTGCTCGCCAATTTATAGGCATGCTTGTTCATAACTAACTAGCTTTCAATTAGACAATGTAATTGTGCTGCTTATTTTAAACTATTTTCTCAATCCGATGCTTATTTTATCATTTCCTTTCAATGGATTATGGTTTCATGATGAGAATTTAGTAGACATCATTAAAGATTGTCATTCTCTTGACATTTTATTTTATCCTTTTCTAAGGTCCCCCCAACCCCCAAATACCCCCACCTTTATTCCTAGTATTGATTATGAATGTGTCTCTATCATGATAATCAGTAAATAGGGAAGAGCAGAGTCTTTGGAACCATCAGTTTTTTTTTTTTTAATTTTTTTTTGGAACCATCAGTTTTTGTTTGAATTTTGACTCCGCTTTGTATTTATGATCATGACAAACGACTTCCTTCCACCTGAGTTCACCTGTTAATAAAATGTGGATAACTGTATTTAACTCAAAAGACTGCTGTAGAGAGTAAAGAAATAAATCATTTGTAAAAGTGGCACACAGTAGGCATTCAGTGAAAGTGAGATTTATTTTCACAGGTGGAAAATATAGATAATGTCTCCCTAAATACTTGTTAAAAAAAGCAGATCCCCAGGTTCTTCCCTAGACAAATAGGTTAGATATTCCGGAACAGACACCCAGGAATCTCCGTTTTAAACAAACACCTCAAGTCCTCATTAGCACACGAATATCTGAAAGTCAAACATAAGGAATTGCACAAATAATTCATTAGATAGGAGTAAAGATCATTTTGAATGTATTTGTTATTGAAAAATACTGTTCATGTCCTTAAAGATATAATCGTTATGTAAAATGTCAAGCTTCCTGTCAATGTAAAATGTCTTACTTCCTGTTTTGTTAAATTCTGTGTACTGCGTATATATGTCTGTTTGCATTGTTATAAAGTATTGCGTAACTTAAGGATCATATTTGTACTCCTTCTCTCAGTGTGTTACAAACTGAGTTTCTTTATCCCTCCTACCCTCCAAAGTCTTGGAGCTTTGTTTCTGTTCTCAAAGAACAATTTGTCAAGAAGGCAAATAATATTCACACTCTGATTCTTCATTTTCCATTCTGGTAGTCTCCTCTTATCTGTTGGGGATACATCCCAAGACCTCCAGTGGCTGCCTGAAACTGGAGATAATAGACCACCCTATAGGTACTATGTGTTTTTCTCTATACATACGCACCTATGATAAAGTTTAATTTATGAGTTCGTCACAGCAAGATATTAAGAATAATAACTAATAATAAAATAGAACAATTACCACAATATGCTGTAGTAAAAGCTATATGAATGTCTTTTTCCTCTATATATCAAAATTGCTTACTATACTATACTCACACTTCTTGTGATGATGTGAGATGATAAAATGCCTAGGGGATGAGATGAAGTGAGGGGAATGGTGTATGGTGTAGGCACTGTGATGTAGCACCTCAGAAGGATGCTACCCCAGAAGGAGGGTCATCTGCTTCTGGACTATGGTTTGGTAGTGAGTGACTGAACAGGAGGGAAGCAAGGGCACAGACAAGTGAGGGGGGGACTACTGTGTAAAGATAAACTTATTTCTATATATTTATGTTTGGTCATTCAATTAGCTACAGAATGGTGATGCTCTCAAACCAAATACAGGTAGCCCCCACTTTTCAAAAGTTTGTGCTAATGCCACTTTACTTTTACGAGAGCAAGATGTACATTAGTGCTCATTGTCACTAACTGAGAAAACTCCAAAGTGGATTTTTGCCCTTACAAAAAAAGGCAAAAGCAAAAACAGCATCAGCCTCTGTTTTGCAATGAGCCTTCTAGAGGCAGCGAGCGCCCGAGCAGTGAGAGCGGCCCCACCAGGCTCCTTCCCTGGGAACTCACTCAGCACCTCAGCATCCAGTCTCCACAGCTTGGAGCAGTGTCTGTGAGCATCTGTGCTCTATCTTGATTCGTTCGGTGCATTCATTAGCAAGATGTGTTCTAAGATATCAGAAAAGCCTAAGAGAGGTAGTTTTTGAGTCTGAGAATGCTAAAATATTTTTTTCTGTATAAATTAATAGTAATTGCTTCTTTGCTTCATGCCATTTTGGCTTATAAAAAGCTTCAAAGGTCTTTCTTTTTGGATGGTGGGGGAAGCCTTGTATGTCTTAAACTTAGAGAAATATATGTACTAGTTATGTGACTATATTTTTGGAAGATAAAAATCAAGATGTGGTTTAAAAAAATGGAGACAATTGGTGAGAATATTCGACTATTTGAAAATAGTGTGTTCTGGAAAATCAGTCACAGTCATAAGGTCTGTAAGTGTCCACGTGCCTGATTACACTAGTGGATAAAGAATGAGATAAAATTCTTAGAGCTTTCTCTTTCAGGATTTTACATTTCAAATGTTACCAGTTAAATTCTGTCTCTCTTCTCTTCTGTAAGCCCCACCTATACCCTGACCTTGAACTCTTCTCTAGCTCTTATTTTTGATCAGAACCATGTGCACTGCAAGTCTTTCCTGGGATGGAAGCAAATCATTTCAGTATAGCATAACCAAAGCTCATAAAAAGCTCACTGCCATTGTCCTTTGAAACTGGCCGAGGATGTGGCCCGTCTTCCCACTGTGTCTTATCAGCCCCTCGAATTATATCTTTCCCCCTCATGAGGAGCCATATCACCCCAGATGTGTTTCTCCAGCACAATTTGAAGATAATGAGACAAATACTGGACACAACATGCTTCTGACAGAGACCGCTGAGTGTAAGCTTGTGGGAGAGAATTAATTTGGCCAGAGGCGGCAGCTAGTTTAGCCTCCCACGCTTGGCAGCCTGGATCACTGGGCCTCTCAGATTTAGTAGATGCCAATGCACAGATCAAAACTTGTATTCTCAAACCAAATGGCCATTTTTGAATTTCAAGTGCCATGAGGCTTTGTTCATGGATGGCAGAGGAAATGAGGGAGGCTAGCCTCTTACGTAGGTTAAGTTGTTCACGTGAGTGTGGAGGATTTAGATTTAACCCCCTCTCTCACCTCCTCCCCAATATTACTCCTTTTTAGTTTTTTATGAGATTTTATTTAATTTTTTGTGAGAGACAGAGCAAGCCTGAATGAGGGGAGGGACAGAGGGACAAGCAGACTACCTGCAGGGTAGGAAGTGGAATGAGGGGCTCCATCCCAGGACCTTGGTATCATGACCTGAGCCAAGGGCAGACACTTAACTGACTGAGCCACTCAGGTGCCCTAGTTTTTTGTGTTGTTTTGTTTAATATTATTTATTTATTTATTTGAGAGAGAGCGAGATAGCATGCATGAGGGATGGGAGAGGGACAAGTACAGAGCTCAGTCTCATGACCCTGAGATCATGATCTGATCCAAAATCAAGTGTCAGACACTCAACCAACTGAGCCACCCAGGTGCCCTACTTCTTTTTAGTTTTAAGTAACTAAAGGACTTGGAATATTTCTTAGGTGCTTTGATTTTACGCTTAACATGTTGTGATATTACAAAGATCTTGCTTGATAACAAATACGACAAAAGCCATGTGAAGAGCTCATACAAATAATAAAAAGGATTAAATTTAAAAATAAACAGAAGATATGATAGAATTTAAAACTAACTTAATATTTATTATATGCCAGTCTCTCTACTGAGAGCATGGACTTTAGAGATGGAATCTGGGTTCAAATTCTAACTCTGGTAAATTACTTGGAGAACTTGAGAGAAGTTACTTCCCCTCTCCGGAACTCACTTCCCTCACCTATGTAATTGGCATATAATTAACTGCTTAGAGCTGCTGTGAAGAATTAATGCCTGTGCTATGCATAGAATACCATCCAGCACATCCTAAGTACTCAGAAGATAATTCATCATTAGTGTTAACTGTGATAACTATTAACAATTATTTGCGCTAGTAATACCTTAGCATTAATGATAACTATTTTTTACCACTATCAGTGATAACTTTTATCATTAGTGATAACATAATTGTTTATAACTATGATAACTAGTGATACTACATAAATTTCACTACTTCTTTTTGAAAAATTTCATTACTTCTTAGGTATTATCTCTTCTAATTTAAAAATATTCTTAGCTCTGATTTTAGTTTCCTCTGATATAACTGCTTAACCATACAAAACCCAAAAAGAAAAAAAATACCAGAGATCATATGACCAATAATTGACAGCACTAGACAGTTGTCTGTCCAACTCCAAAGTGTGAGGCATTACATCTTTCTGAATGTAAACAAATGGTTCAAAAACATTTAATAAGGCAATAAGCTTTACTGAGCTCCTCCCATGTTCTCCTTCCATGTTTCTCCTTCAGTATCAAAATGTGCACGTGAGCCTGTGTGTATGTGTGGGTGTGTGTGCGTGTGTGTAGGAGGGCCATGGGTGGTGAAGGAAGGTTCCTTCTAAACCTCTACCACCCCTCCAGTAACATTCTTTGCAAGGACTTTTGAACATCCCAGAACGCTGAAAATGGTAAGCCAAATAGGATCCAAGTAACGTCTAAATGCAAAGTTCTGTTCATTCATCCATCCTACATTTATTCATCCACTTATTTATTATCAAATTAAATGTTTACTATCTACCAGATATTGTTCAAAACTTGAGGGGGTAGCCCTGGGAGGTGGGGGGAATTGTAAACTATCATGAGGTTGCAATTGAATGGAGAAGACAGACAGCAATCAAACAAACAAGTAAGCCGTAAACATTTATTAGTGTGAAGAGTTAGACTGTGTGTGATGGAGAATAACTTTAAATCTAAACACTTAGAGTGAGATCTGAATGGCAAAAAAAAAAAAAAAAAAGGAGCAGCTATGAAAAGATGACAGGAAAGTGCAGTGAGGAAGAGGAAACAGAAAATGAGCTTATATGGGAAGAACTGAATGTTTGTGGAACTGAAATAAAAAGCAATATGGGAGGGGTCTAGTAGTTAAGGAGTGGAGAGGTGGGGAACAAGTTCAGAGAAGCCGGCAGGGGCCAAATTAAAGATACAATTTATAGATATGTATATATATAAGCCAGGGTGAGTATACGAGAAGTTACTGAAGGGAGTAAAATGATCTGATTTAGTCTGTAATCTTTTTTCAGTTATCCTGGCTGCTGTATAAAACGAGGATTTGGGCAGGGCAAAAGGAAAAAGAGACTCCTGAGAAATTAGGAAGCTATTACAGGATTCCAGGTGAGATGGGAAGATAGATTAGATAAAAGTCATTATTATAAGATGGGGGAAAGTGGACATAAGTGAAGATGAGCTTGAGAGGTTGAACTGACACTTTTTCTGAATGATTGTGTGTAGACATTCAAGGGAAGAACTGAATGAATCAAGGGCCATAATTCCTAATGCTCAATGGTCAAAGTCCACAGTTGAATCTAGATGCCAATGGAAAAGACAGCCAAGGTAGGTCCTGAGCCAAATACTTTTGGTACCCATTAGGAGTTTGGGGGCATTTCCTCCACAGGGCTGCTGGGATGTGTGGGATAGATGGTGTTCTCTCCATTTCCAGATGCTGAAACCACTCCTGATCATGTGGCCCCACAGCTCCTGTTCTCTCAGCCTGGACCCCACCTATTTCTTTATCCTCAGACTATTATTCTTATCTTTCAATCTTCCTGGGCAGCTAAAGATGTGTGTCTAGTTTTAAGAGACATGTCTTATTCTCTTACTCTTTGCACATGCTCCCAAGTTTCTTGCCTAAGCACCTAGGTCCCCATTTCCTGGGCCTAATCTTTAGGCTTCTAAAACACAAAAGCTAATACATTTATAAATAAATGTATTTTTTGAATGTGTTCAATGTGTTTCCCCTCTTAAATGCGAGGATAGCATCTGAGGGTTGATGAAAATTATAAGAAAGTACACACACACACACACACACACACAGAGATGGATATTTCAAAATCATTATCCCTCCATGCTCAATCTGCCTTACATAATCTCAAATATTATCCCTCTCACTAATTACTAACTCCCTTTAAGCTTGTCCCATGGCCTGTTTTGGTTTAATTCCTCACATATTAAATTAGGATGAATAATCTTCAAATTACTTTTAGATCCAAACTAACTATAATTCCATTCTAGATTTTGAACAGAAACTCACATTTCTTTGCTGCCTATGACCTCCCAGGAATTTTGGGAAAATACAGTGGAAGGTAGTTACTCTAATTGTGTCTCCTACTTAGATTCAAGAATATTTGACGGGATGACCAATCAAGCCTGCTAAGATTGTATTTGAATTAGTGCACTAGAGGTTTTCTAGAAAAGAAGTCATCCTAAGAGCCCAAACACAAAATATTAGTTACCCTGAGTTAATCCTGAGATTAGCAGGAGCCTGGTCAGAGATAGAAATGCCTCATGGGAGCAGCTCATCTACCAGTACTAAAGACAGTAGCTGAAATTGGAGGGGGGAACGGAGAGAGGAAGAGAGAGACAGAGGAGAAGAAGGAGAAAGAGAGAAACAGGAGGACAAGGAGGAGGGGAAGAAGAAGAAAAGAGAGAAGGAGAAGGAAACTAGAAGAAGAAAGGAAGCAAGGCAAGAGAAAGAAAATATAAGGTATATCTAATAGACTTATTCATACCACGTGTACAATCTATCATGAAAAACCCACAGAGAAGTGTGAAGGGCCAGGAAATAAGAAGATAGTAATATGATTAGATATCATGCAACAGAAGCTAGGGAACACATTTTACACTTCTAATCTGTATTCCAGAAACTAAAAATTTTAAAGGTTAAATTTCTACCTAAAAAAGGAGAAAGGTCAATACAAAAAAAAAAAAAAAGGAGAAAGGGTATTAGTTTACCCACTCAAAAATATTTGTTGAGCACTGACTATGGGTAGGTGGCATTTTAGACCCTGAGGATACAGTAATGACAGATGCCATGGCTGAACTCAAAGAACATAAATGGATTGGCAATTAGCACATAAGTAACTATATGGTACCTTTGATAATGATAGATAATACAGAGAAATACAGAACAAAGTTAGAAGGATAGAGAATGGAAGACAGTAGGTTCGACAAACCATGCTAGTTTCTAACAAGGAAGTTCGCAATGTTAAAGGGACTGATAAAGTCCTTCGAACCAAAGTCTGAATAAATGTGACTGGTGGACACCTGACACCCTCAGACCTGAGCATAACATGTGCTTATTACGTATTTATGATTCCAGAGACAATGTAACCTTTTTTTTCCCCAAAGCTAGATGATGTAATCTTTTGATTACAACATTGCCTCGGTCATGGTATATTTGACATAGCATGTAAAATAATTAAATTGTGGATAAGATCAGGACAAAAAATTCTCTTCTACATATTGAAATTTTTAAGTCATGCAATTCGTCAACCTACTTGAATTGAATTATACTACCTAACATAATATTGCAAATGGAGACCATACAGTGAAAAAAAATTAAGGACACATAATATCAGAGGTAATCTAGAAATCTGGAATAGGGATTGAAAGATAAGAAACAGTTTATATTTGCTCCTTAATTAGAGATTCTGTTACTGATATTTCATTTTCCTTAACACTAAAGGAATCTTTTCAGATGTTTTCTTTAAAATAGTTAATTCTGCCTCTAGTTCTTGAATTGATTAAAGAGAACCTTGTTTAAATTTACTTTAACCTTGTAAGTCAAAATACAATTATGTTTTCATCTCCACTCCCCCCCAAAAGAGAGAAAAAGTATATTGCTAGATTTAGGGAACTGCTTATAGAATTGTTTCTTTGAAAATTCCTTAAATTAGAAAAGTGCAAAATATGAGTTTTCCATTTATAAACAATGACCTCATGCTGAAATGGTATCAGGGAAATTGGCAGTTGCCAAGCTCAAAAGTTTGGTTGAGATTATCTTCTATATCACCGCCATCGCCGTATGCAGATCATCTACTTTCACCTTCCATCCTGGTTACACAAAGCCTGAGATCAAATGTGTAAAATACACAGGAATTATAGTTAACCATGTTTGGATTAAGAATAATTTCCTGTAATAAACCTTCTTGTTCCCCCTATGCCACTCTCTAGCTACAAAATCTTGAATTTATCTTCTGGAGATCATTGTTTCTTCATCTTTAAAAATGCTGTTAGTTAAATTTTTTTAAAAAAATCTCTTTGGGGCACCTGGCTGGCTCAGTCAGTAGAGCACGTGACTCTTGGTCTCAGGGTTGTGAGTTTGAACCCCATGCTGTATGTAGAGATTACTTAAACATAAAAATTATTTAGTTAGTTAGTTTAGTTAGTTAGTTTAGTTAGTTAGTTTAGTTAGTTTGTTTAGTTAGTTTAGTTAGTTAGTTTAGTTAGTTAGTTTAGTTAGTTAGTTTAGTTAGTTAGTTTAGTTAGTTAGTTTAGTTAGTTAGTTTAGTTAGTTAGTTTAGTTAGTTAGTTTAGTTAGTTAGTTTAGTTAGTTAGTTTAGTTAGTTAGTTTAGTTAGTTTGTTTAGTTAGTTAGTTTAGTTAGTTTGTTTAGTTTAGTGTTAGTTTTTATTTATTTATTTATTTATTTATTTATTTATTTATTTTTTATGATAGTCACAGAGAGAGAGAGAGAGGCAGAGACACAGGCAGAGGGAGAAGCGGGCTCCATGCACCGGGAGCCCGACGTGGGACTCGATCCCGGGTCTCCAGGATCGCGCCCTGGGCCAAAGGCAGGCGCCAAACCGCTGCGCCACCCAGGGATCCCAGTTAGTTAGTTTTTATTGGAGTTCAATTTGCCAACATATAGCATAACACCCAGTGCTCATCCCGTCAAGTGCCCCCCTCAGTGTCCATCACCCAGTCACCCCCACCCCCCCTCCCACCTTCCTTTCTACCCTCCCTTGTTCGTTTCCCAGAGTCTCTCATGTTCTGTCTCCCTTTCTGATATTTCCCACTGATAAAATTTTTAAAAAATTAAAAAAAAATCTCTTTAAGTCTCTTTAAACTTTAGTAGTCTTAAGTATTTATACAAACTGTAAGATGTTTTGCAGTTTGGGAGATATTTAAATACTTTCTGAATCAGACTAATGTGAACTTGGATCTTGATTCGTCAACTTACCAATTGGGTTATCTTTGTCTCATTTTTTTTTTTCTTTAAAATGGAGATTAAAAACATGGCATTCCTTGAAGGGTAAATGAGATAGCACACAGAAAATACTTAGCTCGATGCCCGGCACTAACAAAAATTCATTGTTCCCTGCTCTATCCCTATGAGATGCTTCATATTTTCCAAAAGATTTCTTACAGAATTAGACCATCACTGCACTCATCATATGGCTAATCAGGAGATGGTTTCTCCAGTTTTATTAGAAAAAATAAGACAATAATTAGAGATGGTATTGGAAGGAAAACCTGTATCTATATGACAGTATCTTTAAATTTAAAACCAACTTTCTCTTTAAATGGAATTGCTAGCTCTACCAGTATTGTCTGGGTATTTGGAGATTTTTCTGAAAATACTGTATTTTCTAGTTTTTACTCTATAACTACTTCTAAAACTCAGTGGCCTAAACCAACAATCACTTTATTGAGCCCATTGCTCTTTGGATTGGCTGGACAGTTTTTCTGGTCTGAGCAGGCTGGGCTGATCTCTGTTAGGCCCTCTAATGTGTCTGTGTCTAGCTGGTAAGTCAGATGATGGCTGGCACAGTTGGCAGTTGGCAGGCTGTGGATCAGGGCAGCCAGAGAATTTGGGGTGACAGGGCCTTGCTTTCTCATAATCCAACAGACTTGTTTGGGCTTCTTGACATAGTGGTGAACACATTCTCACCAAGGCAGTAACAGAAGGCAATCCCCAGTGCACGTAGAGAACATTTAATTCTTATGTCACATTCACTATTATTCCAATGATCAAAGCTAGTTGGATGGTCAAGGCTGGAGTCAGTGGGAAGGTACTGCCTGCCTATTCTGAGCCTTGAATAAAGGAAATGGAATGATTGCGTCTATTTTACAAAAAATCAACCACAAATGTACATGCTGCGCTTATTGGAACTAGTCATTACCTTAACATTTCTTTACATGGTCAATATGATAATTTGCTTGAAAGAGTGAATAATTATGGCCATCTTAATACTCATTTTAAAAATTCTATAGCACTGACTTTCCACCAGAAACCCTTTTTTCCTTTCTTCATTCTCTCCTTTTCATACTTCATAATGCACAAATCAAAGTAGGGTGTTATAGGTGAGAAGAAAAAGAGAATAGCAGCCAAATATACTTTTCAATATTTTCTTAGCAAATCCCAATTTAGTACTGCCCTCCTCCTCCTCTGCCTCTTCTTCTTCTTCTTCTTCTTCTTCTTCTTCTTCTTCTTCTTCTTCTTCTTCTTCTTTTGATTTATACCTTAGAAAAGTATAGGAATGTAAAAATTTTAAACTGCTATGGGAAAGCTCAAAATAGCAGTTTTGTTTTTGTCTTTTAAAACAGATATGAAGGGATACCCATTGAAAAATACTGTATTACCAATATAACAGCAAATATTTATGTTTTTCTAATTTATTGTTGACAGTTAAAATGAGAATACAGATACAAAAAAAATTTTGTGAGTCTCCATTATTCCAATAATATGAGTAAAGACAATTTTATTAATAGACTCTAAGTCTGACAATAATCATTTGGTGATTTTCCATCTCCTTTATACTCTCTTTCCCTTCCAAATGTCCAACCTCATAAATCAAGCAGGAAAACAATTATGGAGGAGAGTTACATGCATTCCATCTATGCTGTGTATCAGACATTCTGCTAATTGTATAATAATATTATCCCATATATTTTTATTTTGAAACATATTATTTGGGATGGCAAAAACTGTTATGCAGAATACAATAAGATAAAAAATGATTCATACTTGGTGTCATATGTCCAATACATTCTCAAACTATTAGAAGTAAAATGAGTGGCTTGGTGGCTTTTAGTAGTAACAGAGAACAATTATATAAAGAACCAGAATCACATTATTATGCCTGATAGTATTTCTCGGAAGTCTATGAAAACATAATAGTAAATTTACGGATACTTCTTAATAGCTCAATAATTTCTCAATAACTCATTCCTCAAAATTTTATTTAGCATATACAATATAATAGAAATTGTCTAGACACTAAGAATAAGAGCAGTCAATGTGTACAGATGATAAGGTGCTGAGACTTACCTGCTTCAGGTGCAGGCAGTTGTGGAGTGCATCATCCACAGAGAATTTGAGAACAGTAATAAAGGCAACTAAATTTGGTTTTCTTCTGTTATTATCACATATTGGCAATTGCTGACAAAGTCAGTAAAAAAAATAGTCTAATTATTATTATTATTTTGTGAGTTTAAATATTTTAAATGATTGCTGCCACTACAGTTGATTGTAATAAAATTGTAAGACACTGGTAACTCAAGTTGGTTCTTTGTCTTTACAATGTGCTACCATTGGTTATTTCTAGACATTGGCTTGAATGAAGGAATGCATACTACCTCAAGGGTTGGAGACACAAATGATTGGCTAATTGTATAACTTGGAGTTTTCCAAATTAACTTTAATGTAGATTACAGTGTCAAAGAATGATCAATAAAAATGTGCTAATTTGAAGCACGTAGTGCTTGTGTGCATGCATATGCATATGTATATAATTTTAATATATAATAATATACAATTTTAATTTAAATATATAATACATAAAAATTTTGTGTGCCCTAATTTATGTATTAATAAATATAGTAAGATTTATATGTTATACATGTACTAGTTTGAAGCATATGTATATTTCACAGTATTATACACATATGTATGTTTCACATCAGAATCTGAATTAGTGGTGGGTGGTAGCCTTGCCGGATTGAACTCTTAGCCTGTGGAATCCAATGCTATCTCTAGGTAGATGGTGTCAGAAATTTACTTAAATGGTAGGACACTCAACTGATGATGATGTTGTGGAGAATTGCTTGGCATAGGGATAAAACACCACATCTGTGGTGTAAGAAGTGTTAGTATAGTAGTGGTCTGAGAGTAAAGAGACCATCTTGGAAATATTTTCACTCTTCTTGCTATTATTTTCTAGCATACTGGAAAGACAGGCAAGTTTTTCAGACTAGAGTTATATATCTTAACTGTGTGGTAGCATTTCTATTTTTGTGTCATCTTTCATACTTTATTCCTATGTAATAAAATGCATGAATGCAGATAAAAAAAACCGGGACTAATTGTTAATTTGGAAATATTATTTCATAGAAATTTGTGTATGCCTAAAATATGAACACGTGTATGTAAGTTTTATCTTTTATTTTTTAATTTAAAAAAAGGATTTTATCTATTTATTTGAGAGAGGGGAGGGGATCATGAGTGGAGGGAGAGAGGCAGAGGGAGAGGGAGAAGCAGACTCCTTGCTGAACAGAGAGTCCTATGCAGGGCTCATCCCAGGACCTTGAGATCATGACCTGAGCTGAAGGCAGATGCTAAAGCTATACTGAGCCACCCAGGTGTTTTCCTTTTTATTATATTTATTTTTTAAAATTTATTGAAATTCAATTAATTAACATACAGTGTATATTAGTTTCAGAAGTAGAGTTCAATGATTCATTAGTTGCATATAACAACCATTGCTTATTTCATCACATGCCTGTCTTAATGTACATCACCCAGTTACCCCATCTCCTCAACCTCCTCCCCTCCAGCAACCCTCAGTTTGTTTCCTATGATAAAGAGTCTCTTATGGTTTGTCTCCCTCTCTGATTTCATCTTATTTTATTTTTCCCTCCTTTCCACCATGATCTTCTATTTTGTTTCTTAAATACTACATATGAGTGAAATCATGTGATAATGGCCTTTCTCTGATTGACTATTTCTTTTAGCATAATTCCCTCCAGTTCTATCCACAGCCTTACAAATGGAAAGATTTCATTTTTGATGGCTGAGTAATATTCCATGGTGTGTGTGTGTGTGTGTGTGTGTGTGTGTGTGTGTGTGTACATAAATTGACATCTGGGCTCTTTCCATAGTTTGGCTATTGTGGACATTGCTGCTATAGATATTGGGATGCCAGTGCCCCTTCAGATCACTATGTTTATACCCTTTCTATAAATGCCTGGTGGTTCAATTGCTGGATCATAGGGTAGCTCTATTTTTAACTTTCTGAGGAACCTCTATACTGTTTTCCAGAGTGGCTATACCAGCTCGCATTCCCTTTCTCCTTATCCTCACCAACATTTGTGGATTCCTGACTTGTTAATTTTAGCCATTCTGACTGGTGTGAGGTGGTATCTCATTGTGATTTTGATTTGTATTTCCCTGATGCCAAGTGATGTTGAGCAGCTTTTCATGTTTCCATGGCCATTTATATGTCTTCTTTGGAGAAATGTCTGTTTTCTCTTTTAAATAAACGTTTAAGGCTGTGTACTAATCATCATGACCACGATGCCAGAAAAGATATCCTAATATGGAAAATATAAACACTTATTTAAATAAGTAGTTAACAATATAATCTGTGAACTCTAAAGTTTGCAAGTTTTAAATAATTATATATTCCTAACCTTTTATGGAATGATGAGTAAAACAAATCCTAGAATTTTGTTGCTTTTTCTAAATAGTGTTTTTAACCAATATCATGGTTTTTTTAAGAAAATATTCTGTTAAATTATACATATTAAGTAAAAAGAGGAAGAGGCCTTTGTGATATTATAAAAACTCATAAACCTGACAGAATTAGATCTTTAAATATGAGGCAATCTCAAATATTAGAGCATAATAGGCTACAGAAATAAGTAACATCTGGGACTGTTTTCTTGATTTTTCTTCTACCTCCTAAAAATATTATTTGAGTAGAAGAACCAGATCCATATATATATATATGTATATACATATAATTATATATGTATATATATACATATATATATAATTAATCAATTTAAAGATACAATCCCATAGGATAGAATATACCCTATTTATAGCCTTAGCATAAAGGAGGATAAAGCAATAATAATTAGACAATATCAAAATATTCTAATATATCTCTTCTTTAGGCAATTTATGTTATTTGAGAACTCAAGGATTTCAAAGAGCCAAATTTAGAATTCACATGATATAAAAAATATTGGAGTATTCAAAATACTAGACTGTAGGGAAGAATCTGCCTTTTTAATACACTAATAAAAGTCTAAATAACGCTACTTATGAAATCTCTGTTTTTGTAATAAATAAGAACTAGACTTATCATAATATTAGATTTATATATACAAAATCAGTTTAATTTCAGTGTAAAAATATGGAGAGATCAAGTAACTTGTGTCACTTTGCACAGTAATTTTGAAACCTAATTTTTAATTTATTCATTTTGCCAGTAAAATTTTTCCTTTGTCTATAACCTTTTTTTAAAGACACAAGGAGGGGCGGCCCTGGTGGCTTAGCGGTTTAGCGCCGCCTTTTGGCCTGGGTTGTGATCCTGGAGTCCCAGGATCGAGTCCCAGGATCGAGTCCCATGTGGGGCTCCCTGCATGGAGCCTGCTTCTCCCACTGCCTGTGTCTCTGCCTCTCTCTCTCTCTCTCTCATGAATAAATAAATAAAATCTTTAAAAATAAATAAATAAAGACACAAGGAATATCTGAGTTCTGTTTGTAAATATACCAAGTACAGACTTGATCTCTTTAAATTTCTACTGGCAAAGTTAATTGCATTTTTTTAGGAGTAAAAACTATTAAGTTTAAAATAGCAAATATAAAGGATCCCTTGAGAAGTAAGAAAATTTTGTTTCTTTTCGTAAATGAGAATGTATCAATATTGATCTCTTCCTTCTCTTCCTAAATATTGAACGATCTGCCTAAATACTTCTATGGCAAATCTATCTAAAAATTGTAAATGTAAATATTCTCTTCATCAATTTTCAGTGAGAAATGAACACTTGAGTTAAACTCTTTTTCATGAGGAAGGATGCTAATACAAATCTTGGTATGTTATCAACTTTATGATTGTCATCTATTTGTTGTTTTTTGTTGTTATAGATAATATTTATCCTTCCTCACACTTCCTGTGTTTTTTTGTTTGTTTTGTTTTGTTTTGTTTTGTTTTGTTTTAATTGGCAAAGGGTGTTCTGCTTGTTTTTAGTTGTAAGGAATAGTGAAGTCACAACAATCCAAGAATTTAGTACTGTTCGGACTTCATTTAATCTCTTCTTATATGATCTACACATTATGGGAGATTCCAATAAAAGAAGACGGGTCATTCTTCAATATCAGCTCTTTCCTGATAGTCAAAATCATCTGTGGAGCCCCTGGTGGAGCCTCATGGACTGAGAATGTTTTCACAATTTTTCACTGAGGTCTTGGTGGCACTATTCTCCCAGGTAGGTTACTGAGATTCTCTCCCTCTGTCTCAGTTAATGAGATTAAGCATTAAATGAAAATGTCCCATAATGTGAATATTTTACAAAGAGGAATTGGGAGTCCTGGTTTACTGGCTTTTGAATTTGTCTAATGAACTTTGGTTTCTTTATTTGTGAATGTAGATTATGTAAAAGGCTACAATCATTTTATCTTAAATAATGAATGGTATGGGTAGCAAGCCCTTCCCCCTGCCACCTCTTCTGCTCAGAATCTAAAAGTATCTGAAACAGAAAGGCAAGTGAGTCTTTTCTGGTGATATAAATTGGATCTTCTCTCAGGGCAACTTTAGCTCCAACTTGTTGCTTTATCATGTAGCTGAGATGGGCATTCCATGAATAATAAAAGCTACTGTGGCTTCAGTTATTATTGTGTGCTAGGCTTTATGTTAAGCACCTTTTACAGTTTCATTGAATTCTCACAGAAAATTATTCACATTTTCAGAAAAGGAGATTTAAGTATCTAACAGTTAGATAATGTTTAAAAATGGATATCTAATACCAAAGGTCATGACAACTGAATTAAAGTGATTCTGTGCCCTTTTCTGGTCCAGAATAATTGATGGTTACAATTCATCTTCACCACTATGATTAGGTTTTTTTCATCAGATTTCGTCTATCTAGAGCATATGCTGATTATTAGTTATATTTGCTATATCATGCTCCAGTAACCAGCAACCCACAATCTCGATGTCTGAAAGCAACAGGGATTTATTGCTGTTTGTGCCACATATCCTTCACTGGTAGGCTGGGGGTTCTGCTTCACAGCATCCATACTCCAGGACCAAGTTTACTTTTCTGGTCAATCAATATAACATGATCATTTTTCATATGATAAAATAACATTTTATGTCATCTGTTATGTATATATGCCCTAACCCCTTTTTTTTTTAACTAATCCCCAGTTATTGCATCTGGGATAGTTTTGCCATTTCAGTTAGCGGGTATCTCTATCCTCATGACAAGTGCTATTCTTTAGAGGCTAAGAGCAGTGTCCCCAGGAACCAGAACACTTAGGTTCACAGTCTTGTGTGCCAATAGCTATGTGAGCCATTTAGGTAAGCTACTTGGACTTTCTGTGCCTCACTTCATCTGTGGAATGTAATTATATCTGTCTCATAGGTTTGCTGTGTGAATTTATTGAGATTTTAGGTGTACATAAAGTACATAGACCGTGTCTGAGTTATGAGTTACCATATATGTTAGCTAATAATTTATGATTAAAATAATAAAAATACTTAGGAGTAGAATTTTTGAGTGGAAGATTATACAAATATTAAGGCTTTATATACACAAAATAAAATTAGAATGAATTTTTAAAATTTAGGACTTTAAAATAAAGGATTCCCTGAGAAGACCTAAAGCTTCTCTCTGGGGCAGTGTATACAGTTTACTAATAAAGTATAGGGAAGTGATAAAACCTGAAGCTACATGTAGACAGGTCAGAGTCTTTTCAATACTGTTTTTTTCCTAAGTAGCCCTGTATCTGCAATCTTCTTTTATCAACTTCTCCTTGTTGTGCCCCATACCAAATCATAGGAATATCTGTTCTTTGTGAAAAAGCTTATTTCTGAATCTCAGCCTCATCCTGATAGGGCAGGTCCCCCATCAATCTCACCTTCAGACCTTTATAATTTTACTATATAAAGCTGAGTAGGATATAATTCAATTTAACAATCATTCTTGATACATGCAGGTCTCCCTTCCCTGTTCCTGTGCAATTACTTTGTCTCAGTCTCCTAGTCTTTCTGTTCCAAGGTTTTCATTTTTTTTTAAAGTAAGGTCTATGCCCAACATGGGGCTTGAACTCATGACCCCAAGACCAAGAGTCACATGCTCTATCTACTGAGCCAGTCAGGTGCCTCAACTGTTCCAAGGCTTTCAGAAGTATATTGTTCCCAGACATTTGGTATCTTCCATTAACATTTACATTTTTATATCATAAGACTATACCATTTATCTGCCTTTTTTTTTTTACAGAATACAATGTAGTTTCTAAAATGAATGCATTATTATAGTACATTCTATATATTGCTAAGATTATCACTGTACTTACTATTTGATTTGCTTTGTTTTTCCTGAAGAGTTTAAAAGCCTTATGTTATTTTCTGTAACTCATGTACTTGTGCTTTGCTCTTCATTTAAAGAATATGCACATTGCAGAGAGTAAATGGTAAAATTTGCATCTAAATTTCCTAAACAAGTGGATAGTTGACTACTATAGTCTTATAATATGTGTGGCCACATATCAGTGTAATGAAAGACCAGTAATCCTCATATTGTTGGATGGAAAGACTCAGATACCATTGACTTAAAAGCTCAAAGTCCATTGAAAAGACAGAGTCTAGATTTAGCTCTTTGTTCCCTGACACATCTGACTAGCATTTGGTTAATGTCAGTGTCTTGCTAATACGTTTAGTACAATCTCTTCCTCGGCATGATTAACTATAATAGAGCTGCTGCTGAAAAGGTGTGCTTAATGTATTGTAAAGGGTCACAGATGGGAAGTATTAAGTCCAAGATGCCCAGCTAGCTAGACTATGAAAGATATAATCCGTATTTAATATCCTTTCCCATTAACAGTATCAGTCATATATAAGCAATTTCAGTTAAAAACTAATCTAGAGGTAACAAAGTTAGATGGCATCCCTACTGACAAAAGGTAGGGATCCATTAGTCCCGCCCACTACTGGCTGTTCACCAATGTTGGTAAAGATTAATGAGTCTTATGACAACAGGATAACTAGTACAGATATTTGGTATAAGGTTACTCAAGGAAAAAAAAATCAGAGGGCCAAGTTTATTCCACACCTTTAGCCCAGTTCTTTTGAAAAACGTGATTTAAAAATCATCTAACTTAATATGAACTCAAGTGGTCTTTTTCTTTTCTTCTATTTCCAACATTATGTTTACAGGGCAATTTATTTATTCGGTATAAATTCAGCGTCTTTCAAAATATGGCTTTTTCTGGATTATCTGATTTTGTTTAGTGGAATTAATTAGATTTACTTTATGTCCACCCAACAGATTTTCTTCTTTTGGTGGTATACTATAAGAGTGACATAATGCATTTACTAATTTGCAACCAGGACAATTAACATGAACCCACAGTCTACAGCCATGAAAAATATGATTACATCTTAAAGAAAACCTAACATGGATAAATTATATTGAAACCAAGAAGGTACCTACAACAGTAAGGCACCCATGCTTGACTCTCTTATCACTTCAGATTTAGTAGGACTTCTCCATATGTGTTGGAGACTTAGTGTTCACAGCCTCTGACAGTTCTCTACCCCTCTGCCATGTGAGATTACTGTACCTTCATAACCGCTATTTATTCATTTAGTCAGTATTTATTAATCACTATACCAGTCAATGTGCTAAGTTAGAGACAATTGTAAACAAAATGAGACATCAACTCCAACCTTAATAACTCTAACCTTAGTAGGCTGGTAGGGAGACAAGTTATTCAACAAATACAAATACAAAAGTGTACATAAATTGTCATGAGTTTCGTAAGAATAATCCATATAAATATCTGCTTAGGACCTTATGATATACAGTCAGCAATGCACTGGTTTAAATTGGGTGGAATGGAGAAAGTCTTTTAGGAGTACATTAAATGTGGGGCAGTAAGTGTGAGTAAGTGTTAACCAGAGCTGGAGAAATGTTCCAGACAAAGGGAAGGGCCCAAAGAGTTTTTGGGTGGTAACAAGCTTGGTGCCATCAGGAAACTGAAAGATGGTCTGAGTGAGTTTTAAAAAATTGCCTTTTGGTTAATCTCGGGGCACAAATTATAAACAGGCGATAAGTGGACACATTCTGTCAAAGAATTTAGCTTATTTTGGCTTAACATAGAAGTCTTATTTCAGAGTTTTACCTGGATTTGTGTCCACGATGGGCTCTTCTCAGACCGTGTCTTTATCTATCCTTCACAGTCTGGCTCCAAATGGAGCCAGCCACTGATTCTACCTGCAGTTGCCTCACATTGAGCTGTTTGCTGTTTTACCGTGAATCTCTTGCCCAGAACTTTCTCAGGTACTCTCTCTGTGTCAGTCAAGTTTGACCTACTGCTGGATTTTTGTCTTCTTATTCCAAAGAATGGAAGAGATTCTCAAATCTTTTTCTTTATCACCTTCCACAGACATTTTTGGCTTGTTTCACCCCTCTTCACCTCTGGAAATAAACAGCTGCTCGATTTCATGACTTGTTAGTCCTTATCTTCTGTCAATCAAATATCTTATACCCTTATAACCAGTTTGCAAAAATTACAGTTAAGACAGATAAAATTTTTTTAAAGATTGTATTTATTTATTCATAATAGACAGAGAGAGAGAGAGAGAGAGAGAGGCAGAGACACAGGCAAAGGGAGAAGCAGACTTCATGTAGGGAGCCCAACATGGGACTTGATCCCGGGACTCCTGGATCAAGCCCTGGGCTGAAGGCAGGTGCTTAAACTGCTGAGCCACCCAGGCTGCCCAGATAAATTTTTTAATAGCATCTTTTACTGTCCATGTATCATATAAAACATATTAAGATCTAGTGTAGCATGAAACTAGAGTTCAGCATCAAGTAGTCAAATAATAAATACACAAATTTTAATTACAAATTATAATAAATATAATGTAATATTAAAACATAATTTAAATCTGGGAGATGAATAACTGTTAATTTTATTAAAAATGGAGAAGACAAAAAAAAATAAAATAAAATAAAATAAAAATGGAGAAGACAATCATTTTTGAAAGAACATAAAAAATGTGTCAAGCCCTAAGATAAAAAGCACTCTATTGCCAGTTAAGAGCAGGAATATGTGTTAAAAATAGACAATGGTGATGAATATAACAAAGACACTGGGGTAAAGATGTTAACAGTTATGGATTTTTTTCCCGGCTTCCAGACAATACATCTTTGTTTCTCTAGCAACCTGTTAATGTTTATGAAATTATGTTTAAGAAATATTATTAGACAAATAGAAGGGAATTAAAGCATAATTTAAATATACATCAGAATAGGCTATATGGCATGGATTTCTTTGTGTGGCATCCTGTGGCTATTACATTTGCCAACTTGTCATATCAAGGGATTTTTTTCATTCTTTGATGTGTGACTCCTAATGCATGTTTCCCCGTGTTTATACTATCTATGTAGGTTGGTGGATTTCTATTTTGTTTTGCTTTTAGATAATATCTAATATTAGGCAAACTGCAACATCTAAATTCACAGTCCCCAAGACTGTCCTCATTTCTGACAGCCAGTGCAGTTGGGATTCCTAAAACTTACTTTATTATATTTTTCAGCTTCAGGATTTCTATTGGTTTATTTGATGGATGCTCTTTTCTTGTCAAACTTCTCTTTTTTTCAGACATTGCTTTCATAATTTTGTTTGGTTGACTGTGTTTTCCTGCAGCTCAAGAAACTGATTTAGGAAGATTATTCTGAATTCTTTGACAGTTCATAGAAGTGTTTTCTTTTAGGATCAGTTATTATACCTTTATTAGTTTCCTTTGTTATTATCATATTTACCTGATTTTTTGTAATCCTTGATCCTTATATTAGTATCTGCAACTTTGATCAATCATGCACCTCCTCTAGACCTTGTAGACTTGCTTTGGCAGAGACAGTGCTTCATCAGTCAACCCAGTTTGGATTTCTGGGTGTATTTGTTGGTAATGTCCTTGAGCAGGTGGGTCTTGCAATTATGGTTTATTTGGGGTCAAGGCAATTGTTCAAACTCATGGGTTGGGGGTAGGGGTGTGCCTTACTGCCTGAGAACAGTTGGATAGGACTACTGGCTTGGTTCCCTACCCAAGTAAGGCTGTAGCATGGGCTCCACAGTTGCCTGGATTCTCTGGCCATGACTGGGTACTTAGTAAGTGTGGTTATGAATTAGCTTATCTTCCCTGGCAGGGTGGCAGGACAGGACCAGGGCCTGTAGAGCCTGTTGTTTGAGGATTCAAATCAGGCCAGGTTGTATACTTCCCTGGTCAGGTGAGGCCGTTGGTTTTGCTCTGCAGATAGGGAAAGCCATGGGCTGTGCTCTGTGTTCAAGTGCTACTATATATAGGGTTATTGAATGAGCTATGGGGCTTCCTGTGTGCTCTGGTTAGGTTCCTTGGTTGGACAGGCTGAAGGATATTTGCAGCAATGAGCAAGGCTACAAAGATTCTCTGCCTGGGGCCCAGTGGGAAAAATGGCTCTAAACCCAGCAGAGCTCTTTATTTGTTGTCTTAATCTGCACCCCAAGTTCCCTGACCAACAGGGCCACTGGCTTTGGTCTGCAAATTACCAGCTTCTGAGGCTTACCTTTCAGTTTGAGCACCCCTGGGCCACACTTCCATGGGTTGTCACCAGCTCTTCTGATCTGATGGGACCAGAAGAGACTATTCCCAGAAGGCAGGGCTATGTCTCAGTTCTCTTGCCTGTGTAGAAGGGGGACGGGATATTCTGGGCTACTCCCAATTTCTTAAATAGGCTCTCTGGTTGGGAGGGGCTCAGAGGTACCCTCAGTCTTGGCTATTAGTTAGCCTCTGCCTGTGCATAGCTAGGCAATGCTCCCTGTCAGTACTGGCTTTGCTGTCGGGGAGATCAGCTGTTTTCCCACCTCTCAGCTCAAGCACTACTCAGTCACACAGCTTCCAGAAGCTGTCACCCAGTCCTGGTCAGATGGAGCTGGAAGACACTCCGTGGGTAGTGGGGCTGTGATTCAGCCCCTTGCCTGACTGGGAAAACTAGAGTCAGCAAAACTCCTCATTCAAAGATCTGAATCAGGCAAGTCTGTGCCCCCTCAAGTTCTCTGGTCAAAGTGCATCCCGACTTGGTTCTGTAGATGAGCATAACCATTGGTTGGAACGACTATTTGGGAACTGCAGATATGAACTCAATCAGCCAAGATCCATGTGTTGGTTATTGCAAGCTCCTCCATGCTGCTCATCACAGTCACAGTCAGCTTCCCAGTGACTGGGCCCCATAGATCCCCCTGCAGGCCCCGTGGTGGGAGATCAATGTAGCAGCTACAACAGAGGAACCCCCAATGCTGATGGGGGCTTCCTTGTCCCCTGGGGTTCTCTTTTCCCAGTGGAGTAACCAGAGGCTCAGGGGACACCTCTCTGCAGTGCTGCACTGGCCTGGAAGAGGGTCTTTGCTGTCCCACCCTTCTATGCAGTCTCTCTTGGTCTCTGAGATGCAGGGAGGTGTTTCAGCCTCACCCCCATATTCTAGGATTCTCTCAGCAGTGTCTTGTTCTTGAATAGTTGTTATTTATTCTTCTTGTGTGGAGAAACGAAGTCAGAAATAACCTATGTAGCTGTCTTGGTGATGTCACTCCAAAACCGGTTTTTAATCCAGCTCTATTCAATTCAGTAGGGAGAGATTCTGAATGTCTTAGTCTTAAGAGTGAATAAGCAGGAAGATGATACAGACAAGAAAACAAAGACAATATTCATACTTCAACATCTTTGAGTAAATCCTAAATTAGATGAGATTCTGCATGATAATCAAAAGCAAGAATTATGTCTCCTGTGTCCTTTTAGACTGGAACTCAGAAGGAACCACAGGTGCATCCTGGATGCCTGATTCAGGTGGCAGAAGTAGCTCATTGAAAAAGAGAGATAAAAGTCATCCAAACATCTGGTAGAAACTGTGGAAAACACATTTTAGGCTTTGCACATGACAGGACGTAGGTGATAAAAATGGTCCTTTCTCTTTTTCTTTAATCGTTACACTCTATTACCACTTTTACAGCTTTCTGGGCACTCTTTCTTTATAGATACTAAAACACAAAACCAACACAATAACAAGAGCAAATAGAAAATGCTACATCCCGAGTAAATAATTCTGAAATCTTGTGAGGTTGCACCAATCTACATAGCAGCCAATCTACTTATATATTTGTTAGGTCTGTTTCCGTCATGGTCGGTGCCATGCTAACGACAGTGAAACATAGAAAATAAAAAAGATAGTGAAATATTCATTGATTCAATCTGTAATGATTTAGCATCAAGTATGTACAAGGCACTGTGAGAGATTCTGCAAGTAGAGGAATTAACAAGAAATCCCTGCCCTCATGTAGCCTATAATCTATAGGTACAGATATGCAGCACACTACTCATTATACAGATAACCAACCATAATCCTGATATGTCTGTGAAGGAGGATTACAGAATGCTAAAGAATATCCAGAAGAAGAATATGACCAAAAAATGTGTGTGTGCTGTGTGTGTGTGTCTGTGTGTGTGTATGTGTGTGAGAGAGAGAGAAAGAGTGCACATGAGTGTGTTTTAGAGCAAAGGACCAAATTGGAAAGGATCCCCCAAGGAGGTGATATTTTGAGTCCAGACTACGATGAGTAAAACTTAACTAAGAAGGAGAGCAGCTAGTGAGAAGATCCCAAGGTTGTAGAAGGTCTCTTTGGATGGAACTCAGAAGGCAAGGTCATCAGGCCACAAAGGCTGACTTCATGGGCCAGATAGGCTGGCATGGGCCAGATAATGTACAGCCTGATAATGATTTGGGTGGGGTTTTTTGTTTGTTTGTTTTTGTTTTGTTTTGTTTTGTTTGGTCACCAATAAATGGAAAGATATTGATGGGAACCTGGGATGATCGATGCTTTTGAAAGATCCCTCTGCCTGTAAGATAGATCATGGAAAAAGCAGGATCAAAATGGAGCACAGGACAGCCAGGTAGGAGTCTGTATTGGTGATATCATAAAACAATATTGGTAGCTTGGATGAAAGAAATAGAATGGGTGTGGAGAGAGGTAGACAGATTTGGAAAATATTCTAAGAACTAACATTGGCACAGTTAATGGACAATATCAATGGTGAGAAGAGGGAATGTCAAAATGACTTCTATATTTCTTGTCTCTCTTTTTGGAATTTACAATTTTGAAGAAAAACAAGAATTGACTGAGATTTCTTCAAGATTCTTGAATCTCTGACATAAGAGTTTGTCTCTTCATTTTGATAGTTGTGAAGATATTCTGTAGTAAAATGAGATAGACATACTCCCTGGTAGATAGAGCTCTGATCTTTCTAAGGGTTACATCAGATTTTTTTTTTTAAGTGGGTTGGTTGGGGGTGGTGGTGATGGTTCCTTAGAGAAAAAAAATGGAAAAGCAGTAGTTAGATGGCAGTGATAAAATGCGTTAATAGAGCCTACACACTTGTCAGTTGGTAGTGACCTATATTGTGGAACCATGCGACTATTTCTGACAGTTTCATTAAGCAAGTCAAGTTCAGGGTTGTCAAGAAAGCTAAGCTCCCTTCTTCTCTGGTTTAAAAACTGGTCCTCAAGTCTGCCTTGGTACACGTGCAGAAAAGACCCCAGGATTGCTATCCTTAGAAAGGTCTGCTTAAAAACTGTCCCTTAGCTGGTGTCAAATAGTTCCCTACACTGATATGAAACTTTTCCAAGATGGTAAAAGTGGCTCCTGGTGCCTAAGCTGATTGTATAAACAATATCATTTATGCTGCACACCTCCTTTTCTTTTTGGAGTCTGAAATTTTGGTACATGCTATGCAGAGGCTACTCATGTGGCCAGCCCCTAATAACATGAGTCTCTAACAAGCTTCCCTAGTGGATAAGGCCTTACACATGTTCTTACAACTCATAGGCTGAGGAGAATTAAGCACATTCTATCTGACTCCACTGAGAGACAATTCTTGGTAGCTCATGTCTGGTATCCTTTGAACTTTGCCTCATGTGCCTTTTCCTTTTGCTGATTTTGCTTTGTATGTTTTCACCATAATAAATGTTGGCCATGAGCATGATTATGGGCTGAGTCCTATGAGTCCTTACAGGGAGTCATCAAAACTGGGGTGATCTTGGGGAACTCTGACACAGAAAAATCACTGGAGAATATTATATTGCTATTACCTAAGTTGCTCCTATAGGCAGACATTGGGCACGAATTATCAATATAATATAACAATTCATGAGGGTGGTTTATGTTTGAGGACGATCTCAAATGTAAAAGAATCCCCTTAATATATCTCAAATATGCCAGATTCACCTAAAGAAAATAGAAATATGATTAGACATCATAATTTTGCATGTGAACATCTTCAGTAAAACAAAACGATCACTAGCTTAAGTGCTTTGGATCCTGTTTTCATCAAGGTTTCTTTGTTGTTCACATTTGTGTGTTCAATGTTATATTCAGACCACAAAGCTTTATGAGCAGGCTCTAGTATTGAACATGTTTTATGTACAAGGCTAAAATATCTCATTGAGATGATGAGGGAATGAACAAGGTACAGGAAACTGCTGTAAGCTGTTTCATGTTAAAAGCCTCTGTGCTACAGAAGATGGAATGTAACATTATCAACCATAAATGACCCCTGGATTTGAATTGTGATTATGGAAATGGCAATGTTCTTTCATTTAGGTAATTACTAAACCTCTTAGAGCACCTTATATGTGCAGGGTCCAAGATTCTTATTACCTTCTGAAGCCTTTATTACCTGGCACAAATTTACCACACTCACTCTTGAATGCTCTGGTTTATCAAATTCTCCTAAAATATCAATAACATGCTCTGAAGACTTTTCTGCTTTTTATTCTTTTTTTCTCTTGAGCTATCCCAGAGTTCTTTAATTTCTGGTTATTGTTTTTAGGTTGAAACATGATAGTCTACCTATTAAGTGTCTTCCTTACTCTACTCTGTGATTGGATTGGATTAACTCGTGTGTGTATGTGTGTGTGCGTGTGTGCGTGCGCGCTTCTACTAAGATGTCCTTAGGTAAAGATTAAAACTAATTGTGAATTACTCCGAACTTTGCCCATATAATTTTTAAAAATTCATTCTTAAGCTTACTTAAGATTTGAAAATAAAAACTAAATATTGACCAAGGGCTTATTACTTGCCTGGCACCATTCCCAATCTATTAAACATGCCAACTCGTTTAACCTCACAGTAGCTTATGAGATAGGTACTATTATTATCTTCATTGTAAATGGGGAAACAAGACACAGAGGTGTTGAAGCCACTTGCTACGGGTGACACAGCTACTCAGGGCAGAGCCAGGGTGACAGGACAGGGGACAGTCTGATTCCAGAGCATGAGCTCTTAATCTTTGCCATTCCCCCTGACTTTGAACGTCTTCGTGTTTTTCACTTTCACTGCCTCAGCTAGGAGTATGGCTGCTTCTGGCTACACTCTATTTGTTTCTGCAGTACTATGTTGGTCTACATTTTTGCCCTTGATAGGCTTGTCCTGTGCGTTCTCATTCTGTGAGGCTCTTTACTCATGCTCTCTCTTCCAGAAAAGCTTTTCACAGTCTGATGGGCAGCCTGGGAAGCACTGCACAGGCAGCCCAGGAACAATCTTCGCCCATGGGGCTCAGGCTGTGAACAAAATGTAAAAGATTATTTCTGATTCCGTGACTTCCAATGATTTAGACTCTCTTGCCCTAGTGTAAAGAAGAGGAACTACACCCAAGATCTAGATTTCTAACATCAAACAATAAAATTCTAGAAGACAACAATTCTGGCAAAACAGGACCCAGCATTGCTTGCCTAGTGTTAAATCTATATTCAGTCTTTAGAATGTGTCAGACAGTTTTAAATACAAGTCGTCAAGTTTGAGTGGAAGGATTTAGAACATTTTCCCTTCCAGTGAAATCATATAATCCTCATTAAAATATTATGTTATGGTTCAAATGATTAGCAAGTACTACATTCTCTGAATCCAAGAAGCCTGAAATTTTGTAGATGAATAAAATTCCACCAAGTATGACATGTTTTGTTAACAAAAATCTTCCCAGCTTATCAGTATAGAATCCGATTATTCTTTTAGGCTTCTGTTACTTCTCAGTCATTTCATACGTATTTTTTCCCAGCCTCCAGTATTCTGTCTCAGAAATAAAAGATATTTCAAAGCAAATTGAAAAGTGTTTATTGTACAGTACCATCAATTTTCTCATTCTCTCCCTATAAATCTATAATGTGAACCTGATGACAAATCTTCTTTAGGTTTTTCAAGCATAAATTTCAGCATTGTAAATGACAGCTATTTTGAAACTTTTTCCCCTCTTTCCTAGGCAAGTTTTTAAAGTTTATTTTCTAAAACGTTAATAGTAAAAATAAATTAAAGAAAGCCTGACAGAAAGAAACAAATGCAAGCTAATGATAAAACCCACCAGGCCTAAATATTCTTCAGATCAATTAATTTTCTTAATGACGTCAAGATTTTGACCATTTTCCGTTGTTGTTTATATATAGATTCTCTTGAAAATATTAAAAAAGTAAGATTAGTTGGAGTTATTTGGATGGGAAAAAAGTGATGTTCTTTACCAAATTAAATATTAACAAATATGAAATTATATTTTACAATATTGGCTCCAGATTTCATAAAGCAGAAGGATCCCATGTAAAAAGCATGATAGAATCTATATTTTATAAAATCGTGTGATTTGAATCCCACTTATGTTTACTGAGTATCTATAATAAACAACTATATAGATAGGTACTAAGAAGATAATTACTTAGAAAATATTACAGACAGGTGGCTGGCTGGCTGGATTTAGCACCAGTTATATGTGTAGCAATGACTGTGTGTTCTATTTAACTCTCATTTCTTAACCTGAGCTCTAGATTCATATAGGAATTTCCACTTTAATGGTTAAAAGGTATCACAAACTTAATATGTCCAAAGTCTTTAATTTTTTACTCCATTTGTCTGTTTCATCCCACTCTCACTAACCTCCCAAACTTCTCCTTCCCTAGCATTCCACATAACAGTTATTTGCATCAGTGCTCATCCAATTAGTTTCCCAGTTTATAAGTGGATAGCTCACCCAGAATGCCCTTATTCAACACAATTTCCCAATATCCAATATATCAGAAAATCCTGTGTGCTCTACCCGACAATATGTATCAAATCCCATCACTTCTCACTATTTCCACGACCATTTATTCAGTTCCCTGGCCAATCTATACCTGGGCAAAAACATCCTATTACTACCCAGCCTCTATTCTCCCCTTTTATAACCAATTTAAAACAGCAGAAGATAGGATCTTAACATTTAAATCTTATTATTCCCCTAATGGAAATGCTTCAATGGTTTTCGATCGCAATTAGAATAAAATCTAAATTTCTCATAATGTCTAGTGGCTGGTCTCTGTTTACCTCTCCCAGATTGTCTCTTACTATTCATTGTCTTGCTTACCCTGTTCCAGGCAGATAATCTTCCAACATGCTTAGCTCTTTCCTAAGACTTGCACTAGCTGTTCCTTCTGCCCAGAAAGCCATTCTCCCAGCCCTTTGCCTGGGTAGCTTATTTTCGTCATCTACGTCTCTATTAAAATATTTTCTACTCAGAGAGGTCTACTTTAACCATTCTTATTAGGATTATTACCCCTTTTTCATTACCCTGCTTTATTTTTTTCAAATCACCTATAATTATCTGGAATTATCCTATTTATATGTGCATTTATGTGTTTAACAGCTTTCTTCTCTCAAAAAAGGTAAGCATCATGAGGCAAGGTCTGTCTGTGTGGTTTTTGTTTTTGTTTTTTTTTAGGATTTTATTTAATTATTTGAGAAAGAGTAAGGGCAAGAGCAAGCGGAGGGGAAAGCAGACTCTACACTGAGCATGGAGCCCAACGTGGTGTGGATCAATCCCAGGACCCTGAGACCCTGACCTAAGCCAAAATCAAAAATCAAATGTTTCACTGAATGAGCCACCCAGGTGTCCTGGTCTGTCTGTTTTATTTAGTCCTGTGCTCCCAGTGCCCAAGATAGGGATTGCTACACAGTAGGAGCTCTAGTAATATTTGTTGAATAAATGAATAAATGAATAAGTAAATAGATCAAATCACATAATTTGTTCAACCACCTTATAGGATTAGTGGCATCACCCATGAAGTTTCAGGGCTTCAAATTGTCTTTCTGAAGTCACATCTGGTTAAACCCAGTACTCTTGACACAAATGATTGATTCATTCCAATCACCGAGGGTTCCTCTCAAGTGTCTCAACAGTGAACAGTTGGATTGATGTTCAAGTTAAACTATCACTTGAAACTGCCCCAATCCACCTTAAAAGGAGCTAACTTTCCATATCCCTTAAAGATCAATCTACGTGAGGATAAAGACTTGAAGATTTATCACTGCCAATGAAAAATAAGAACAACCTAAGAATTATAAATTAACCAGACATAATTTTGGGTGTGCTGTTATCCAGAGCCCTTCCCTGAATGAGAAAAAAAATGGGGAGGAGATATAAGTGAAATGAGACAGCCTTCATCTGGGATATATAACAAACCTATGGAAAACGTAGGGATGTGCCAGTCACAGCTGGAGAATTGTAGAGCTTGGAGACTATGAACATTCAAGAAAAGGGTTGTTGGTCATTACAAGACAGAGAACTACATTAGGTAGAATAAGAGGGCTAAAGTAGCTTCTGGATTTACACATGGGCCAGGTTGTTCACTTTAAGAGTCTTTGTGAAATTGTATTAAATCTCTCAATTAAATTCATAGAGAGGTGTTTATTTAGTTAAATATTCTAACGAATATCTGTGATCGAGGTCTTGGGCTTTAGTGGATCTACTCCTATGGTTTTAAGAATGCAAAAGTTCTTGGTTCTCTTCACAGTAATTTTTTTTTCTCTTGGAAATATTGCTCTGGTAAAGAAAGTGGGAACTTCGCAGAAGAGAGAGCAATACAGCCACCATAGACACCAAAGATCCGAATTCTGCTGAAAAACTACACTTAAAGGTTAATGCTTAAGCAATCTCGGTTACTATAAATATCAATAACTGTTTATGCAGCACCAGTTTTGTGGGGTGATTGAGGGTGCTAATAAATCTATTATAAAATCTTTCAGGAATATTGTAACTTCCAACAAAAAACAAAGAATGTGCAGCTAACCTATCAGCCATTCTTGCTGCCCATCGGCACCATCAGGAAAATTCTCTTGGTGAGATGATATATCACGGGGCCTTCTATCCCCACAAGTGACTGCCTTTTCTTATTTCTAGGGTTCGTTCTTCAGTTTTCTCTTTTTCTGATGTTCTTTTTAGCTTAAGTGACCTAGAGTCAGTTTCTGTTGTTTATAAGCAGAGAACCCTAGCTGATTTTTATACTAAATATTTCTGAAAGATATGGTTTTAATATTTAGGCTTCAAAATTAGAACATGCTTATCTTTTAGTCATGGAGACCAAATTTACTTTGAGAAACACACAAAAGGACCTAATAATGGAAAAGTCTCTCAGGTATTTTTATTTAGTAAAGAAAGGCACATTAATCAAGAATCTCAGTATCACTAAAGACACATAATAAGTACCTCCTTTGTAACTTCCAGTCTTCATTTTAGACTCCTGAAATTGTCAAATGAGTTCAAGAGCTTCCAGAAACCCAAAATATCTGGTAAAAAGAACTTGGTTCCTTACATATCCATAAAAAAGGATTGGTAGAGAAAATGGCCACCGACACTTGAGATGTAACATTTCTTTCTCCTCACTTTCAACAAAGGGAACCATGCCTTTCTTCATAGGCCCTTAAGCCTGAGGCCTCAGTGGGGACCTTTCCAGTCAGGGGGAGGAGCCAGGTCTCACTGCATGGGATTAACATGATCCACTGTAAATATGGAGGTAGGTAGGACATGTGGTAAGATGCCACATTTCCCTGAAGCCCAGAGAGAAGAAAAGCCTCATCAGAGGACACTGGCTATAAGACATTGTAATAAAGGAAATATTGGCAGTAACCTCTGTTTGCTAACATTAGCTAAGTTGGAGTCAGAAGTTAATGTATTTGGTATCATTGTCCATGTTATAAGTAGCCAATGATTTCTGCCCTATGCCTCGCCATTATTCAGTCCTGCGTGAAGGCAATAAAGTGCAATAGCTACTATCAGAGACCTTAAGAAAATACCAGACATCCATCCACTTACGATCATGTATTTTTATTTGTTTATTGATTTTTAAAGATTTTATTCATTTATTTATGAGGGACCCACAGAGAGAGGCAGAGACATAGACAGAGGGAGAAGTAGACTCCTCACAGGGAGCCCGGTATGGAACTCGATCCCAGAACCTTGGGATCATGCTCTGAGCTGAAGGCAGAGGCTCAACCCCAGAGCCATCCAGGCATCCCAATATACAATTATTCAAAGACAGTTACTGATTGCCTTTCTTGAAGGCAACTAGAATTTTTAGCTCTTTAACACTGGGAAGACCATAATTATATGACTCCAATCTTGAATCACTTCCCTAGACCTTCTTGGATGCAGGTGATGAGCCCCTGCATGCTTTATACCTGATGAACTGACCTGGACCTTCTGCACTGGCAGCATAGCTCAGACCCACCATATTCCTAATGAAATTTCCATTTGCTTCACTGCAGATCCTGATAAACAGTCCTTCACTCTGCAACTCAAGTTTCTGTCTTAGCACTGGAATTATATAATAATATATTTTAAGTAACA
The DNA here is from genome assembly GCF_048418805.1 of Vulpes vulpes. Lineage (NCBI taxonomy): Eukaryota > Metazoa > Chordata > Mammalia > Carnivora > Canidae > Vulpes > Vulpes vulpes. The sequence goes on along the minus strand of NC_132789.1, from coordinate 69,885,411 downwards.
AGGATTTGGGAATAAACACAACCTTGTTTTCTTTTCTTTTCTTTAAGTCCTATGAGGTGAAACAAGTAGAAATTTTATTTAATTAGTCTGCTATAATATCAAGACATTCAATTCCATTTTAGATATAGAACATATGGGAAAATTAAAATAAATCATGTCTACCTATCTATTTTCTTATGGGAAAAATAACAAGATAAAATCAGATTTGCCTCTCTTATCTGTAGTGAAGTTTCTTAAACTTTTCAGCTTGCCTCATTCACTGGGGCTTAGGACATTGAAAGAGAGAGTAAGATTCAGTCAAAATAGAGTTTAAGAAGAAATAAATATGCCAGCTGCCTGGAGATGGAAGTACCTAGTATTGAGAATTACAGAGCCCTTTGTTAGCACATCCTTATAATCATAGCCATAATCACACTTTATAATTGTTTACTGATTTAGAGTTTACCTAGAGCTCTAATGTTCTTTAATCCTCTGCTCCATTCACAAAAAGAGTGGTTGTTGTCTTGTGGGGTTCTTTTTTTCTGTCATAATCAATATAAAATGGTTAAAAATAGCAATACAAGGGTAAAAATATATTAACATATGGAAAAGGGGTAGGTTTGTTTGTTTTGTTTTCTTAAATTACAGTTTACAAGCATTTCAGATTCACCACACATACACTCACATTTGTTAGCTGTTATTACTGTAGCTATTATGCTAATGGATAAACAGATGGGAACATAACACGGGGCTTTCGAAAACCTGCTCTTTTTGCTTGTTCCTCCCATGGTTCTAGCTGTGCTGAGTTTAAGCAGTAAAACTCTTAGATAACTATTTATTTCACTGCTATTGGAAGAGGTAACTAATATTTATAGTGCACCTATTTTGTAGCACACGTTGCCCTGAACATTTTTTCATTTGCTCTCTGATTAAATCTTCACAGCAAGAGTGAGAGATAAGGCATTATCTCTGTGTTATGCCCAAGGAAACTGAGTCACAGCTGGCCTAGCAAAGGCTACCCAGCTATTCCTCGTGGTGCCAGGCCCATGCTCTTTCGACTGCTTGCTAAACATTTTTTTTTCTTCTTTATAACGTACCCCTAAAGGCAGAGGAGAATGAATATACACCCCTAGGGAGTCCGGGGGTGTAGTTCAAAGGAAATCACAGCAAGTGTGAAATTTCTTTGAAGTTTCATCTTTTATCTTTAACATGCATATAGTTGACTCCATAATATATCTATATTTATTTTAATAAAAAAAATGTTTGTTTTCTTAAATCTTGAAGCGAAACCCAAGCACCAGAAATATGCCTTCTGTTTATTCTGTGGCTTCTGGATCCCCCATGGGTATCCTGGTGTAAGAAGCAGAGCCATTCACATTGCAACCTCTAAAAAACAAAGTGTACAATTCTAGGCCTATGGATTTTAATGTGAAATCTCAATTTCCCACAGTTGTTCTACAGAGGAAGCCACTTTTTTAAAGCACCCCTTCTGTGCTTCCAAAGCACTCAGTACTTCCTCTTTGTAGCATTCTCTGCATTCATAATGACTTGTTCAATACCAGTCTGTTCCATGAGGCTGCAAATTCCATGAAGGAGGAATTCTATGTGTTGGCTAGCTTTTACATCCCTAGCACCTGTCCCACTATCTAGGAAACAGTAACACCAAATACAGACGTATTGAATAAATAATTGGTATATTTAATTTGCAAAATCTTTTCATACAGTCGGAGTAAGAGAGATAGGTGAGACGTACCTATCATTATAGAGCTCATATAGATTTGATATTAAGGTACATGTTTGAGGTTCAAGTTGTGCCTTCTAATGGCTTACAGAACTGACTTACTTAGTGATTCTAGATAGAGGAATTAGTGAAAAATAATAACAAAACATGTTTTTCATATTCTCATCTGGAATGTACATATGACCAGATGTCAGGGTTTCAAAAGTACACGTGCTTACCCCTTGATGTACAAGAAAGCAAAGCCCATGTTTGGATAGGTGAGTGTTGGCTTACCACAAACCACATTTTCAATAGTCAAGCTGGCAAATACCAAACTGTTTTAGGAAACAACTTGTAGGCTCTGGAAATAATAGATCAGATTGTTCTGATTTTGTTTTTCTGGAATGGCAAGGAGAATACTTGGGTGGAGATTTTTGGAGCAGTTGAGGGTGGACCTTGTTAATAGGAAGCTTTTTGAGAGTCGAGAACAATGTGACTTTGATATTGTACCATATTATCCAGTGGGAAAGTTTCTCCAGGAAGTCTTCCTACCCTTCACTGGTAAGCTAGGAGCACCCTTCTCTATGCTCCATTAGGACTTTGTACAAAATCTATGAATGCATTTAATTATAACTATCTAAGACTTTGTTTATCTCTCTTGTAATTCTTTTAGTGAACATCTTCTTCAAAACAAGTGCTTAATCTTGGTAACTTGTTTCCATAGTCTAGAGACTGGCACATGGAAATTGTTCAATTCATGTTTTTTAACTAAATAAATGAATAAGATGCGTCTCCATTTGCTAGGGCTTTCTGGTTCTCATGTAGGTTGTAGAGACTGGATACAAATGTTCAGCTGTATTAACTAATTTCACAGTGAATTAACTGATTAAACAATAACATTCCTGGTGGCTCCAGCTCCCAGAAAGGCTTTGATACTTTAATAACAGAAATATTAGAGCTCACAAGCTCTGTGAGATTGGTAGCACTTTTCAATTTTACTGAACATAGATTTTTTTTTTCTTCTTGCCCAAAAAGGCTTCTCTGCTGAAACTCAGAGATAATGCAGGAATAGACCCAAGATTATGTAGAGAAAATGCAATGAAAATGGTGAGCTGGTTTGAGCTCCTGGCTCTTCCTAAAAGCCAACTCTGAAAGCTGCTTGAGCTGGTGCTTTCTGGTGATCTAGATTGAGGAGGAAGGACAGTGGTTGGAATGAAGGAGAAGCTGTTGTAGGTTGCAGGTAGACCTCTGGTTGGATGATCTGCTCTTGCTTCTAGGCATTTGGCACATGGTGCTTGGCACAGTCATTAATTCTCCCATAACCTTAGATACACATGAGCCACTCTACTAATGGTGTCCATGGGGTAACTTACAGGCAACACAAAGCCTTTCTGTGTCAAGGCATTGATAAAACAATTGCAGAATAAACAACTTCCCCAAGCATTCCTTCCTCTACCTCCTATCTCCAGACTTTTCAGACTAATGAGTTATAACCTAGTGCTATCTCATCTCCCCATGCTGCTTCCCCTACAGTGTTCAAGGATAAAGTAGGGACCAGAGGATTTCCTTGGGGGAGCAGGTCTGTGGTGCTATAAGGTCTCTGTATCTGGGCTTTATCCTTATTCATCTCTCTAAACTCACTGCTGCCATCACAGACTAAGGCCTGCCATAGGGCTCTTTCCAAAACATGGGATCCAAAAACCAAAAGCTAAATGTGAAGGCATAAGACAGAATAAATTGAGTTTTGAGGAATAATATTATTGTAAAAGAAAGGCAAAAACTGAACAACATATAATATCATTACTCTCTAGAGTAGAATTGGCATACATTCTGAAGCAGAGCCATTAGAATAGATGGACTAAACATTAAAAAGTTATGATAAATATATTAAAGAATATGGGTATGATATTAACAATATCTAACAAATGCTAAAAATAAGCAAATAAAAAAGCAAGGATGAATATTAGGTATGAATGCTGTGATATTTGTAACACAGAAACTCATAAATGAGGTTTTTAAAATGGACTTAACTTGAGAAGGACATGGTGAGCTGGAAGATCAGATCAGGGAAGGGTCCTCAGGAAGGGATAGATGAAAGCTAGCAGATATGGAGGGTAAGAGTAGCAGTGCCAATATTAAAATAGTAGGATTTTAAGGAGAGAAAAATAAAAATGAAGATAAGGAAATATTTGGAGAAATGCTGGAGGTAAATCCAGAACTAATGAGTTAAAGCATGAGGTTGAAAATTCCTGGAGTGCTTATTAGGAAGGACAAAAGAAAAGCCTACATCCACACACAAGAGAGTGACAGTGAAGGTTCAAAGTCCAAAAGAAAATTTAACAACTTTCAGAAAGGAAAAGCAGATTATCTATGGAAAGATAAGATTTAGATTCAGTCTCACTTCTCAACAGAAACAATGAAACGTAAATAATGGAGCAACAAGTTTTAAGTTTTGAAAGAAAAGAAACCATGAACCAAATTTGTGACCAACACAATTGTCATTCCAAAGTGAAGGCACAGTAGAAATATGCTCAGACGTAGAAGATCTTATAGGCTTTGCCAAAGACACAGATTGGTGTTCTTATTATGAAAACAGTCCAGATGATGCTATAGAAACATGCAGGGTCGAGGTGGTGCAGTTTAATTCTAGTTAATTCTATATAATCCTCTCCAAATTCTAAATAATGTCAATATAATAACAGACAAGAGACCAAAGTGAGATCATAGGATGCTGAAATACTTTGTTAGAGGCAAAACATATAGTAGTTGGTTTAAGAAATAAATAGGGTTAAACAATTATAATTTAAAAGAACAAAAATAGAATGTTTTATAATTTTTAAACAAGCAGATGGTACTCAAGCTATTCAATCAAAAACCAAAAATGAGGTAAGGGGAAAGAACCAGATAATAGCGTAAATAAATAATACAAATTAGAACAGAAATAATTTGATATAACTATAGATATAAACATAAATCTGTTGAAACTACTCCCTAATGACAGAGACTACTGGATTGGGTCTAAAAAACAGCCAGGGATATGCATCTTAAAAAAGACCACTCTTAATAAAAATCACAGAAAGCTCTGTGTATTCGTTTTCTTTGGCATCATAACAAATTGCCTCAAACTTAATGACTGAAAACATCACACATCTATTATCCCAGTTTTTATTGGTCAGGAATCTGGGCATGGTGTTACTGGCTCTTCTGATCAGCGTTACACAAGCCTGTCTACAGGTGCACCAGGGAAGAATCCATTTACAAGCTCATTTAAATTGGCAGGATTCATGTCCTTGTGGCCAAATGGCTGAGAGTTCTGGCTTCTTCTTGGCTGTGGCTCAACACCTCCCTTAGGTTTTAGGGGCCTCTCCATAGACATTTCACAATCTGTCTCCAGTCTGAGTCTTTATATAACATTATTTAATCGTAGGAGTGACATTGTGTCACCTTTGCTATCTTCATGGATTAGAAGCAAATCACAGATCTCATCTGCACTCAAGGGGAGAGGTTCATACAAGTGTGTGGATTATTGGGAGCCCCCCTGGGATATCTCTGCCACACTTGGAAATAAAATAAAAATGCATAATGCCACAAGAATTACATGCAGATCCAAGGAAGCCCCACTCAGGGAAGCTCATAACTTCCAGAGACTTAAATTCATAACTTATCAGAGAGCATACAGATGGAAAATAAACCTTAGGAATATACCTGCTGAAGGTGTAGTATTTAGTTAAACCTTTGCACAATAGGCTAAATGATAAGAATTATCCAAGAGTCAGGGAAAGAAAACAATAGACAAATAGAGAAAAGAAGGTAACTATCATGAAAAGTAAATATTCTAATTCATAATGTCTAATTCAAAAGATAAAGGAAATAAATTAGAAAAACAGAGAGTAGACTGGCGCCTCCAAATATATATATATAAATATTTTAATTGAGCCAGAGCAGAGACACTTCCTCTAATTTAATGGCTAGGGAGTCAAAAATATGATTTTATTCCACAAGAGGGATTGAAAGTCAAAACCAAACCCCAAAATATGTAATTTTCTATCAGCCAAATAGATATTCAAGCTTCGGAAGGTTGTTTAGTGAACTATACTGCATTTATATTTCAAAATGTGGGTTTGTTCGGTTGTTTTGGGTTAACCTTTTTGTTTTTGTTACAGTCAAACATATTCCAGGTGGTGTTGGACATAAATGTAAACTTCTACTTACAGGACACAGTGTGGATTTTAGAGCAGGCCTATGCTTTGTGGGCCTATTTCTATCTGGAGCTGCCCCCATATCAGATAACTCACCTCTGAGCTATTTTTCTTCATAGCAAAATTCCCTGAAGGCTTACCTACATGCTCTTGCTCCACTGCTTATCACCTTCTTTCTTGAACCCACTTCAGCCAGGCAGGAACCTCTACTCTACAATGCAGGCAAATGGTTCTGGTCTAATTACGAATAACAACCTCTACTTTGCTAAGTTAATGTCAGTCCTCAGTGTGCATCTTACTAGACCAATAGGATAGCATTTAACATCTTTGACCACTCCCTTCTCCTGGAAACTCAGGCTTCATTTGGTATCCAGGACACATACTCTGGTGGGTTTCCTGCCCCCTAACTCACTGATCACTCTTTCACAGTGTCCTTTGCTGGACTTTTCACCTCTCAGCCAACTTGACCTGTTGATGTGCCCTCCAGGGCTTGATCACTGGACCTTTTCTTTATCTACACTCACTACTTTGGTGATCTCATTTAATCTGACATTCTGGTGACTCCTGAATTTAGATCACCAGACCTCAGCAATGGCCTCCCTCTCTTATTTACATTTTATATGCCACCAATACTCATTATTCAGTTTCTTGCCCCCATATGGGCTTACACTGTCCCCTCTATCTGGATAGCCATTTCCCTAATATATAGGACTGCTCCCTAGTTGCTGTTTCTCCAGGATGTCTATCAACCTTTCTCTGTCTTAGATGCCTTGCCATGGACTGAGTTGTGTCTTTTTTTTAATTTAAGATTTTATTTATTCATGAGAGACACACAGAGAGAGGCGGAGACATAGGCAGAGGGAGAAGCAGGCTCCTAGCAGAGAGCCTGATGTGGGACTTGATCCCAAGACCCAGGGCTCATGCATGTCCTGAGCCAAGGACAGATGCTCAACCACTGAGCTGCCCCGAGTTGTGTCTCTACAAAATTTATTTGTTGAAAGTCTAACCTGCAATGTTAATTATATTTGGAGGTAGGTCTTATAAGGAAGTAATAAAGTTAAGTACAGTCATAAGGGTGGGGACTTAATATGATAAAAGTGGTGTCCTTATGGACAGGAAGAGAGACCAGAGCTTGCTTTCACTGCCACATGAGGACTCAGTAAAAACGAAGCCCTCTGCAAGTCAAGAAGAGGGCCTTACCAGGTACTGACCTTTGCCAGAACCTTGAACTTAGATTTCCAGCCTCTAAAGCTGTGAGAAAATAAATTTCTGTTGTTTAATCCACTCAATCTTCGGGATTTTGTCATGGCAGCTCAAGCTGGCTAATACATGCCTCTCTGGTGCTTTGATGGTTTTACTTTGTTATAGTCCTAGTGTGGTACATTATAATTATTTGTTTACTTCTCTTCCTCCCCAACTAAATTATGAATTATGTGAATACAGGCCTCATTCATTTTGTTTTCCAATAAATAGAGTAATCAATGCATAGTAGAAGTAAACAAATAAGTTTACAACTGAACTGAATTAAATACCAAAGAGAGAAAGTTTAGGTCTGACTCAATTTTTTTTTCTAACAGAATATGAACTAATTCTACAAAGAAGCAGACCTTAGCAAAACCAATGAGCAGGAAATTTCCCTTTCTTGTGTGTATGTGTATGTGTGTGTGTATGGGTATGTTTATCAATTCAATGAACTCTTAGTCAAGACCCTAGGGTCTTAGGCTGAAAAGAATGGAAAGGCAGTTTTATCTGGAAAAGGCAACTCTTACCAATTAATTAGCCCCTATGAATGATATATTTTGAATGTATAGGTATCCTGATGGCCCCTTCCACCATAATTTAAGGATGTTAAATTCTACCCTCACAAATATAATTCAGGCATTAATTTAGTCTACCATTCATTAATTTAACAGATGGGTACCATGTCCCAGACAATGAGCTAAATTTTGAGAATATAATATTGAGTAAAATGGACATGGCCCCTGCTGTCATGGAACTCATGATAGTTGATATAAGTACCACTTACCTTTTATTTTGTTCATATAAATGTTGGAGAATATTCGACAAATATAATTTTTACTTTTAGCACAATCCCTATAAAAATTCCATTCCGACAATAGTTAGCCAGCAGGTTTAGCTATTTCTTAAAACCAGTTTAAGATAATAAACCATTGCAAGTCCCAGGATGAAGGCACATCTGCTGCATTCCTTAGCAGAGTCATGTCTTTTGATCTTCATATTTCCACTGCATATCACAGTGGCTGGCATGTAGGCAATGTTAAATATGCTTGTTGAAATGAACTGTCATCCTATTACAGCTAGAGAATACACCTTCAATTTATGTAACGGTGTTGGCAATTTATTTATATATAAATTGGAAAGAAACAGGTTTTAGACACAACATATTCTACATCTAGGAAAAAGTACCAATCAAAACATATTTTAGATTTTGATTAAAACTTTCTCAGGTCAGCTACTTCATGTAGCTCTTTCACATCTGTTTTAACCAGAGTTCATAAGGGCTATCATGGTCTTGTTCATACCTGACAGTCACCAACTATGATAACTATTTGGGGATTGATGAATGATTTTAGCCAGGTGATTTTTTCAGTCTCATAGCTATTTAACAAAAGTCTTTGGCACTCAGCAGCCTTCATGCTCTTTCTGAACTATCAAGACTGGAAGAAAGTATCTTGATTATTTCTTGAATTCATTCTCTTTCTCAAAGCACCTCCGCCCTACTGTAAGGTACCATCTCTATGCAGACTAATGAGATCACCTCTTCTCTTTCCATCCTATCCGTCTTCAAGAATGCAGCCAAAGTGAACTTCTAAACAAGCAAATATAATTTGGATATCCACCTATGTAAAATATTCATGAATTTCCATTGCATAAAAGACAAAATCCTAAATTCCTAAGGTTGTCTATAAGGTACTCAGGGTTTGACCTCAATCTCCTCTACAACCTCACTTCTAATCCTCTGCTCCCCACTTATTACCCTATACCATTTTTTTCACTCTTTTCCTTTATTTAGGCTTGCAATCTTTTTCTTCCTCTGGAACTTTGCATGTTTTCCATGGAACATTGTACCTTTCAGTGTTTGCCCAGCTAACCTTTAATTTAAGCTCGAATATCATTTCTTCCAAGATGCCTTTTCTCACTGTTTCCTACCTCTAAACTAAATTGGTTCTTTTTATGATTCATAAGATGATGTATTTCATAGCACCTTTATATTTCCTCCATAAATTTACCTCAGATTGCAATTATGTAAATGTTAATGTGTTTAATTTACCTGTCCTTCTGGATAGCTGGTTTCTAGTATAAAACTATCCTATAAAGAAATTCAGATATATTTGGTGTATAAGTGAAGCAGCAAGAATTGTTTGCACAGAAAATAATAGTTACATCCATAGAGTGGATGAGCACCTTTAGAATATGACAATTGCAAAGATAAAAGAGGATGCTAAATTATGTTTGTTAACCAAAACAAGCAAATATAAATTGACATTAAGAAGAAACACGTTCATTAGTCTGATGACGCTTAATAGTTCTACTTTAAATTTTTATATGATGAAACATACAAAACAAGAAGGCTTTAAACAACAAGGCTTTCTGTATACAAAAATGTATAATCATAGACAATATTTATTGAGCTTACTGTGCTGAGTACTTGACATTCATTATTGCAGACAGTCCCTTCACTGTGCCTGTGAGATGGGTCCTATCTGACACATGAAAGTAACAAATAGCTGTGAGTGACACAGCTGGACATTGAAAAGCTAGGGGGCCTAATTCCAAAGCAGGAGCAGGTACCATGCCATTATGGTAACTCAAACATATAGAAAGCCATGATTTAAATCCCCCACAATTTATTAATTGAACAAATGTGTTTAGAGGATCTGTTATGTACAAGACACTTTGCTAGACCCTGAAGATTCAGCAGTGATCAAAGGACATACATTTACTTCTCTCAGGATGTCCATATTCTGGTAGGGAAAATAAATTCATAAATGAATAAATATTTTTACATTGTGATCTTTCTAACTAAAATGTAGCAGTTTTCCAGTGTATGGCTGGAGTGAGGGATTAAGTTGACATTGAAAGACCAAGGTAGGGATCTCTAGGAAAGGCTTTGATCTGAGCCCTGAATGATAAGAAAGACCATTCAAATAAAGTCTGGGGAGAGATGGGCCTTGCAAGAGGAACCCTGGTGAAGGTAGGAAGTCAGAGAAGTTCAGAGTCACAAAAAATACCAGTATAGCTAGAACATGCAAGAAGATGCATATGACACCTGGTCCTACTGCTAGGAAAGGATGAACCCACAGAGGATCTTAGAGATTTTGGTGAGAAGTATGGATCATATTCTACATTTGATAGAAACATAATCCAGTTTGAGGCAGAGAAGTCACTGGATCTGGTTTCCTGTGAAACTTCCCTGTGAAGTTTTTTTTTTTTTTTTTAAGATTGTATTTATTTATTCATGGGAGACACAGAGAGAGGCAAAGACACAGGCAGAGGAAGAAGCAGGCTCCATGAAGGGAGCCTGACATGGGACTCGATCCTGGGTGTCCAGGATCATGCCCTGGGCCGGAGGCAGGCGCTAAACCGCTGAGCCATCCAGGGATCCCAGCCATCCAGGGATCCCATGGTTTCAGTTCTAATTTCACTATCCAGTAATGTAGTCTCCACCTTTAAAACTATTTTGTGTTATAACTTTAAAAATATTGAATGTAACTTTATCTGTCTTCTTGAGGAGAAGGAAAACTGGCTATCAGTTGGTAGTTTTGAGAGTTGTCAGTCACTCATGCCTGGAGATAATTTTCCTGGAAGAAACAAGTTCCTGGAAACCTGAAGATATCCTGAGGAATGTGTCTAAAAATGCTAATGATAAACAGTGTTGCAAGTAGTGTGAAAAATAAGTAAGCACTAAGATCTAAGCAAATAATAAAATGATAACTCCATTTTTTTGAAAGGATTTTTTTATTTATTCATGAGAGACATAGACAGAGACAGAGAGAAAGAGAGAGAGAGAGAGAGAGGCAGAAATACAGGCAGAGGGAGAAGCAGGCTCCATGCAGGGAGCCTGATGTGGGACTTGATCCCGGGACTCCAGGATCGCACCCTAGGCCGAAGGCAGGCACTAAACCGCTGAGCCACCCAAGGGTCCCTATAACTCCATTTTAAACAAAATTATTTCCTTTCTACATATAATTCCACATGTAAAAGTCCAATGACTATCACAGGTGCTCAGCTATATATTCTGTTGAACTTTTATCCTAAACTATATTTGCTCTCCAGTTAAAGAAACTGCCATCATTAGAGACATTGCAGTAGACTTTATAATAAAAGATAAATGTTCTACCAGGAAAAGAAAATACTCTTTAATTTAGAAATATAGAAAAAAAGTATTCTCTAGATTTCTTATTTTACATTTTCTTTCAGTTAATGAAAAAAAAAATGACAAATGCCCCCATGAAGTTATGAAACAGCTAAAAGTAGAAAGCAACATTAGCTAACGCAATAAAATATAATCTGTGATTAATTATTGAGCACACATTCCTGAATTAGGCACTACTAGAGGTTAGGGACATGAGGAACTTCACTGAGGGAGAAAATTGAATTTACCAGGCATAAGCTCCCTCCGGTGTCATGACTCAAACTTGACTATAATAATAATATAATAGCCATCATTTATTAAGTGCATACTATGTATCCAGCCCTGTGAAGTGATTTACATATATTATCACATTTACTTCTTGATAAGATGCCTTTGAAGGAGATATCATTACCTTCATTTTGTAGATGACGAACCTGGAGCTCACTCAGGGGAGGTCACTTGCTCGCGTCCTGAGCCCTGGTGAGTAGCTGAGTCGATTACAAACCCAGCCTGTGTAATACACATCCAATCACTGCACAGGTTACTTCCTTCCTATTATCGAGTTTCTGTCTCTTTCTAATGCCACTTTTCCCTGGTTGCTAGCCATTACTGATTCTACATATTCCTGAATTTTTGTTATTCTTACCTGTTTTAAGAAGAAATTCAAGCAAGCTTGGCCTTTACAGAATGATTTTGTAATTATTAGCATGTCATTTTTTTTTTCAAAACAACTTATTGGTTTTGAATACCAGTTTTACTGATCGTTTGTTCTATAACCTGGGGCAAATTAATTTGCTCAACTCTCTCATCTTCAAAAGTGGAGAGAATATGGAATCTATCTCATAGGACTGTTGCGAAATAAAAGGATGAATTTCATTGAAAACCCTTATAAACATTTCTGATCCACAGTAAACGTCTAGAAATGTTAGCTATTTAACCTAATGCAATTCTGTTAATGATCTAAAATAGAGATGCTATTAAAGCATTTCAGATATTTACTATGAAAATATTAGCACATCAATAGATATATCACTAATGAATAAAAAACCTTCATTAGTATTATTGTATACTTTAGCTTTTTAAAAAAAAAAAGTCTGTTTTTTTTTCCATTTTTAAGTTCTCTGAACTTTGCCCATTGTATTCCTCTGAATTTAGCCTCTTCATGTTTTAACAGGGTGACTTGAAAATAAGTTAAAAGTAATAGGTATAATATTAAAGTCTTGCCCTAGGACAAGGCATTCTCTCTCCGGTGGGGTGGGAAACCCATGAGTTGCAAATGTGAAAAATAATTAAGGATTGTATATGCCTGCCTGCTCAAAACAAGTTACCAGACTGATCCTCTTGTCATAAAGATAATCTGTTTTTGTCTGTGTTAGTAGGATGATAATTCAGCAACTCGAGGTGATAATCTTTGTCTGTGTTCTGCTGGTCAATATTCTCTTATAAAATATTCTCTCAAAAACGTGGGCAAACTGGAGGAGTGCCCCAGAGTAGAATGATCTGTTTATGCATATGAGAGAGAGACTTGAAATCTTGTTATACAGGAAACAGAATCTTGGAGGGTTTAATATTAGAAGGGAAATATTTTGAATGTTTGTAGAGCTGTCACCTGTAGGAGGGATCAGTTAGGACCATGGTGGCTCCACAGCACAGGGCAAGGCACAAGGGTAAGGGAAGCTCATTTCAACTAGTCCTTTGGGCCTTTAGGTTGCTTTCAGTATTTTGCTAAGAAAATCAATCTACAATAACCATCTTGAGCATAGACCATTTCATATACATGTGATAATATGGAGGAAGCATTTCTAGAAGTAGAATTTCTGGATAAACAATGTTTATAATTTTTGATGTTTATAATTTTGATAAATTTTGCATGTTGCTTTTATAGATGTTCCACCAGTTAAAACTCCTTGTAGTGGTATATCCAAGTCCCTATTACCTCTCTCCTTCATCAGCATGGTTATGACACACTGCGATCTTGGCCTACGTAGTGGTGAAAAATGGCGTGTCAGGGTACATTTCATTTATATTTCCCTTATGACAGAATTTGAGCGGGTTTTTTTTCCTATCTGTGTGTGGTAGCCTGAATTCTGAGGATGTCTCCCCAATATTCTCATGCCTGCCATCAAGACAATCTAGTGGAATACTGATTTAGGAGCTGCTGTGTAAGGGCTTGGCAGATGCAATTAAAGTTAATTATCAGCTGACCTTTAAAAAAGGAGATTATCCTAGATTATCTAAGTGGGCCCAACGTAGTCACAGAAGTCCTTGAAAAAGAGGACGAAAGTGGAAGAGAGATGCAGCCAAAGAGGACCACAAAACCAACAAGGCAGAAGGAGAGCTCAGGGAACTTTGAAGCATGAAAAGGACTCCATCCACCATTGCTGACTTTGAAGACGGAGGAGCAGGGCATGAACCAAGGGGTAGAGATGACCTCTAGGATCTGAGAACAGCTCCCAGCTCACAGCCAGCAAGGAAACGGGGGGCCTCAGTCCTCTAAACATATGGAGCTGAATTCTGACAACAGCCTGAATGTGTCTGGAAGCTTCAGAGCTGTAAACTATAAAGGATGAACTCGGTGAATTTCAATGTATGTAAATTTTACCTCAATAAAAACAAAACAGGGACATGCCAAAATGTATTTTTTGAGTTAGTAAGTGATAGAATATTTTTTATAATACTCTAGGAAAGGAAATATGAGATGTGGATTTTTATATCCTTCAAATGCAAGGCCATTGACAACCAATCAAATGAAGTTATGAGCAAGCTAGCATCTGGGAATGTCATTCCCATGAGCACTTCCTGAGAAACCTACTAGCAAATGAGCATCTGCCACTACAAAATAACTAGAACTCCCTTATCATTCGGCTTGCAGGGGGATATGAAGTGAATATATTTAATTGTAGAACCAAGAAAAGAAGATAAAGATGAATCATGACAGAATAGGATGTAAATATGATGTGCTCTAACAAAGATATGATCTACAAGTAACAGATATATGAGAAGGGAAGGGCACCTGGGTGGCTCAGTTGTTGAGCATCAGACTCTTGATTTTGGCTCACGTCATGATCTCAGGGTCCCTGATCGAACCCTGTGCTGGGCTCTCTGCTCAGTGGAGAGTCTGCACAAGGATTCTCTCCCTCTCCCTCTGCCTTTCCCCCTCTCGTCCACAAGCTCTCTTTAAAATAAATAAATAAATCTTTAAAAACACACACATGCAAAGATAATCACTAGAGCAAAAAATAGATTTGTTCTATATATCACATGAAGTAACAAAACCATAGAGACGTGAAACCCCAAGGTGAAAGACATGAAAAAATAATATGAAGCAATACTGTAGAATGAAGGCAAAATCTATTCATCATATCAATAATGTGAGTTTATGGTATATATCAAAAGAATTTTTTTTTCAGTTCAGCTAACAGCAAAATCCAACCCAAGGCTCCCTAAATTGATACATTTAAAGAAATGTAGATGCTTAAATGAAAAGGATTGGCAAAGAAATAACAGGCAAATGTAAGGATAAAGAAAACAGGAGTCCTGATGTCAATAACAGATAAAATGGAATTCAGGTAAGAAGAAAGAAAGAAAGAAAGAAAGAAAGAAAGAAAGAAAGAAAGAAAGAAAGAGAAAGAAAGAAAGAAAGAAAGAAAGAAAGAAAGAAAGAAAGAAAGAGAAAGAAAGAAAGAAAGAAAGAGAAAGAAAGAAAGAAAGAAAGAAAGAAAGAAAGAAAGAAAGAAAGAAAAAGAAAGAAAGAAAGAAAGAAGGAAGGAAGGAAGGAAGGAAGGAAGGAAGGAAGGAAAGGAAGGAAGAAAGAAAAAGAAAGAAAGAAAGAAGGAAGGAAGGAAGGAAGGAAGGAAGGAAGGAAGGAAGGAAGGAAGGAAAGGAAGGAAGGAAAGGAAGGAAGGAAGGAAGGAAGGAAGGAAGGAAGGAAGGAAGGAAGGAAGGAAGGAAGGAAAGGAAGGAAGGAAGGAAGGAAGGAAGGAAAGGAAGGAAGGAAAGGAAGGAAGGAAGGAAGGAAGGAAGGAAGCAAAGGAAGGAAGGAAGGAAGGAAGGAAGGAGGAAAGAAAAGAAAGAAAACAGTTCTCTTTGGAGCCTTATGCCAATTCTATATGTAGCACAAAATCTTCTCTTATTTCAGACTTTTTAACTATTTGAGAAAAATTCCCATCTCTATGAAAAAGGCAAGATGACTAAATGAATTGACATGAGCCGCCACTCAGCTTCAACAATGATCAAAATTCCGTCACTTTTATTTTACCTTCATGCATTCTTCAACTCCTGCCTGATTATTCATTACTATGGGTTGTTTTATTTATTTTTTTATAATAAATTTATTTTTTATTGGTGTTCAATTTGCCAACATACAGAATAACACCCAGTGCTCATCCCGTCAAGTGCCCCCTTTAGTGCCCGTCACCCATTCACCCCCACCCCCTGCCCTCCTCCCCTTCCACCACCCCTAGTTCATTTCCCAGAGTTAGGAGTCTTTATGTTCTGTCTCCCTCTCTGATATTTACTATGGGTTGTTTTATTTTAAATTCAATATACATACATTTAAATTCACAAATCTTAACCATATAGTTTTGAAAAATGGATACACTTCTTTAATCCACATCCCATGGAGATACAGAATATTTCATTTCTCACTCCAGAAAGTTCTCTTATGTGTTCTTCACTATCCCTGTTCCACCCCCTAGAGGCAATCAGTATTTCAGGTTTTGCTTTGATTTGTTTTAACATAGTTGTGTTTGTGAACATGGTTCATTCTAGAGTCAACTTTGCATAAATTAAATCATAAAGTATATGACATTTTACATTTACCTTTTTTTTTACTCAACATAGTTCTGTGATATTTTATTTCTGATATTGGACATGTGAATAATGTATTCTTTTTGATGGCTTAGTATCTATCATTCTACAGAATAAATATTCCTTGTCTATCCTTTCTTCTGTTCATGCACATTTGGATTGTTCCCAGTTGTGGGTTATTTTGAAGAAAGCTGGCATAGATATTCTTCTATAGAAAACATTCTTTTAATGGATATTTGTTTTCACTTTTTTTTTAAGATTTTATTTATTTATTCATCAGAGAGAGAGAGGCAGAGACACAGGCAGAGGGAGAAGCAGGCTCCATGCAGGGAGCCCAACGCAGGACTCGATCCTGGGTCTCCAGGTGGCGCTAAACCACTGAGCCACCCAGGCTGCCCTTGTTTTCACTTCTATTGGATAAACATCTAGAACATCTCTGTTCTGGATGGAACAGAGATAAACATTGGATAAACATCTAGTAGAATCTCTGTGTCTAAGATACATATGTTTATTTTGAGAAAAAAGCCCTACCAAATCTTTTCCCAAAGTGGCTGAATCATTTACTATCCCACGAGCCTTGTAGGAGACTCAGGATGCCTCACAGTCCCCCAAAGTGTGGACTTGTCAGTCTCTTACTTTCGGCCATCCCACTGTGTGTGTAGTGCTTTCTGACAGAAAATGTAACCTTTATTTTCCTAGTGACTACTAATACCGAGCACTTTTTCATCTGCCAAGCAGACACTATTTTTACATATCTCTTTTCTCTATGACTATATTTTTTCTGCATGGCTCCAGTCTATGTATATTGGATTGTCCAAATTCATCTTTATATCTGTTTCTATTTTTTTTATTCCTGAAGATCTGCTAACTTCTCTTTTACATCCTCCTCTTTCACCGGCACATTCTCCTCAAGCCATTACCTCTCTTTTTTGCATTATTTTACAAGGAGAAATACTTCAGTATTTTTTTTAGTGATGACAAAATGCCTGGTCTCAATTTTAATATACACCATAAAAACTATTTTCTTGTGAGCTTCATCTGTTTTTCTGTTACTTTCTTTATCAATCATTTTTTGGGGGTTATATTGAGTATTTAATTTTGAAGTTGTGTATTTTCTATGCCATCTATTTTTGAGGGTTCATGAGGAGGAACCACAATTTGTCTACATTTCCCTTGGATACAAGATTTGGGGTGAAAGTTTCTTTACTCTGTATTCTTCCTGTGCCAGTGGGATGGTGGCTGTGGCATTTTCACACACACACACATACATACACGTACAGAAAAAAATATATATATATATATTTGTTTTTTCTTCTCTTTGGCTTCCAGGGAGACAGACTACCTCTTACAACGATAGGATATCATTCAGTCTCCCTGTTCTTACAAAACTAGAATTGTGGAAGGTTGAGTTTTTAAAGGTGCACACCATTTCTGATGCTGCAAACAGGTGATTAGACCTTCAGCACAGAAAGTGGCTCTTGAAAACTACTCTGATATTTTGAGCCCTGTAGTTCCCATGGTCTTTGTCACACTTCTGTTCCATTGTCAGTGTTCTGGGTAAACTCATACTTACCAAAATTGGGAGTTCCAGCTATCTTCTGGCTTTACTGAAAATGTGTTTTGTACTGCTGTTTCCTGGTCTCTTTCTACTTTCCATGATTTCTAAGAAGAAAAGAGGGAGATATTAAATCTAAGTTGCCATCTTCAAACTGACAGTGGTATTTGGAAACATTTTTTCACTTTGTAAAAATCCTGTATCAAGATCTGACCTCCTTCTCCATAGTCATTTTATTTTAAAAAAAATTTAGTTATGTTTTCAGATGTTGCTATCTGGAAATACTGGATGAGACTGGATGAGAATCTATAATTCTTTACAGTTGTAATTGTTTTTTTGGTGTTGGACACTATCTGTTTTCCCTCCTTACAAGTAGTGGGGAATAGATGAATGCAAGCTGCCATTTGTCATAACAAAGATGCTTTCTGGGGGCAGAGCCATAGCTTAGTGAAGATTTCCTTCTGCTTGACTCCTAAAGCTCAAAACCCTGGCAGAGTCTATAGTCAAGAGACAGTGTGATTATTGTTTGCTTGATACAATCCCTGGCAGGCTTCAGCTGTATTTATTTGAAGTAGAAGAACAGAGCTTCTTCACCAGTGGCCACATGAACTGCTGGAGTTTTCTATTCATTCATTAGTTAATTATATATGGATATTTGGGGAGGGTGAATGAGTGTGTGTGTGTGTGTGTGTGTGTGTGTGTGTGTACATGCTGATCATCACTACAAAGCCTCTCTCCCTTTGATATTAGATTTTGTAGATTCACATACAGCATGAGTTATATCTTTTAGCAAATCCAATATTTAAAAAATCAATATTAACAAGCATCATTTGACAAAGGGATATATTTGTAGTTGGCTTCAAATGACAAAATTCCACAGTGCTTTTCAAATGAGTTGATTTATTACCAGTCCCACCTCAAATTTTACTGGAAAAAATTTCAACACATATCAACTACATATTGTGTTCTACACACACACATACACACACACACACACACACACACACACACACTTGGGTACCTCTAGTACCTAGGAATCCCCTCTAGTATTGTTTACAACTAACCACTTGCTAGAATCCAAATTACTTCTGAATTGAGCTATAAGAACAATCACAATGTTGCGCTAAGGAGCTACCTTCCCTAGCTTTGGAATGGTCTCATCAATGATTGCAGTGAATAAATAATCCAGGAGTATACATACTTCTTGATAAATGGACAGTGTCATATTAAAAGTTGTTTAAGAAGGGTAGTACCTTTTTGCAATGAAGGAAGATGATGAATGGTCTTGGTTTCACTAAGCATTCAGAAACTAGATACTCCTGTTTCATCAGATCCTGAGATACTTTGCAAGACTGACCCACGGTCAGCAAATTCTGAAAGGAGTTTTCTACAAAATCATCCCCAAATTTGTTAGAACCCAACAGACATTGTACCTTCCCAGAGACCAGAATACTAATCTCTGCCCTCCTGGGCATCTCTTTCACAGTACCAGGAGAACGTCAAGAAAAATGAAATTTCACATGCTGAGAACCTCCTGTGCTCCCAGAACTTTTACATGTGTTATCTCATTGTCATCTCATTGAATTATCAAGCAATTAATACGGTGCAGATGAGAGTTCAGCTATTGTGTTAAAAGGCCCATGTTGTCTCTATTCTATTATTATCTCAAGAGAAACAGAACTCGTCATCTGAAGGTTTGAGGTGACCATAGGAATAGAGCAAAAAGATCCACTGTGGCTATAAAATCCTCATGGCTTCTTCTATGTACTAAGGTGTTGTAGTCAACGTCGTCATAATTGAATCAGAGCTTTCCATTTATTAAATCCAAGCTTAATACAAAGCCCCTGACATTTCCTTTGCCCTTTCCCCCTTATTTCTGCTACACTCAAGAACTAAGAGTTTTGTGAGTTTTCCTCTTTAAACATTATTCTATCCTTTGCATGCTTTCTCTACTCAAAATGCCTGTGGAGTAAGTCATGATCAGCTTAGACTCTCCCTGGTCATTTGTAGCCCTGAAGACCAGCACATGGGCATTTTAATTTTCATTTTTCAGTTGGAAAGGTGTAGGTTGTTCTTTTCTTTCTGGTATTGCAACCCACCAACCCGTAGACTCACTCAACTTTCCCAGGTACATATAGGATTGTTCTGGCCAGAGGAATGTATTTTTTTCTTAATCAAATCTTCTCCCTTGTAATCTAAGCCATTTTTTCCCTGTTTAAATTTTCTTACCTATGTAATCATCCCTTATGCGCAAAGGTAGGTCCCAAGTGACTACAAGGCTAAGTTCATTCTCCTAAAAATTTGGAATTTGGAATGGAAAGGCAACAACTCATTCATCTTTATCTAGCTCTTAGAAAAAAGTTTTATATTTTTTCACTAAGACTCTTGAACTATATTAGTTTATACCTTCCCAGGGATTTCACTATTTTTTCAATTCCATGAGCTATCCGAGCTTGCTTCCAGTATATTCCTTTTGTGTTTTAATTTTGCCATCATCTATTTTAATGACTTGCAAAAAAATACATCTAAAATAATGTAGGCACTTAGTCTTAATATAGTCTCCGATCTTGCTAAGTGGAGCCAAACTCCTTTTTTTTAATAACAAATTTATTTTTTATTGGTGTTCAATTTGCCAACATATAGAATAACACCCAGTGCTCATCCCATCAAGTGCCCCTCTCAGTGCCCACCAACCAGTCACCCCCACCCCCCGCCTTTCTCCCCTTCCACCACCCCTAGTTGGTTTCCCAGAGTTAGGAGTCTTCCATGTTCTGTCTCCCTTTCTGATATTTCCTACCCATTTCTTCTCCCTTCCCCTCTATTCCCTTTCACTATTATTTATATTCCCCAAATGAATGAGACCATATAATGTTTGTCCTTCTCCGATTGACTTATTTCACTCAGCATAATGCCCTCCAGTTCCAACCAGGTGGAAGCAAATGGTGGGTATTTGTCATTTCTAATGGCTGAGTAATATTCCATTGTATACATAAACCACATCAAACTCCTTTCCTTTTTACTGTCCCCTCTTAAAGCCCAGATCTAAAGTTAATCTTAAACCTCGGTTCTGTGACACATTTATCCTGCCCCCCACTGTATTTCAAGGACAGATTGTCCCTCTAAGGAAAAGACTCCAGACCTCAGAAGGCAATTTTGATGGTGCTGCCTTTTTAATGCTGCCCACAACTGGAAAGGACCTACGGTTGAGAAGAAGCTTTATAATCCCTCACTGCCTCCTTACAGGAGATTTAGGTCCTTCCGGCTCTGTTAGAGCTTCTACAGGAAGAAAGATGGTAAAACCTCATTATTCCTTTTCATCTACTCAACAGCTTCATTATATGGCATTAAAGAGGGCCCTGCCTATAGAAGAAGGTATAAGGATAAAAGAGTATGGGCAATATAATTCAATTATTTCCCAGTCCCTTAAAAAAGCCAGTCACCTAATCATTATGTCATGCCCAATACACAATAACACTGAGGCCTCAAGATACACCACATTTAGCCCAGCTTGGTCAATAATAAAGTTCCTAAAGCACCTTCCAGCCAATGGCATTTAAATAGTCCATATGATTCAGATTATATTGGTTTGATAAGCTTCCATTCCAGATTGCAATTTCTCCCCTAACTAATCTGTCGTCACCCACTGTAAACCCTATGCACTGGCACGTTTGCTCTCTCTAGCCCGTAGCTCTGCTTCCTCTATACTAATGCCATTTCCAGGTAATTTCTTCTCTTGTGGAGGTAAAATGGCTGCCAGGAGCTCCATGTTTAAATTCTCAAAGTTTAAGACAGGCACAAGGAGACGTTCTCTATTATAAATACTTTGATCCAAATTTTGGGATTGAAATTCATTGTCCCAAACAAGATTCTATTTGGTGCATTCAATTTTGCTAATGACACAGATATGCCCTATGTCACATTAGCTTCCTGGAGTTGGGATTATGGTTAGCTAGTGCAAATCACAGATATGTGGGGGATATTGCCATCAGAAGAGGAGAAATAGATGCTAAACTGGCCAAAAATAAATAAATACATAAAATCCAATCAAGTAAGTGGTGGTAGTGGTGGTGGGATAGATAATAGGAGCAAATCTTTGTCTTAAGGGAAAAAAAGTCTTGCACTAATTGAAATTCTGAGGGTGGAAGATTTTCATGGTATTTTTGATTATTTTATTAATATGACTGTGTGTATATAAATATATATATAACCAATTATATATGTGTATGTTATGGGCACACATACATATATTATATATATACATGTTTATGTAAATATAGACACATGTAATGACTTTTTAATTGATTAATTCATCTTCTACCTCATTTCTCTAATGTAGGACTTTTACATTCCACATCCAAGTGAATAAATTTTAGTTTGTTGTTATAACTCAGATACATCATGTGTTAAGTTTTTATTTACCCAGTCTAAAAAATCATTACTGGGTATAGCAGCATTTGTATTGTTAAATGATCTGTGTTTCCAATATCTACAAATAAGGTATTTACGTAAGTACATACAAGTCTGAATGTATATGTGTGAATATATACAGATATGTGTGTAGATGCACATATATACGTGTGTGTATGTGTGTGTGTAGCCAAAGAAATCAAATTACCGGGTAGAAATGTTTGGTGTTTCCTTTCCATATGGGAAGTATTTGCAAACCATTGCTTGGCTAAATCACCCTCTTAACTCTATCACTGAACACTTTGTTTACCTGGAGCGAAACAGATTGTTAAGAGTCTAGCAGACATATCTACATGCTCCAGTTAATTTGCTTCACTGCCACTCATTTACTCACATGTCAAGCAATCCTGAGATATTTTTGGGATCACTGCCACAACAAACTAAACTCTATTTCAGCTTTTGTGTGACCTCTTCTCCAGAATTAAAAAAAAAAAAACACACACACACATATTCCTCAGAGACAAGGAAAGATGGTTTCATTTTTTCCCTCCACTTCCTGGAAGGATTAGACTTCTCCCTTTTCATAAAGCTATAGAGCTATTGGACTGTACTCCCCACCTTTGAAGCCGATATCCCAATCTCCGTTTTTACAGGATTTCTTTGAGGAGTATCTGTAGTCTCAGACACGAGACCTTACTCACTTCACAAAGGCAGCATTTTTGAGCTCTCTTTGAGCTTAGTTGGCTGCCTGGGAGCCAACAGATTAGGAATTACTTGAGGGTCTAACTTTTCTCCTTCTGGTTATATTCATTCCTCAATCATGGTGCTCAATATTCATCAAAATAGATTTATAGCAAAAGATGAAAAAGGTGAAACCAACTGCAATTTAAATTAAAAAATTGGGGGGAAAAAAGACAAAAAAGGTGAGGTTTTTGTAACTTTACTGACCTTCAGGTCTTTGTTGGCCTACTAAATTATGCCTGGAATTTTTATTCACTCTGGTTCTCAGAATTGTGTTCTGCTAAGAAATAAGACAGTGGCCGGTTTCGTGATGCCAAGCCAAGTGTGGTACTTTGAAGGTAAAGCATGCCAGCTGCATAATTTCCTCTCCTCTAGAACATAGAGATATATCCTTCTCATTTTGCTTTCCTCAGTCCAATAAGCCAAGAGAGGAAGTGTGAGGCAAACTTTTGTGGAGTCTTATGAGGCTCTCTCAGAATTGATTAATCCTAACCTTTTACAGGAATGATTTTTTTTTCTTAATCTGAATATTACTTCTAGTTGCAATCCTTCATTCCTGGCTTGCTGTTTTTCTGTAGACTCCTCTATTAGCCAGAACAGTCCTGTAAAGTCAAGTCATATTGCTGAAGTAGACCACATATTTCATTGAGCACCTGCATGCAAACAATGTGCCCTTCTGCTCAGACCCTAGCAGAGTCAGTTTTAACACTTTCCTCATTCAGGCTCTGCAAATCCCCACGACTGCAAAAGAACAGTTGAAAAGGAAGCTGTGGGGATTTTTAACCATCAGTTGTTAAGTCAAATCTTTCAAAATTAAGAATAGGAAAGCAAAACTATAATAATGATCATTCCAGATTAATGAATAGAAATGACTATAAATGAACAGAAGTCACCTGGAATTGAATATTTGGCTAACTCCACCTAAAACTATTTTGGATGCAGTTTCCCTCATATCTGGTTAGTTTAGATATTTTGGAGTAAGGACAGAGTTGGAGACAATTGATAGAATTATCTGGGTAAGTTAGTTTTACATTTTCTTATCATCACGGAGACAAAAACTCACATTTAGTGTAAATGCATTATCCTAACTATAGGATCTGATTCTCAATAGTTTATTAGTTTATATTTAAAATATTTATATTCTTAATTTTAGCTGAAGCACAGAGTAAATGTGTATGTAATATATATAATATGTTAAGACATTTGGATATATGTATATATATTTATGTTCTGTATAGAAATACTTTAATGTCTAAATTCAACAGATATTAATGATATTAAGAACTTGCTTTCTGCATGGCACTGTTGGAGGTAGACTACACAATCTGATGTGGTCTTATTATTGAAAATGATGAGAGGAAATGATATCATATTAGGAACAACAACATTTATGGCTTCTATTGTCACTGCGATTTGCCGTGGATTTTATAGCACTCACAGATACATGAACTTAAGTTTAGAACAACACAGAGAAAGAAATAGGGTTGGTCTTATTTTTAACTCCATTTCACAGATGTGGAAACTAGAGATATTTGACCATGTGGTTAGGAAGTGGTGGAGCCAAGATGCAAAAATATTTTCTGAATGAAAATTCTATGCTTTTTTTTTCCTCATGATACCACACAAGTGATAAAATAACAATGCAAGATCAAGGTCAGAAAGTGCTTAAAAAGATACTTATAGGTGCAATAGCTATTTAGAGGTGAGAAAAAATTACTGTCCAATGTAATTTTTTACCATTATGGAAATATTCTATATCTGTGTTATACAGTATATAGTAGCCACTAGTCACACATGTCCATTGAACACTTGAAATGTGGCCCATGCAACTGAGGAACTGAGTCTTTAGTTTTAATTTTAATTAATTTAAATTTAAGTGGTCACATGTAACATATGGCTTCCATATTAGCACAGCTTATAGATAATTCTCAGAGGAGAGTCTCTAAATCCTTTTCAACTGGGAGTCTTCAAATGGAGATTGTATATTAGGTTATTAAAATAACTGTGCTAGGATTTTCTCCCAGGAGACACAGAGAACAGTTTGGTTGAGATTATTTATATCAATCCAGATTTGAGCAAAGCCTCAAACAGGAGGAATGGCAGGCAAAGTGGAAATAGTAGAATTGTGAAGAAGCAGTTTCTAGGACTTGAGTACTCATTAGACATGAGCCACCAGTTTTCCTTCATCAGTGCCTGAGAGACAATGAAATAATTGAAAGAGAAAATAGGTTAATAAGTGCAGGCAGCTGGTATTGAGGTAAAGACAATTTGATCTTTTTAAAGCATCCTCATAGGATATAGGGGATAATTCATTAAATGTCAATGAAAACAGCCTATGAACTCTAGAGTACTTTACAAAAGCAAGAGATACTGAATTTAAAGCATCTGGTTGGAACTGACAAGGCAAGGGTTCCTAGTAAAAGTTGGTAAGGAGCAGGGCTAACATTAATCCAGACTTTCCTAACTTCGAAGATAGTGCTTATTTAATTGCATCACGATTATCTATCCTCTGAGAGAACATGAAGGGGGGGGGGGCAGAAAAGGAAAGAAAAGAGACCTTGCAAGGGAAGGAGCTCAACTCACAATCAATGAACTGATGTATGTCAAATCTTGAGGCTGCGGCTTTGTATCATGGCATTCAACAATTAGTTTTTAGGTCTGTGACTGAGTGGTATTTACCTTTATTTCCTATGTTTGTAGATTCAGTTAGCATTGGTTGAGCAATGGCTTTGTACTAGGCACTGTAGCAGGCACAAATAATTATTTATCCTAAAGAAATCTAGTCTTATTGAGGCTTAAAGCAGGAACACAAATCACTGTATTGCAGTAGACAATCCGTTGCGATACGTCATTGAGTTTAAGTTCAAATGAGGAAGGCGGAGATAATAATTCATGAAGGCTACCAGGAATGAGTTTATGGGAAAATGATCATTTGAAAAGATGGCATAGAGGGGTAGCGAGGACACTTGCAGACCTAGACGGGGCATCAAAGATATTCCAAATACTAGGTGAATTGTGAGCCACATTATTGCAGGAGGACTATGAAGGGCATTTGAGGAAACTCAGTCTTTTTGTGAAAGTATATGGTGACAGCGTATGTTGGAGGTCATACTGTGGAGAGAATTGAAGTTTAGATATATTAATTCAACAAATATTTATTGAACATCTCCTAACTACCGGTCATCTCTTGAGTTGTGAACAAAACCATGATGAATAAGACGGTTTATCATGAAGCTTAAGTTTTAGTGGGGAAGAGACCACAAACAAAGAACTATACAAATAATTGGTTTTAGCTGTGACAAGTTACTTTAGGAAAATTTTTTTAATTGATGTTTATATATATAATAGAGACACTTGGAACTTTCGCAGGACCAAAGAAGGCTTTTCTGAGGACGTGACGTATGAGCTGAGACCTGAAAGATATGCATTAACGTACGTGCTTTAACCTTTTTTTTTTTTTTGTATATTTTTTTATTGGAGTTCAATTTGCCAACAGATAGCATAACACCCAGTGCTCATCCTGTCAAGTGCCCGCCATCCAGTCACCCTTGTCCTACCCCCCTTCCCACGCCCACCTCCCCTTCCACTACCCTTTGTTCATTTCCCAGAGTTAGGAGTCTCTCATGGTCTGTCACCCTCACTGATATTTCCCACTCATTTTCTCTCCTTTACCCTTTATTCCCTTTCACTATTTTTTTTTATATTCCTCAAATGAATGAGACCATATGTTTGTCCTTCTCTGATTGACTTACTTCACTCAGCATAGTACCCTCCAGTTCCATCCACATTGAAGCAAATGGTGGGTATTTGTCATTTCTCATGGCTGAGGAATATTCCATTATATACATAAACCACATCTTCTTTATCCATCATCTTTCGATGGACACCGAGGCTTCTTCCACAGTTTGGCTACTGTGTACATTGCTGCTATAAGCATTGGGGTGCAGAAAAGACCCCAAATAGCCAGGGGAATATTGAAAAAGAAAACCAGTGCCAGAGGCGTCACAATGCCAGAATTCAAGTTGTACTACAAAGCTGTGATCATCAAGACAGTGTGATACTGGCACAAAAATAGACACGTAGATCAATGGAACAAAATAGAGAACCCAGAAATGGGCCCTCAACTTTATGGTCCACTAATATTCGACAAAGCAGGAAAGACTATCCACTGGAAAAAGGACAGTCTCTTCAATAAATGGTGCTGGGAAAATTGAACAGCCACACGCAGAAGAATGAAAGTAGACCATTCTCTTACAGCAAACACAAAGATAAATTCAAAATGGATGAAAGATCTAAATGTGAGACAATAATCCATCAAAACCCTAGAGGATTTTGATGGCAACACCCTTTTTGAACTTGGCCACAGAACTTCTTTCAAGATACATCTTTGAAGGCAAGGGAAACAAAAGCAAAAATGAACTATTGGGACTTAATCAAGATAAAAAGCTTCTGCACAGCAAAAGAAACTGTCAACAAAACTAAAAGACAGCCTACAGAATGGGAGAAGATATTTGCAAATGACCTATCAGATAAAGGGCTAGTATCCAAGATCTATAAAGAACTTATTAAACTCAACGGCAAAGAAACAAACAATCCAATCATGAAATGGGCAGAAGACAAGACATGGCCAACAAGTATATGAGAAAATGCTCCGCATCACTGGCCATCAGAGAAATACAAATCAAAACCACAATGAGATACCACCCAACACCAGTGAGAATGGGGAAAATTAACAAGGCAGGAAACCACAAATGTTGGAGAGGATGTGGAGAAAGGGGAACCGTCTTGCACTGTTGGTGGGAATGTGAACTAGTGCAGCCACTCTGGAAAACTGTGTGGAGGTTCCTCAAAGAGTTAAAAATAGACCTGCCCTACGACCCAGCAATTGCACTGCTGGGGATTTACCCCAAAGATACAGATGCAGCGTTTTAACCTTGATGGCTTTGAAAGATTATATTGAGCCGGATTTTAAGTGGTGTAGCCTGAACAAGAGCTTAACACTTGTGTAAGAGGTGTTTTAACTTTGGTGTGTGACCATGGAAACTTTCTCCACAGACACATGGGTTGTCTCCATGGAAGTGGAGACCTAAAAAAGCCTGGGCTTTAAACAAAGGCATTGAAACCCCAGCAAAGGCACTTGGGCCGTCAGAAGTGCTCAGGTGGGGAAGGTGCATACAAGAGGCTCAGGAAAGGTCTGGGGACCTCTTGGATAGGGTCAGAGGACTCCAGCTGAGCAGGTTCTGGCAAACCATTGACTCTTTAGCAGTCACGGGCCCTGCCTGGCCAGGCGCTGTATGGTCTGGCATTGCAGGCTAAACTGAGATGTGCACAGATGCACCTGGTCTCAACCCATTTTCTCTTCTTCCAGGTACAACTACATCTCATTTCTCAGTCTCCCTGGCAATTAACTATGTCCATGTGATTGAGTTTTAGCCAATAGAGTGTAAGTGGAAATGACAATACACCATTTTCAGGCGTGGCTCATATAAACTTTCTTCATGTCATCCTCTCTGCTTTATTCTCCTCCATCACCTTGCTCAGATGACCAAGGTGACCTTGGAAACCACTGAAGGGAGATGATAGAACTAAAAAGAAAAATTAAAATTAAGAGGTAACACTTTTGTGTATCCTGCCTCCTCAGAAATAGTAAAGGCGAAGATTTAGCTTAACCCCTTGCTGGTAGACTTTTTTCCGGTTGAGATTAAGATTTTTTTTTTTTTTACATTATGGATTATAGGTTGATTGGCTGGCATTTTTTTTTTGATTGATTAATTAGCATCTTAATGAAGTTAAAAACAGGCAGTTTCTCCATGTACCCTTTTTTTCACTCAGATACCAAATAGTTTATGTTTTCACTCAGATATCAAAGACGTTATGCTATTTTTAAAAATATTGCTGAATACCGGATTTATAATTTTGCTTAGGAGCAAAACCGTTCTCAGAGCTGGGAATCGTATTGTGAGACCAGTGTTATAATCATATTAAATGTCTGAATTCTGTTACTCTGAGGCAAAAAAATCCCCACAGAAATTAAAACTACAGTAGAATATAACCACACACCTAAAATGGATAAAATGAAAAAGACTGTCACATGCTGTCAGGGATGTGGAGCAACCGGGACTCAAAGATCGCCATGGGCGTACCAAATGATACACAATTTTTTGAAAAGTATTTCGTAATTTCTTATAAAATTATGTATTATTCTATCCTATTCCCCTCCTAGGTATGTATCCAAGAAAAAGAAAGTTGATATTCACAAAAATCTTTGTACAATAATGTGCCTAGTGATTTGCTTCATAACATCAAAACAAAATTGGAAATAGCTCAAGTTTCAGGTTTCCTTTAACAAGAGAATGGATTTTTTTTAACTGTGGCATATTTCTAGAGTAGATACCACTCAGCAATGAAAAAGGAATGGACTACTGATACACATAACAACAAAGGTAAATTTCAAAAATATCCTGAGTGAGAGCAGCCAGGTGCTAACGAGTACATATTTGTGATTCTGTATATATACATTTCTGGATCAGGTAAAACTGACATATATGCTGGCATAAATCAGAATGACTGCTTCTTGAGGGATGGGACTTCACTGGAAGTGGCACAAGGGAACCTCCACCTCCAGGAGTGACCAACAAAATTATACTTATCATAGAGGTGCAGTGTGTATATTTGTGAAAACTAATTGAACTATATATTTAAGAACTGCACATTTCACTATTTGTAAGTTACACCTCAATAAAAACATTAATTTTTTTTTTTAAGATTTATTTCTTGGGACGCCTGGGTGGCTCAGTGTTTGAGTGTCTGTCTGCCTTCGGCTCGGGTAGTGATCCCAGAGTCCTGGGATCAAGTCCCACATCAGGCTCCCCTTAGGGGGCCTGCTTCTTCCTCTGCCTATGTTTCTGTCTCTCTGTGTGTCTCATGAAAAATAAATAAATAAATCTTTAAAAAAATAGATTTATTTCTTTGAGAGAACGTGCACATGCACGTGCAGTAAAGTGGGGGGCAGAGGAAGAAAATCTTCAAGCAGACTCCCTACTGAGCATGGAGCGCAATGTGGGGCTCAACACTAGGCATGCCCCATGACTCATGAGATCAGGACATGAGCCGAAGCCAGAAGCCAGACACCCCCCTGTCTGAGCCACTCAGGTGCCCTCAAAAATAAATTTGTAAAACCTACTTTAAAAAGAAGACATAAAACTATAGGAAACAAACTGAGGGTTGCTGGAGGGGAGATGGGTGGTAGGGATGGGGCTACTGGGTGATGGACATTAAGGAGGGCACGTGATTTATGAGCTCTGGGTGTTATATGCAACTGATAAATTATTGAGCATTACATCCAAGACTAATGATGTACCAAGTGTTGGCTAATTGAATTTAAATTAAAAAAATAAAAAGGTATAAAATTCTGAGGTTTAAAAGAACTATAAACATTCTAGAAAATGATAACTGAGGCTTGAACTACTAACAGAGCCTCAACTCCGCCCGGGCATAGAGACCTTCTCTGGCAAAGGTGGAGAAGATTGGCAAAGGTTGAGAATGAATGTTTGACTCTTCTTTTTATGAGCTTGTAATTCATGTAGAACTTTACTTTGACTTCAATGTCATTGATTGTTAAAATTAGTTTGTAAGTTCATTTAATCTTTAACTTCTTTCTGGCATTTGATAATGCCAAAGCACTTATTTTTTTTTAATTAACTTTTATTGGTGTTCAATTTACCAACATACAGAAAAACACCCAGTGCTCATCCCGTCAAGTGTCCACCTCAGTGCCCGTCCCCCATTCCCCTCTTATATTCACATTTGGGACATCTACATATTGTTATAATTAGGTTTTTTTGTTTGTTTGTTTGTTTTAACGGGGGGATCTTTATGCTTTTTTAAAAAAGATTTTATTTACTTATTCATGAGAGAGGCAGAGACACAGGCAGGGGGGAGAAGCAGGTTCCCTGTGGGGAGCCTGATGGGGAACTCCATCCCCGGACCCCAGGATCATGAGCCAAAGGCAGATGCTCAACCACTGAACCACCCAGGTGCCACTTTATGCTTTTTATTATATGAATATCCTAATGCTATCTTTTCATTCTATTGGAGAACTTCTGACATGCTATGTTGGACAATATGGCTGGATACAGTTTGGAATGAATAAAAAAGAATAGGGGCCAGAATTTCAGCCATAGGTGCAGACCCTTTTGATCAGACTTTAACTCTCCTACAAAAGTCCCAGGAGGGCACTTCACATGGGGAGATGTTGATGATCTACAACTGCAGTGAGTGGCAAAGGATTATTTTAAGCTTAAAGGCACTTGAAAAATAGCAGGTGCAAGAAGGATGCTCTAACTTTTCCTTTTCTTACTGAAAACAAAAGATAAAACTCCCATGTGAAAGATGCTCTCCCTATACTATAAGGGAAGAAACTTTCTTATCACGGGAGAAGAGGCATCGAGGGTAATAGAATTCTGTGCCAACCTGGTTAAAATAATTTTTATCTTCCCTTAGTCTTCTTATATGTTTTAGTTACTTGTCCACACTTACCTCTCTTTGATCAACATAGCGTATAAGCATTTAGGTTTTGCCACTTCTTTGGGTCTTCATTTTCCTAGGAGTGCTCAATGTAGATGTAAAATCTGTTTGCTTTTCTCCTGTTAATCTGTCTTATGTCAATTTAATTATCTCAGAGGAGATCTTAAGGAGGCTAGAGGTAAAATTTTGCCTTCCCGTGTGGGCAGAGAATTATGAGGTTCAGTTAGCCAGTCCATTGTTTCCCATGTAAAGTTGCATCCTCCTACTTGGCCTTTAGAAATAAAATGGTCATTTTTTCTTCATCTGTAGGCTTTTGTCTAATGTCTCAGCTCAGAATTTAGGTACTTTGGAGAAGTAAAAAAAATTTTTTTAGAGATGATATTTAAAATCGGTAATACTTAAATTATCCATTGAAAGAATGAACAGAGAAAAACAAAGAGGATGCAGAATGTACTCTTACAACATACTGTTTTCAAAGGATCTGAAAGAAGAAAAGGAGTTAGTGAATTCAATGGAGAAGGGGTGGTTGAGAGGGAAGAGAAGCTACAGAAGGGTAAGGAGTCAAGAGACAGCCCAAGTAAAGCTTCAGGAAGATCAAGACAGCCAAATTTGATAGTTCAGGAGTCTAAGGGGATGATGAATGAAAAAGAGGATTCTGTTTTTTCGTATCTATTCAGTTACAAAATACATGGCTATCTCCAAAAAGCCTTGAAATGCACTGTCATTTTTCATTGCTACAGTGTAATTATTATTAGAATGCAAGTTTTTCCAGGGCTCAAGATTACTGTGCTGCTCCTTTTGAGTGCCTAGCCCTTAGTTGGCATTGAACAATGCATTTGTGGAATAAACAGTCTTATTGTTCCTCACCACAATCTTGAGTAGATATTTGCACTGTTCTTACTTTACTAAATAGAAGCAAAAGAGTTGGCCAGGATCACCAAGTGAAGTTAATACCAGAGCCAGCCTCCTGATAATTGGTACTATGCTGTGTTCAGCAGTAGAGAGACATTCAAACCTCACCTCCTCCACACCCTTCAAATCTTTGTTCAAATGTCAGTTTCTTAATAAAGCCAACCCTGACCGCTCCATTAAAAACTACACTTCCTCCTCTGACCATTCACCAAGACCATTCTGTTGCTCTTCACAGTCCTTATCACCTTCTGTTACAGAATTAACTTAGCTGTGTTTTTAGTTTACTGTTGATTCAGAACATGAGCTAGAGTTAAGACACACATACTTTTTTTCCTGCCTTACTCATGGATATATTCTAGATGCTTTCAAGAGCAACTGGCATTAAGTAGATGTTTAAAAATTATTTGTTGAATGAATTAAAAGCTACAGCTCTTTGGAAGCACAAGAAAATAAAACACACCTTTTAGTCACAAAAAGTTTGAGTTTTAGAAAATTAATAATTCTAGCTTTTTGTCACTTGTCAATATGACAAAAATACCTGAATCCAATCAATGAGTAAAAAATAAATATTGCACTACTACTTCATTGTAAGGTACCTAGTACACTGAGCTATTTGGCAGAAAATGACTCTGAGACATAATATATGTTAACATATGTAAAGTGGATGGTGACTGATTTTCAAAACATTATTCATACATGTGTGACTTTAATTAGGAAGCTATAACAGATACATTATGAATTTTCATGAAGAAAAAAAAAACAGCATCTGGACTTGAGATTTTACACAAAGAGAAAGCTGAGTTTCTGCCTCCTTTTCCAGAAACCATAAAACCTAAATTTTCTTCATTAGAATTTCCTTAGAAATAGTAAAATAAAACCCTACACTATAAATCAATAAGCCTTCACCACCAATTTTTACTTTGGTAATTCAAAGCTTATAACTAAGGACAGCAATTCCATAGCTTTTCTTTAAATTTTCTCACATGAAAACATGGAAATATTTCCAAAAAAATACCTGAGTTCTTGAATTGTACATGTATTTACTAAAGTTACACACAGTTGCAAGTATGTTTATCTTAGATGTTTATAGTTTTTCAAAAAAAAAGTATTATCAGCTTTAAACTTTTCCAGATTTAAGCTCTTTAACATTGTCAAAAAAATACTATGTCAAGAAATATTTTTCTCCAAAATTCATGAAAATATTTGAAAAGATCATAATGCTGTATTAAACCTTCATGAAAATTTTTCTTCTATATATAAACAACTTACCATCTTGAAAATGCATATGATAACAGTAACTGTTTTTATTTTTTTAAATTTTTATTTATTTATGATAGTCACACAGAGAGAGAGAGAGAGAGAGAGAGAGAGAGGGAGGCAGAGGGAGAAGCAGGCTCCATGCACCGGGAGCCCGACGTGGGATTCGATCCCAGGTCTCCAGGATCGCGCCCTGGGCCAAAGGCAGGCGCCAAACCACTGCGCCACCCAGGGATCCCAGTAACTGTTTTTAATACAATAAAATATCCGCTTAGTTCCTAGAACACTTACACTATATCTTATATAATATATTACTTTACATCTTGTATTTGTTCCTTTAATTTGTCATCTCCCCAAGAATGTTGAAATCTCCTGGAAGACAATAAAGTACTGAAATAATGTATTTTTATTCCCTCCTATTATTAAACATAAAACAGGCATGAAAATATATTTGACTGGCTCAACAATTGGAAATTAATTTGAATACAATCCATTCAATGCAAATAATTATTTATCCTTACATAAAATATGAGCCAAGCAAATAAATAATTGCTCCAGGAAATCGAAATTTGCTATATGTTAAGTAATTCGGCCTTGCTTCTTTGTAAAATTACTGAATGACACTTTGATCACTTGAAGTCCAGACACACATATAAAAGTATATCCAGGTATTACATGTTTTCTTTCTTATTCCTCAAAGCATTTCTTAAAAGCATCATTGTTTTCACATTATTGGTGAGAAAGCTGAGGCTTAAGGAAGTATAATTAATTGTTTAAGGTCTTACTGGCAGTAAAAATCAGAGTTGATATTTAAATGCAAATCTTTAGAATATAAATGCAATTATCTTTCCAGAGTAACATAGATGGCTCATTATATACATGCTGTCTGCCCATTATTACTGGTGTATATGAAACAGGTATGTAACACACTCGTGCGCATCATAGTGGAAAGATGGTAACTAGATTTATCATAGGGATAATTTCATAATGTATAAGAATTCTGAATCACTACAATGCACACATGAAACTAACAGAATATTGTATGTCAATTGTATATTTCTATTTAAAAAAAAAGGCCAGAGTAGCCTCTAAACATAGGTCAGCACCTCTAAATGGATACACAATAAAGCACATATGGGTATAAGACTGATTTTCTTGACTTGGCATTATGTATATGCACCCTGTAAAAGAAAGTTGCATTTTGGCCCTTTCCAAAGTGGCTTCTACTTGGAACAGAATACTGGTGATTTATTTTTGTGCCAGGAAGGATCAGATAATCTTAATTCATCATCTGTTCTTTTGCATTTACTTTAAATGGTTTTCCTCTCTTGAACTATAGATTGGTAACATTTACATTTAGTGCTTGGCATATAAAAATATTATATCATAGTCTAATTTCAACTCTATCCTATTTAGGTTATTTAATATTTGTCGTGTGTTAGGCATATGATAGGCATTCAAATATTTACTTTACTGAGTAAAGACTGTGTGATTATTTTCTCTGGAAGTAAGACCACTAAGTCAGTTGATGGGCTCCATCCAACCCACTGCAAATTATGTTGCTGATTTCAAATGAGTTCCATCCAGGCTATTCAAGTATATGTTTGCTTTGACTCTTTGGCACCTCTGATTTTATTGTATCTTTAGGATTTCGGGAAATCAAACCGAGTGCTCCGTTTAGCATATTCACTCCATAAATAGCTTCCACAATAAATGACAAAGCCTAAAAATTCATAAACTCCTCCATATAAAACAGGATTTATGACAGAGAATTCCAGAATTTTTGTTACTTATTTCAAATTACAATGGAAAATTCTCTCTGCTGAGTTTGCCCTTTCCACGACCATGAGGGCTGCTAACATAGGGATGCATCATTTTGGTTGGGCTTGTAATCTTTGATTCATTATCTTCAATTCTGAGAAAGCACGCCTGAAGTGGCGGGGAAGGGGGCAGGGGGGTCCAATTTAATCACTGGAATAAGACAATAGCTCTAATCTGCAATCTCCTATTTTGTTACAATTCTTGAAGACCAATTTCAATTTTAAGTTGTCTGTTTTCCCTTCTCTCTCGGTACAAAGCTAGTTTGATTACGGGAGGAGTAGAAGTGATGGTGGTGGAGGTGGTGGTGGTAGAGATGGTGTGTGTGTGTGTGTGTGTGTGTGTAGGAGGTAGGGTGGTTGGGGGGAATGGGAGGCAGCATACATGGGCTGTATTGTCAATCTGCTTATAAACCTAACAGATTTTTTAGCTGAAATTTCGCCAATGTTAATTGTACATGCAGAATTCACACTGGGAAAATCTCCTTGGGGAAAAAAAAAAAGATGAAGTGCACAGCCGGCCTGTTATGTAAGATGTTTATTTTCATCCAATTCAACCCACCATAGGCAGAACAGAAAATAGGCCAGCGCTTCTGACCAGTGACATCACCTCATCATCAGGAAAAAGCAGGAAAGGCTGATCACCATATTGTTAGCAAAGAGGATAATTTTCTTCCACATTGTTTCTCTTGTGGAAACCTTTTTTCTGGAGATGGTGATCTCATCTCCCTTTGATGTTTATTTCTTCAGATTCTGTAATAACAGTGAAGCTACCTGAATTTCAGTTCTTGCATAATGCACATAAACACTTATTTCCGTGGTTTTCCTCTGGATCTCCAAACTTTAGAAGATTGGATCATTTTAGCAGAACCTTGACCATCCTAAGGAGATTGTGGGGTGAGGAAGGATAATCATCTTCTTATTTAGCGTTAGACAGTATTTTATATGGTGTTGGATAATTTGTTTGCAGGATGCCTCCTTCACTTAGGCTGCTATGCTTGTATAGTTAAGTAGATGAGCATTGTATTTATTTCATGAATACTAAGAACTCAGTGCACAGTTTTTTAAAAAGTGTTTTTTAGCCTTCATCATCTCTTTTAGAATATAGATTGTGTTGCAATTTACAAAGAGCGAGGTAGGTGAAATTGTGTGTGTACGTAGTTATTTTCTATTCAAAATTAAAGGAAAACTAAAAACATGATCCTTGCTATTTTAGAAGTTGATTCAGCTGTACTTAAAAATACATCACAATAATACTACCCACTCTGGTTTTGCTTATGACAGCTTTGGCAAAATGTCTTTTCTCTGTTGAGGGGCGATCTTCAAGATGATTCTACTTTATCCACCTTTTCACACTCTTATTTGCCTATTCTTGTTTCATTCTCCCTCTAGAGGAAATTAGTGGGTATTACAATTCAAACTTAAAAATCCAATATACCAGCAGGTCTAATTGAAATACAATCATAAGGATAATTCCTTGACTTCATTTATATTCCACTTGGTCCTATGGTCCTGGAAGCCATTATCTCAAGTAACTGTAATATTTCATCATCTTTTTCTCTAAGCTGGCATATCAGTATCTTAAGGGGTTTTATTATCATCATTATTATTTTTGAATAGCAAGGCCAGAATCTTCCTGGTGAAGACTAGTCTTATTAGAAAAGGTGGATGAAAAAAAAAGTTAGAATTTCATTGTCTGATGCAATGAGTCATGTGCACTTGTGATTCTAATAGTCTGATGCTTGTGTTCTGGAATTCACATTGCATCCGTTATGTGGTCTTGGGGGAACTGGATGCCATTTTGTGGCATACGTAGTGATAAAAAGTGGCCACATCGCCTGCAGGTATGACAGTTAAGTATTAGGATTAGGACAAAAATATCCATAAACATTTAACTTGAAGATGAATATAGAAAAGGTTTCCCTTCTTTGCTGCCCAGAGACATGAATGGCTTGATTTGGGAAAGTGTATTTTCTTTATCTATAAAATGGGAATGATTATATCTAACTCCAGTGGCATAGGGTCAAAAAATATATATACACATGCATACAGTAGCAAGTATGTGACTGACTCAGAGTAAATTCTTTTTCTCTTCTATTTTTTGTAATGAAAATTCTCTGGCTCGGGCTGAAAAGTAAAAACATAAAAATTCACAGAACTTTTCAGGAGATTCTCCTCATTTTTGATATACCCTCTACTATGCTCTTACTTTAGATTTCAGAGTCAAGGCATAGTTTTGTCTCTAAAATGTTGCTGCTATACTCCTACAGAAATGCCAGTTGTGGGAGGGCAGTAGTCTAGAAAGAGAAATCTGTGATGTCTGTGTCTCAGTAAGAGGCTGTGTTTGTGGCGGGATGTAGAAGGAAAGGGAGGAACAGGTACCTCTTTATGTTTTGACCTAGAAAGAGGTTCAGCATATAAAGTTTAAAAAAGCAAGGTATAGGAGAGTATGATCATGACTATTACATATGCATTTCAAAACCCTAGAAACTTTTTTATGAATCTATTTACAGGAAGGTGGGATTATGCAAAACTTTGGGAAACTTTTCCTTTCTCTGTCATGTTTGCATGAAAGTATTTCAATAGATGATACACATGGTAAAATTTCATAAGGAAAAAAAGAAAATCTTTCTCCCACCCGGCTTATCTTAGTTTTCCTCCCCAAAACAACTACTGTAAACAGCTTATTTTATCACCATAAGATTTTTCCGTGCACAATACATTTACATCAGCGAATACATGCACGTATATATGTATATAATTGACTCCAGTTAATCACAGTACTTGTGTCCCAGAGAGTCTCTGTGAACATGGAGTTAGCAACTCCTGCATCATTACTCCTAGGTGGAATGCAGAGTTAAGTCCCTGTGAGCCTCTGGTCACAACACTGTCACCAACTGATCAATATATAACTTTGTCTTATATGTGTTTCTGTTTAAAGATATCTTATTTATGAGTCATTAACATCGATCTAACACCCAACAGTGCCATAACTCATGCCTGAACAAAGCTTATCTAACACATATTCTCTCTGAAGCACATCACAGCCTTCTCAGGCTTACGAACACTGGACAGCGCTTCTGCACTATGCCCGAGGCCATCTTAAGCAGTAAAGTCACCAACAAAAAAAGCACAAAAGTGAGAAAAAAAATGGGGCACTAAATAGACTGCAAAAATGACACTTATTCACAGAATCAGAACAAACACAAGGCAAAGTACCCCCTTCCTTGACCTAGGAAGTTTTGTGAATATTGATTTTGAAGTTGTCAATACATTTTAGCAAGTAGACAATTCCATGAATACTGAGGATTGCGTGTGTGTGCATGCATCTGTGTGCACATTACACACGCAATGTGTACACATTAGCAGTATAATACATGCACTATTCTAAACATTGCTTTACAGTATCTCTCAGTGTTTAATACTGCCAACTCTGATGGCCTGGGGTCAAATCCTGACATTACCCTTCACTAGCTCTGTGACTGTGAGCAGGCTACCTAATCTTTCTGTGCCCCTCGTCTCATCTCTACTACAGGAATCATAAGAGTACCTACACAAGGGGATTATTGTGAGGTTCAAATAAGTTAATATACAAAAAGCACTTAAGGCACATCTATTTGTTATATTGTCATTTAAGAGTACACTTTGGGGATTATTCCTTATTGGTCCATGGAGCATGTCCTCATTCCTTTTAAAAACAAAATGGTATTACATTGCACGGCTGCATCATCATTTTTTAACCTCGTGCCCCATTTTTTAATCTCTTTCCCCAGAATACATTGAGACAACTTCCTATCTTTTGCTTTAATAAGAATCTTGGAATGCACACATTTCCATTTGCACATGTGGAGATCTATCTCTAGGCAAAAGAATTGTGCATTTTTAATTTTGATGTATATCACTATGTTTCTCAGATTTGTTATAATATTCGTGTATAATCAGGGGAAAAAAAGCTATTTCCTTTCAATAAAGAGAGAAAAAAGAATAACCCTCAGTTTTTACCTTTTGCTCAAAGATTTTTTTCCCCAATGTTAGGTTGAATAAATGATTCCTTAGTTACTTACCATGCCAGTGTAAATAAGTAGAATGACATTTTATGCTGCCCAGTTTTTTAGATATACAAAGCACCAGAAGGTTTGTACTTTTTTACAGAGCTTACATGAATTCTCTGCAAGCCCATCATTACAGAATATTGTACCAGCACAGGAAGTTTTGCCCTCTCAGTTAAGTAGGAGTAAAACTATCATGTCCTTGCTTGGTGATCCTCTTTACATTAGCCAGCCTCCACTCTACAATCACTTGCTTATTACATTTTTTTAAGGAAATTAAATAGAAAGAACAGGATAATTAATACATTTTGTGCTTTATGGACACTAGTGCTAGTAGTAGAAACAGTGGGGAAAAAAGTCTCCTTTATAAGGATCTTTTTTTTTTTTTTAATCAGACAGCATTTCAAAAAGAGCCTTTACAAAATAAGCATCAGAGCTTTCTTGAGAATAATCCTAACATAAAACAATCTTCTTGCTTCTTCGACCTTTCCACCTTACTGCTGCCTGCCTGCCTCCCAAATTATTGCGAGACAGACGTGATAGAGTTTTTGCTTCCTTTTACAACTTTTTTTTTAGAGCAGATTATGTTTCACTTCTTTTATGATTTTTTTTCTTTAGGAACATTCATTAATCTCTTTACAAGCAACCACAAAGATATCTGGAATTCTGATTATGGGCTGTGGAGACAATAACCACAAAGAACTGAGCCAGGGCACATTTCAAGAAGAGGAGGATGTCATTGGAAGCTCTCTATGGGAGTGGGAAAAGGTTCTAGAAAATAGTCTGAGTCACTCTTATTAGGAGAGTCAGAGAGGAGAGCAGCTGTGTGAAATTAGTACCAGTATCTTCCTATCCTTCATTTTAAACTTTTCAAAAGATCTTTTCCTGGTCAATTCTTCCTGAGAAGGGCAACCTAATCAGACATAATCTTTGCTTTTAGAAGTTACCATGGTGACTGGTCAAGGCAGACTGTCTCCTCTCAGCATCATACAGTTCGTATGGTGCTAAATAAGTCTTGTATATCGTCAGAGTTTTTCCTTGAGTGATAAAACAAATAGGGAGCGTTGAAATTTTTCACAGCAATCAGAAATGATATTTCCCCATATTGATTTTTTTCCCTTTCTTTTTTGCCCTTTCTTAGCTGTGCCATATCTCTTTGAAGTATACATCAAGGCACAATGCTTATTACAGGAAGCAAAAATACAGTGACTCTTTAAAAAAAAAAATAGGGACCAGGATAGTGAAAGACTTACCTACCACTTATGTTCTCTTAAAGCGAAAGACAATTTCACTCACCAGGGCTGATAAACAACAGAGACTAGTACAGACATTCAGAAGGCACTAACTACTGCGGTTAAATGAATAAAGGAACAGTCAGTCCCTAACTGGTGGGGGGTGAGGGAGTGAGATAGAAGGAACAATGGGTACTAACTTAAATTTTTTTTTTAAATAGACTTTATTTTTTAGAGTAGTTTTAGGTTCACAACAAAATTAGTAGGAAGTACAGAGATTTCCTATATATCCCCTCACCCTACACATGCAGAAACTCTCCTACTATCAAGATCTCCCACCAGAGAGCTGCATTTCTTACAAGCGATGCACCTATATGGATTCATCAGTACCACCCAATGTCCACATCTTATATTCGTGTTCACTCTTGGTGTTGTACATTCTATGGATTTTGACAAATGTGTAATGACATACATCCATAGTTACGGTATCTTTACTGCTCTAAAATAGCCTTTATACTCTGCTTATTCATCTCTCCACACTCCCCAGTCCTCAAACCCCTAGCAAACAATGATCTTTTTACTGTCTCCATAATTTTGCCTTTTCCAGTTTTATCATATTTTTGGAATCATACAGTAGGTATCCTTTCCAGATTGGCTTTTTTTCACTTAATAATATGCTTTCAAGGGTTTAGCTTTTTTTTTTTTTCCAGAAAAAGAAATCCCATTTTCCTCTTCTGCTTTATTGACCATTTCATTTTCCTAAAGCTTCTGATTCTTTGAGGCTTAGGAACAAAGTTTAGCTAGTCAGAAAATGCCAGGCACAAAGGGGCTCAGAATTTGAAATCAGTCTCTGAAGTGGAAAAGGGGCTGCTAAAGGAAACATTTAAAAGAGAAACAAACAAACATCACCATCACCACCTAAAGTCAGGCTGGCAAGAGAATGACTGACCTGAATGCAAGAAGCTTTAGAAAAGCAGGTAATGGTAGAGAGGGGGCTCTGACAGTGACAAGGATGTATGAGAAGAATTCTTTAGCAAAAAAACTACCTTTAGGTTTTGGACCCTCCAAGGCACACACGTGCACTTGTCCGGGGCTTGAAGAAGCAGTGAGCTATTCTCTGCACCACTACCCCCCTCCCTGCAAATGCCCCCCTAACCACCCCACCCCCCACCCCCTCTCCGTCACTGCCCCAGCTGAGGAAATGCCCAGAGAGTTGTTAACGTTCTGTTTACTGGTAGGCTATGAGTCAGCGCTAGGTCTGAAGTTTTCTCCAATCCCCTGATTAAAATTAATCGCCTTCTCAGAGCTCCTAAAGCTCTTTGTTTATGACTCATGTGGGCAGATTAATCATTTTAGGTTTTACATTACTGTTATTTATGTTTGAGTTTTCCTTCTTCACTAGACTGCAAATTCCTCCAGGACAGGAATCTTGTTTGTCTTCAACTGTGTGTTATGCACAATAGTTTACTTTACAAACAACACATGTTCAGTAAACATTGGTTAAATAAAACCAAGTCTGAGTCTATAGGTATATGTATGATTTTTTCCCTCCCCTAACA
This sequence comes from Vulpes vulpes, assembly GCF_048418805.1. Lineage (NCBI taxonomy): Eukaryota > Metazoa > Chordata > Mammalia > Carnivora > Canidae > Vulpes > Vulpes vulpes. Next base: position 69,843,272 of record NC_132789.1, on the reverse strand, counting down.
AAAGGATATATATATATATATATGGATGACAAAGTCTGTGTTTGCCAGTTTTACTGTTGCCTAACAGAAAGGATGGCTACGATATTTAAAAACATGGTGGGTAAACATTTGGAGATAGTCTCTTTTTCTTTTCCTACAACTCCTCACAAGTCTTTCTGGGTTTTGGTTTGTAAAATGTCTAAACATTTGGAAGGAGGAATTTGAAGGGATAGACAGATTATATTGAAATAGACTAGCACACAAAAAACAATCCCTTACTGTATATCCTTATAAAAAGACCTCTGAGTTGGGGTGGGGGAGAAATAACAAGCTAAATAGAGAGGTCTATGTGTCCCCAAAGCAGAGGTAAACTGTACTCTCCAGTGCTGCTGGGAAGGCCACAAGACCTAAAAAAGAAATAGCTGTGGGGCACAGAAGGCAGATGGCCCCATATGCAGTCTGGTTAAAAAAGAAAAAAAAAATTCCATGCCAGAATCATGGCTCAGAACAGCCGAGAATCCCTCGATCCGAAGGGAACCAGGCAGATGGGAATAATGGATATTCCAGTAAAAAACAATGTGGACAAATGGCTGAGAAAAGGACTGCTTCCCTCTCCCACCCCCTGCATTCTCTACCCTTCCAACTACCTTGCCTGTGTAATATCTTGGAACAAAAGCAATAATATGACCATAAGCTAGAAATCCTAAAAGTTGCAGAGGCGAAGGTTCTCGTCAGTGTCGTAGGGGCTCTGCGTAAGAAATTACGTTGAATTACAGACAATAAAACAAATTTTGTTACTCAGGTAATTGTATTTATGGACTCTCAGATTCATACTAGTTTTCAAAAATTTGAGAAATTTCAGAATTTGAGAGAAGGCCCCCCCTTGAATCTCGATACCTACAAACAGAAGTGAGAAGAGTTGTGTCACCAGTTTACTCTGAAATGAAAAGAGAAAGATAATTCAACAAGATTTCCTAATGTCCTAGTTTCTCAGTTTGAAGCTCTCAAGTCAAAAAAACTTAGCCTTAAATTCCTTATTTAGATTCAATGTCCAAATATATCTATATTTGGAAGTAGGTGAAACTTTGTAAGATAAACAAAAATGAATTCCGAATACTACTATCTATGCATTCATACTCATGAGGATTAGGATTTTGTAGGAAACAATTTCCAGTCAATGATAGGATTGGGGCCATTCATCGTAAAAGCCTGGGGGTTACAGGGGCAACCATGACATTGTTTTGTCAGGCAGTTGCTATGTCATGACTAGAAAAGAGGATACAAATATAAGCAACTCCATTTGACTTTGAGTTTTTAGTGCCATCTCCTGAAGACTTAAAAGACTCAAAATGAATATAGTAATTATAAATTCTTCTCACTCCCTCACACCCTCACCATTGTCATATTTATTTATTGATAGAGGACCTACCTCCTATTTCCTATTTCACCGTTTCATAGAGTCTGACCAACAATCATAGTTCCTACACACACAAATATATACATTCAATCAGAGAAAGAAATACTCCTTTGTCTCTGACAGCCTTACTTCTGGGATTCTTCTGATCGTCTTAACTCCAATCTAAATGTTGTATCTTGGTAAACGAGGCTATATTCCTTATCCCTTTTCCTGCCTGGTTTCCAAAACCAACTATCTTTGTTTACTACATGCAGCAGTTGTCGTGAGTAGCTTCTGATTCCTTAATCATTCTGTGGGATTCCCAGGTTTTCCTATGCACCTTGCTTTGCCTGGAGTTTCCTACAAGTATTCCCTAGCAGTCACTATGAACACCTACAACTCTGAAAGGCTAACTAAAGCCTCACCCCCACCTCTCTCTTCCTCCTTTTCCACTCCGTGGGTACAATTGTCCACTTTCTCTGTGTGCCCTACTATACTACACAAATCATTCATTCATTCACCAAATATTTATTAAATAATATTAACTATGTGCCAGACACTGTGTTAGGTGCTATCAGACTGAGGGAGGAGGTTCATGCTCTCAGTGACCACACATACTAATTATATCTGTAATTTAGACATGAACTCCTTACTGTCCATCTCACTCTGTTATATTAAGGATCTTTGAGACTGATACGGTTTTATTTATTCATTGTTGTGTCCTCAACACCATCCATGGGAGCTGAGACTTAATAGGCATTAAATAGATGTGATGATTTCAGATTTTCCTAATGCCATAAATGATGATGTGGAGTCCCTTGAGGGTTTCGTTTTTGTTGTTTTTAAGTTACATGTTTAAATTTTAAATATTAGGGGATCCCTGGGTGGTCAGTGGTTTAGTGCCTGCCTTCGGCCCTGGGCATGATCCTGGGGTCCCGGGATCGAGTCCCACATCAGGCTCCCTGCATGGAGCCTGCTTCTCCCTCTGCATGTGTCTCTGCCCTTCTCTCTCTCAGTCTGTGTCTCTCATGAATAAATAAATAAAATCTTCAAATTTTTTTTTTTTTTAAATAATGGAGGTGACTGGGCATGTCAGTCAGTTAAGAATGGACTCTTGATTTTGACTTAGGTCATGATCTCAGGGTCATGGGATCAAGCCCTGTGTTGGGCTCCATGCCAGCAGAAAGTCTGTTTGAGATTCTCTCCCTCTCTGCCTCCCTTCTTGCCTTCTCTTTCTCTCTCAAATAAGTTAATTAATTAAAAAAATTAAAATTAATGTATACTTGTAAAATTTAAGCAATGCAGAGATAAAAAAACTCAATGAGTTCTTCATCATCCTTAATCTCCCCAAGTTAGCCAAACAATATGGTTCTATTCTTTACTCTCTCTCTCTCATACAAAGCTACATAAATGTATGTAGGGAATTACTTGCATATTTTCTAAAAATGCAACATATATTCTCACGAGGGATCTCTATCAGCAGGTCTCTTGTAATGTCTTTGGGAAAGTTTTTAACTGCAAATTCAATTTCTTTAATAGATACAGAGTTATTCAGGTTATCTGTTCTTCTCTTGAATGAATTTTAGTATTTCTGTCTTAAAAACTTTGACCATTTCACTTTGGTGTTCAGTTTATTAACATAAAATTATTCTTTATTGTTTCAGAAAGCCCCATATCCTAAGTAAAATTTGTATTCCTCAAAAAAATTAAATTAAAAATTGGCATATGAATTAGCAATTCCACTTCTGGGTATACACCCAAAGGAACTGAAAGTAACATCTTGAAGAGATGTTTGTACACCCATGTTTATAGCACCATTATTTATATGAGCTAAAATATGGAAGCAACCCACGTGTCCATCAATGAATTAATAGATAAGCCAAATGTGGCAAATACAAACAATGCTAGATTGTTCAGCCTTAAAAAGGAAAGAAATTCCACGATATGCTACAACATGAATGAACCTTGAGGAGATTATGCTAAGTGAAATAAGCCAGTCACAGAAGAACAAATGCTGTATGATTCCACTTACAAGAGGTACTTAGACTAGTCAAAATCATAAAGACAGAAATTAGAATGGTAGTTACTAGGGGCTAAGGAGGGAAAGGAAACGGGAGTTATTTAATGAGGGCAGAATTTTAGTTTTAATGAAAAGAGTGGGCAGCCCAGGTGGCTCAGCGGTTTAGTGCCGCTTTCAGCCCAGGGCCTGATCCTGGAGACCCGGAATCCAGTCCCACGTCAAGCTCCCTGCATGGAGCCCACTTCTCCCTCTGCCTGTGTCTTTGCCTCTCTCTCTCTCTCTCTGTGTCTCTCATGAATAAATAAATAAAATCTTTAAAAAAAATAAATAAATGAAAAGAGCTATGGAGAGGCACCTGGGTGGCTCGGTAGGTTGAGTGTCCGAATCTTAATTTTGATCAGGTCATGATCTCAGGGTGGTGGGATCAAGCCCAGTGTTGGGCATGGAGTCTGCTTAAGATTCTCTCTCTCATTCCCTCAGCACCACCCCCACCTCTCTCTCTCTCTCTCTCTCTCTCTCTCTCGGGCAAGCAGGGACAATGTGCCTGCTCTATTTACTATTTACGAGCAAAAGTCAGAACTAGATAGATTCCTTTTAAAGGAGGAGTATACAGAAAAAATGAAAATCTGCAACATAAAAAAGACTAAATATATGATAATAATGCAAAAGAGGATATATATGTATGTGCACAAAGATACATAAACGTGTGTATTGTGTTGTATGTGTTGATATAGATGTGACATAGATATGGATGACATAGATATTTTATATGGCGAAAAGAGCCATCTAAAAAAATGATAGTTATTCTTTGAGAGCTATTGTTCAATAGAAGTCTAAGTATTTAATGCATATTCCTTCCTATAATTCACATGAGAAACCATAAGATTATTACCATTTTACAGATGAAGAAACATACAAGACATTAGTAACATGCTCATACCATACGGATTTGTAAGTGGCAAAGCCAGGGTTCAAACTCAGGAGCCTGACTCCAGAGTCTGAGCTCTTGGTAGAGATGAAACCAATTGCCATATGGTTTCGATAAAATACTAAGATGATAGTTTATAATAAAGGAGTTAAAATGAAGCAATAGAAAAGGAGTCAATTTTAAAAAGGGGTTAATTGAAAAAACTGACAGACTCCATTAAAAAACAGAAAATTTTATAAAGATGAGGAAATATAAGCAGCAACATTAAAATCAGCATTAGAAACCATAGAGCCAAATCCTCAAAAATATCAAAATCTGTGGTATAGAGGAAAAGCAAAATTTGAAAGTTCTCTCTGAGTCTGGAAACAAAAGAAAAGAGAACTCTAGGAGAGAATTTGTTAGCCATGAAAGCTGGAGAATCAAGAACACAGACACAACACACAAATGCGTGATGCTCACATCTAGACTTGGTGCACTGAAAGCATACAGCCAGAGCTGGCACCTAGCCCTTGAAATTTCAACTCTCATGTGTAAAATTTGTGATATCCTCTGAGCATTTTGCAAAAGAATTTGTTAGTAAATGTCTATTTTGCAACAAAGGAATTTAAGATGTGAACAAAGTTTAAAATGGGGATCCAACCGTGTGTGTAGTTCACGTCTGCAAATTTACAGGAATCATTTTTATGTAGAGTTCTTTGTATGAAATTCCCATAAGTGAAGTATGTGCCAGTCACTGTTTCAAAGCACTTTTAATGTGTGATCTTACTAAGTCACACAATGCCTTCCATTTATGGAGGAGGACACTGAGAGTTATGCAATGTGTCAAAGATTATAGTTAGTTAAGTGTTTAAATGAGGATTCAAAAAGACCAGGTAGTGTGATTCTGCAGTCTGCCTTCCAAGCACTAGATTAAGATCAATAATTTAATTCTAGTTCTATTTGACAAATATTGACAATACTATGTTTTGGAGGGACTATTGCTATCATGACTTTATAAATCAGGAAGCTGAGGCCCAGAGAAGTTTAAATGACTTTCCTAAGGTTCAGTCTCTGTTGAAGGTAGAAGAGTCAGCCTAGGTCTTCTGATATCCTAAATATCACCCTGTCCTTTACACCACCAGTGTCTTCTGTCATAATGCAGCCAGAGCTTCCTTCGTAGCCTAAAGAAGATCAGCTGACCATGTTGGAAAGAATATTCAAATTGATGCCAGGAGAGTACTGAGTTGATAATGATCTGATTGCTACAATTGCCCTGCCACAATTTCAATGCATTATATAGCCACAAGACAGTTTTAGAAATTCAAGCATGGGGCCATGATCAGGAAATTCTACTTTGGGAGCTCTAAGAGTGGTCTTTTGTGTAAATTCCCTTCATTTGAACCATCTGGGGGAGAATTCAGTTTCCACCACAATCCAGACAGACACCAATGTCTAAGTCATTGAGAACTTACATCCATTATGTCCAGTAGTATGGGGAGAGATGCTGCTCTTCAAGGTGATGTCTCCAGTCAAAGGCGGTCAAGGGAGTTATTTTTAAGCCTCCAATGTATGGAGCAAGAATGGATGGTAGGACGGAAGGATGGAAGGAAGAGAGAGAGACAAGGAAAAGGAAAGAACGGAGAGAGGGAGGAAGAGAAGAAGGAAAAATAAGGAAGAGAATCCATTTCCTACCCTGGTGTAATGACTGGCAAACTGAAGGTTTTAGGACACTTCTGCGTGCCCTTCCCGTGAAGGGAACACACACACTCACACACACACACACACACACACACACACACACACGGGACATTGTAAATAGAAACAGCTGACTGCTGCCTTTAGTCCATCCCTGTAGGAACTCCCCCTTGTTCCAAAAGAACTCTCATATTTTTCAGTGCAACGCTTTTTTTTTTCAGTTCTATTTGAGAATTTGAAATATTAGGCTTGTTTCTCAGTAAACTATTTTATACGCATAATAACCCCCTCTGGGACTTGAGTGGGTCAGCCAACACTGGCACACCTTCGGTCTCCCGAGGCTCTCTAGTGCATGCGTGTCCTCAGTTTGCTCCAAGCCTGCTTTATGTTGGCTGCTGAACATACAGAGTTGTATGTTATTAATTCCACAGCTTATTTTGAAATTTGCCCCTGAGACTGTCTCTTCAACTGCCCTTCAGTCTGAGACACAAAGCTTTTAGTCTCTAATATTTCTCTATCAAATGGTTTATATTATCATTATTTTCCCACTTTCTTTCCAGAATAATATAATCTATTTGGGTTTTTGTTAGACTTGTGTGGCCAGAGCATTTTGGGCCAGAGTAATTAAATGAAGCAAGTGAAACATTTATTGATGGCAATATGTCATGGAGTGAAGGGGAGCATTTTAGAAGTAAAGATTTTTCCCCCCACAAGTAACACATTGCCATCTGTTCCCATTTCACACAAATCAGTACTGAGGGAGCAACGTGAAAGAGAAAATTAGGTCAACATTTACATTTCAAGTCAGGTTGGATTTTGCTTTGTCAATTTCTTTGGACTGGAAACCTAAAGGTTAAGAGATTATTTCAGGCATGGCGTAAGCAAGTCAAGAAGTAGATCCTTCTGGGTAGTGCCATGAAACTGTGAGACCCAAATAAAGGCAAAGAAAATTACAAGAAGAGGGTTTTGTGTGATCTAAGTCTGCCTTTAAATGTATGTGACCAGAAGGATCAGAAAACTCCCTTTCACTTGTCTTTTTAAAATCTGTGCTCAGCCTTTATTTTCTAAATAACTCTACTTGGTCTAAACACGTGCTTCTAGGTTACACATGTGACCTGCAAGATTATCCATCTGACTAGTGGCCTGGAAATATCCAGTGCTTAGAAAGATTAATCTCAAAGCACATTTAGTGAATAAAAACCATTATCTCTACATTCCCTTAACAGAGCAATGACTAAAATTTTGCAAAATCAAAGACTTACTTTTAGGGTTTGTGGTCTAGGGAAGTCAACATAATTGGGAAATGTTATTCATCCTACAGGAACATCTTGGAAGATTCTGAGCCAAGACATGTTTTTCCTGGTCTCAGCTGTGTGTGTGTGTGTGTGTGTGTGTGTGTGTGTGTGTGTATGGCACATGCCCGTGTATGTGTGTTTTGGTGGCACTAAGATACAATTGCTTTCCTTATTGCTCATTCATAGTTGGCCTAATGGATACCTGGGCATTATCAAAAATCTCCTCCCTTAATTCTATAAATTTTGTTTTTACATGTTAAAACTGATTTGGTGTTGACAGTCTACTTTTTTTTGTTTTGTTTTGTTTTGATTTTAGAACTTCTTCCTTGTGGCCCAAAGCAACTTAAATGTTTTGTTTAACACTTACATGATGATATTTGGAGTGGATTTTGGTATATAGACAATATATAATTCATTTATATCATTCACATCCCTGCTAAGATTGTTTAATACCTTCTCATTGCCCTTTGAATTAAATACAAGGTCTTTTTAAAAATGATTTTATTTATTTTTTTGAGAGAGAGAGCAAGCGTGGGAGAGAGTGAGCAAGCACAGAGGGAAAGGGAGAAGTAGACGTCCCGCTGAGCAGGGAGCCAGATGCAGAGCTCCATCCTATGACCTCAGGATCATGACCTGAGCTGAAGGCAGATGCTTAAACGACTGAGCCACCTGGGAGCCCCAATACAAAAATCTTTCTTAATGTAAAAGATCTACGTGATCAGTCTTTAAAAAAAATAATAAATGAGAGGAGGGGAAGAGGGAGACGGGGAGAGAGAAACCTCAAGCAGACTCCCCATCAAGTGAAGAGCCTGATGTGAGATTCGATCCCAGGACCCTGAGATCATGCCCTGTACCAAAATCTAAAGTCTGATGCTTAACTGACTGAGCCATACAGATGTCCCTACATTGGCAGTCTCTTAAAACTTTCCCTATTTTAGGATTTTCATCCTAATTCACTACCTTCAGTTATTGAACATTGTATTTCTAAAAATGTCATTTAGGTCAATTTTCTAATAAGGTTATATTTTCACTGATATACTGGTCCACATCTTCTAAATATTACTTACAAAGAGTTATTAAAATCTCTGACTATAACTAGATTTTTAACTCTTCTGTTACTTCTGTCAATTTTTGATTCATATATTTTGAAGCTTTTTTTTTTTTTAATTAAGCCATGCACACTTAGGATTTTTGTGACTTCTTGACTAATTAACCCTTTCATTGTTATGAAATCTCTCTTTTTTTTAATCTCTGGCAATATTCCTTATATTTTTCTGTCTGATGTTAGTTTAACTACACTAGCTTGTGTTTATGATTGCATTATCTTAATTTCAAAGTAGTTAACATGTTATGGTTAAAATATGTTTCTAGTAAATAGCATATACTTGGCTTTGGCTCTTTGATCCAATTTGGATGAAAACATAAGTATTTAATCCAGTTACTCTATTTGTGTTCAATTTAATATTTTTTACCTTTTATTTTGAAATCTCTTTAGATTTACTACAAAAGTTCCAACAATACTACAGAGAATTCACATGTACCTCACAGTCTTATTCCTCTGATGGTAATTGACACTGACACCATGCAATTATCAAGGCCAGGAAATTGACAGTGGTAGAGTATCATTCACTAAACTCGAACTTTCCTTGAATTACACCAGTTTTTTTCACCAACGCTTCTTTTACTTTTCCAGGATCCTTTTCAGGATCTCATACTGCATTTAGTTATCATGTCTCCATTGTCTCTTCTCATCTGTGATAATTCAGATATTTTTCCTTATCTTTCAACACACTGACAGTTTGGATGAGCACCGGTCAGTTATTCTGTAAAATGTTTGGATTGGTCTGAGGTCTTCTCACGATCAGATTGACGGTGTTCATTTTGTGGCAAGCATGCCACGGAAGTGTTGTGTCCGTCTCACTGCATGATGTCAGAGTGCAAGATATGTCCTTTTACGAATGTATTAATTTTGACCACTTGGTGAAAGTGGTGTTTGCTGAGTCTCTCCACCATAAACTTTATAGTAACTACTTTATTTCTTTGTAATTGGCAAACATCCTGAAAAAGATACTTTGTGATTATGCTAATATCCTGTTTCTCCTAAAACATTTGCCCATTGATATTGATATTCATTGGTAGATAGCATATTCCAAATATAAATATTGCTCTTACACAATTATTGAATTACATGTAAGACCGTTTATTCCAAGGGGGGTCAGAGCAAGAAGGGCAAGTATCAGTCCTCCTTGTGCTTATAGTTGCATCATTTTAGGTTGCAACCTAAGCGGCCATGCCACTTGAGGCATATCACCTGGCAATGCCATGGTACTAGAGGTATCTATTATAGAGAAAAATGCCAAGTGGAGCCCCTGGCAAGACCAGTAGGAGAATCACAGCACAGAACTCTAACATTATGGAAGTAGGCCATGCCATCTGCAGCAGAGAACTTATATATCACTTGAAAAATAGCTCATGACATGCTACAGGGCCATAACAGAAGCTGAGTGCCTGACTGTGGAAAATCAAGTAACCTTTATGTGTTGGTTATTATGAGACCTTCCAAACTGTCAGGTTAGGTATGCTGATCAGCAATTTATCATAAGATAGATATTGTACATCAGGGATTGGAATTCAGCAGGCCAGAAATTATATAAAGAGGTGGCCCAGAAATCCATGTTACCAATTATTGCCTGATACTACTCCCTCAACTCACAATTATGACTTCATGAACTATGATTAGCTGACAAAGGAGAAAAAAGTCTAAACTGAGTTCTTGAATGGGCCAACCTGATATATGGGTGCAAAGTGGAAATTGGTTGTTTTTGAAACAAAGCTCCAGTCAGAGATGGTCCTGGAATACAGTGGTAAAGGGCGAGACTACCAATTGGGAGAGTATTGGGAAGTGCATCTGGCCATCCACTTGATGTGGAGTAGAAGTGGCTTTATTTAAGGGTGTGTGTATATTCATGAGCAGTAATGAATGACTTAGCCAATTGGTCCGGGGCCTCTAATGAATGAGGCTAAAAGTTCAGAGAGTAGGAGGTTTGAGGAAGAGATGTGTATAGATTTATGGGAGTAGACATAAAGTGTGAGCATCATTGGTAATTGCCATTGTAGAAGAGACACTAAATCACCAGCAAGAGGTACTAAATCACCAAGTGGAAAGAATGATCAACTAGTTGAGGTCAGAGAACTTTTGTCCTGAGACGTCTCAGTGCTAGCAAAATGGGTTCATGAATGTTATATCCATGATGGCAGAGATAAAGGCTATGCATTGACTCAACAGCTTGGGCTCTCTCTCGCCAGTGCTGTCCTAATGATTGCTGCAGCTGCATGTCTGATCTGACAGGAACAAAGACCAAAGCTGGGTCTCAAATGGAGTAACATGGTTTAAGGAAACCAGGCAGCCATATGCTGGCAAGTGGATTACATCAGACTCCTTCCATTGTAGAAATCACAACATGCCTGTCCCTGTGCCAAATTACCAAAATTCTGAGGCCTTAAAACAGCACAAATTTATTTTTTTACCATCTGGAGGTCAGAAGTTGGGAATATATCTGGTTGAGCTAAAGTCCCATAGGATGACATAGAGCTGTGTTCCTTCTATAGGCTGTAAGGGAGAATCCATTTTCTTTGTTATTTAGCTTCTAGAGACTTGTTCTTATTAGCTTCCAGAGACTGCTTCATTCCTTGCTTCCTGGTCCCTTCAACTATAAAATGAGGAATCACTCTGATATCTGTTTTCATCATCATCTCTCCTTCTCTGATTCTCATTCTTCTGCCTTTCTCTTTCATTTTGTAAGGATCCTCATATTGCACTGTACCCATCTGGATAATCCAGGATAATTTCTCTATTTTAAGACCATTGATTTAATCATAGATACAAACTCCCTTTGGCTATGGAGGGTAATATTCACAGATGTATTAGTCGAGTTTCCTCAAGAAATAAACAAGTAGGATATAATAATAATAGCAATAATAATAAACTTAACTATTAAATAACAGAATATGAAATTAGTTCACAGGTTCATGGAGACTGAGAAGTCCCATGATCTGTATTGGCAAGATGAAAATCCAAAAAGCCAGTGGTATAATTCAATCTGAATCCCAAGGCTAAGAACCAGGGGGGCGATGACAGTATAATCTTAGTCTGAGAGCAAGAGAAGATAACATATGAGATGTTCCAACTCAAGCAGTGAGAAAAAAAGAAAGAGTGAATCCCTCCTTTCTCTGACTTTTGTTCTATTCATACCTTCAACAGACGTGATGATGCCTACCAACATAGAGGAGGGCAATATAATTTACAAACTCTATCACTCTATCAATTCAAATCCTAATCTTACCCAGAAACACATTCATAGGCCCACCCAGAAGTGTTTGATCTGGGCACCCTGTGGCTAGTCACACTGACACATAAGATTAACAATCACAAGGCCACCCTTCTTCAACTTGGCACCTATTCACATGCTATACACATGAAGCCTTAAACCAGTCTTAATTTCCAAGTAAAGACAATAATGAGGTCATGATTCCACCAAACATGATCCAACTGTATGAAATAACACTAACCTGTTCCTCATAAGAAAGATAAAAATACTTAAATGATATTTCTCCTTGATATCTTGGAACTTAAAGACTATGATGCAAAATTAACAATACTTAAGAACTATGATACTATGTCGGTGACACACCCCGATCCCTCTCTGACAGCCAGTACACCCATTCTCTACTATTGTGTTGACTGATGACAACTCACAGCCAGAAATTTGCCGTTAGCCAAATAGGAGTTATTTCACCCAGGAGGCACTGCTGCCCACCCCTACATATCCAGAGGCAGATCTTGGAGCATGCCTGACTGGCATGGGATGCAAAAGTCTTCTCTCAAAGTGGGAACAATCCTGCAGTGTGATCTTCTTCCAAGATGTGCTCATGTGATCAGACTGAAACTAAACTCCATCGAAAAAAATAAAAAAATAAAAAATAAACTCCATTGAAACTATGCACTTGTTTTCTTGTCCTGTTTTTTCATGCTCCCATCACCTTTTTTCTAAAAGAGGTCCCCAAAAAATTCTATTTGAATAAAAATCCCTGTATTAACTTCTGCTTCTAAGGAACCTGAACTAAGACATTTACCCCTAGATAATCTATATAATCAGATGTATATGCTTATATTTAGCATATACATATGTTAACAAGATGTGTTTATGTCTTGGATTCCCCACTTATCAACACTTTCAGGCCAGATATGCTCTTCCTTATTTCTGTAGTCGCTTTGTAGCCCTTTGCATAGTATTACAGACTTACTAGGCTTTCAGTAAATGCTTCTGGATGTAAAGGCAGGAGCAGGCTAACCATGTGATGATCTTTTCTCAGCAAAGCACCCACTTTATAACATTTCTGAGCTATTGTCTCCATAAATGAATTTTTAATGTATTTTACAGTGGAAAGTTGGCTAATAAAAGGCAAGCTCAAACATATAACACTAAACTCTCATGGTCTCAATTCCTTACTAAACAGCATCATTTTTATTGTTGTTTCCAAAATGAGATCATCTTTCTCTTCTGCTTTCCCATTAACTAGATTTGTTCAAAGATCTGACGTTAATGTCATCAGTCTGGGCTATTGCATGAGTTCTGCTAACTGTGTTTTAAAATATAGCCATTAGCATGCCATGGAGGAAGATTTGATCTCATCACGCTATAAATCACTTGTTTTCCTGAGAAGATTGGAAATATGACAGACAGCTGTGCTTTATCAATGTTTTCATTTGTACATATATCTTTCCCACTTCAAAGTTTGCAGAAGAGAAGTGAGATAATGTGATTAGGTAGCCAAGCATATTCAATGTTCTGAAAAGTAGGTCATTGTTGAGATTAACTGATGGATTAAAAGGATTTAGAAAGGTGGTAAATTTTTGATTTGCATATTTCTCTAAAGAGTCTTGACTCTTGTCAAGTCCCCCTCCCACGTTTTACAGAGCAGCAAGCCAAAGCACTACATCCAGCAATTTAGTAGTTGCAAATTACTCTTGCCTGGGTTTTTTCTTTTTTTTTTTTTTTTTGACCTTGAGCAAATTATCAGTATTTCCACACTAGATTTATTTTCCATAATCCATCAACTGCATTGCTTTGGGGGCACTGAAAATGAGACAGGAGAGTGCTAATGTGACAGATGAGGACTGAAATAATTAAATAGTGCTCAGCATAAGGCTACTATACATCTCTTTGACCAAGCATCCTTTGAAAATGCCTTAAATGCCAATTAAATAAAGACTGCTTAGTGGTGAGCATTGTTCAATGCCACTCTTCCTTTTGGCAATTTTGGTCTCATCAATGGCATTTTCAAAAAGATAAATTAATAGCCTTCTACTAGAACCTAATTTATTCTGTTTGGTTCTTTAGTTCACCAGCTAGCACTTTATGGTATGAACAGTATACATCATATGAATATAGAGATTTGAGAAGTGATTCATTTTTAAGAACTTGAAATATGCAGAAAGTTGAAATAAATATTCTTCTACTCATTTACTCATTCATTTGTTCACTCAATAAATCAGCACATTTTTAGTGAAGACAGAGGCATACAAATAAATGGTCAATAAATAAATAAATACGTACAATAATAGATCTACATTCATGATGCACAAAGAAAGGACACCCAACCCAAGAAGATATCAGGAAAGTCTTCCTGGCAGAGAAGGTCTCGTGGAATGAATTGAAGTCAGCCCAGTGAAAGGTAAGATGAACGATTACCTGGGTAGGGTGAGGTATGCTGAGATGGGTCAGGGAGATGGATTTCAGGAAGAAAGAAAAATGCATCTGAAATCAGTAGGGCATAGCTAGATGACAACTTAGAAGGAAATTCAAAATTAAATAATATTTGTTTATTTATTATATTTTTAAATTTTTTATTTATTTATTTGAGAGAGAGAGAGAGAGAGAGAGAGAGCACATGCTCACAAGTGGAGGGAGAAGCAGACTCTCTGCTGAACAGGGAGCCCCATGCAGGACTTTGCCTCAGGACCCTGAGATCATGATCTGAACCAGTCAGACACTTAACTGAGTGAACCACCCAGATGCCCCTAAATAATATTATTAATGTTATTTAAATGTTTTTAATGTTAAGTACAGCTATACATGCATGCTGAAATTTAAAAAGACTTCTTTTTAGATTTTCTGATGGTAAATTTCTGTATATGTTCATCCAAACTAATCTTTTATCATTTGTGGGTTGTGGGATGGGATGGGCACAGTTTGTTTTTTCCTTAATGTGCCAAGGAAAAATATGTTATTTATTGATAACAATAACATGTCATTGAAAATTTAAGAATGATAAGCAGAAAAGAAACATGAGACACTGATGGTTTAAAGTCCTGGTGTACTAATTACTACTGCTTATTGAGCTCCAATTCATTGTTATGAGGGATTATAGTTCAATGAGAACAAGATAAACCATCTAAGTCATTATATTTATGTTCTTATATCTGAACACAGAGGTTTCTATTTTTATTATTTTGAACATTATGCCTTCTCTTTCTCTAATGAAGTCGGTTTTTCATGAATACAAAGGATCTCAAAAGGCAGTGTCCTAATGATGGTCAATAAAAATACATACACTAGAAAATATTTATTCAGTGTCTACAATATTCCTGGTACTATGCTTTCTTCTGGGTAGATGCCAGTGAATATCTTATGAAACAGCTGTTATAATAGACTTAATGTAAATATTTTGTAAGATAAAACTAAAGCCTAAAGCATATGGTTTGACTATTCCACTAAATAATTGCTTGATCTTACGTTAAAGGACAATTTTATTTTTTTTTAAATCCCACCCAAATGATTTTAACTGCTAATATTCAAATGTTTGTACGTAGAATTAAAATTTTTGAAACAGCTATAGCAATGTGAAAATAGACAAACTATACATATTACTTATTTGAAAATTCTGGTTTTGAGGAATATCAATCAATAGAACCACCACTTTATTTGAAAAAAAAAAAAAGAAAAATCACATAATAATTAGTTTTTCACATAAACCATGGCTGAGGGAGATTAGTAAAACATCTCAGCTACATTACTGATGTTGAAATATTGGTTCTCAATCATAAAGCCAGATGAAATCAATCACATAGCACTATGAAACCTATGAACTTAACCATTTACAGTTAGAAATTACATTCTAGTTGTAAAAAGTCAAATAGTATAGGAGTGTATCAGATGAAAAGTGAAATTTTTCATGTTCCTTTCTCTCCTTTACAAACCCACATCAGAGATGACACCATTTCCTGCTTACTGCGGTCCTTGCTGCTTTTATTCTCTACATTTGCAAATGAATGCAACTGCAATGTTTTAAGCAAATGGGATCACTCTATCCATTCTTTGCAGTGTCTTGCTTTTATTCATTCAACATGCACTTGAAAAACTTTACATGTCAGTACCAATAGGTACACCTTTTCCAATGGTTGCAAAGTTTTTAAGTCTTTCTTTATGATTGCAAGGCATTTACCTGCATAGATACAAAATGCCTTTTTAAATACTTGTTCTTGGACAGCCCAGGAGGCTCAGCGGTTTAGTGCCGACATCAGCCCAGGGCATGACCATGGACACCTGGGATCGAGTCCCACATTGGGTCCTACATTGGGTCCCACATTGGACTCCCTGCAAAGAGCCTGCTTCTCCCTTTGCCTGTGTCTCTGCCTCTCTCTCTCTGTGTTACACACTGTCATGAATAGATAAATAAAATCTTAAAAAAAATAAGAATAAATACTTGTTCTTGTGATAAAATCATACAACTTTTTATTACTTACAAACAGTGCTACAATGATCTTCCTTATATGTATTATATATACGTGCACAAGGGCAAATCTTTCTCTAGGATTAAATTGCTGGGGTAAAGCCCATACAACTGTTTAATGTTTTAAATATTTTGAAGCTGAAAACTGTTTCTACTACCAATGTATGAATGTCACTGTATGTTTCCCTACATCATTGGCAAGACTGAATCTCATAAATCTTTATAATTTTATCTGATCTTATGGACTCAAATGATATTTCTGTGAAAGGACTGTCCCTATGCTATTTTCTTAACTTCCTAGTTGACATTTCTGTGTTATTCATTGAAATTCAGTGAATAAAAGCAGGACAACTGGCAGTTGAAAATATTTTGCTAAAACTTCTGCCTCTAATGTTAGGTATAGTTACAGACAAAAGGTACAGTAGTAGTACATGGAGATCTAGGCCTTTTTTCCAAAGTGTAACACTTGGAATATACTGAAAAATAGTTGTTTACCTACATATCATGTATTTCAGTTTGTACTTAGAATTCAATTTAAAAGGGAATCTTTCTCTCTCTTTCTCTCTGTATGACTATCATAAATAAATAAAATTAAAAAAAATTAAAAGGGAATCTTTTATTATTAATAAAAATCCATATTTTTTGTGTTGCATGGAAAATCATTATCATACTGTAAACTTATGCATAGCTGTTGATTAATCAAGTCTTACAAAAAAGATTGCAGGTTCAGACAGAAATAGGAGTAGAAATCTGAGTTTGCTTCTCTTGGATTGTCTCCTAATTCATGAAGTCCAGTACTTGTTCTTAATGGTTGTCATATTCAGTTGTTCAGTCCTATCCAAATAGCCAAAGTAAAAGTATTAACTTACTGTAGGAATAGGGACATGTGCCATTCATGCACACATTTACCTGACACCATTTGATAAACTTATTGACTCCTTTTAATATTGAAAGTTATTTTAACAATTTGCTCTAGGATCAAACTATTCAAAATTTCCAAATCTCAAGTTTCCTTCCAAATACCTTCCTGGGGTTAGCTGCCTTTGTAGCCTTTCCACCATGACTCATTTTACCTGGTAAGAAGCATATCCACTATCTGCATCTTCATGAATCTTTTGTTGTCCCCAAAGAGGCTCCAAGTGCAATCTGATTCTTTTATAGAAATCATGCAAGTTGTTCCCATTCTCTTGGCATGAAGCCAGCTGCCATAGAGACTAATTGTTGTGCCCCTTTCCTAGGGAATGCTGTAATATGTTTTAAGGAGCATTTCTCTCATGTTGATTACTCTAGAAAGGGAGAGTTTCTTGTTTTAGGATCTAAAATATATAGTTTGTGGAGTTAGTAGCTATAAAACAAACCCAAAGTATTGTTGAAAAAGAAAACGTAATACAAATGGACAATGAGGGATGATGGAGAAGCTTAAAATGTTTTCACTAAAACAGAATGATGGTTGTCTATTGAGATAGATGAGCTGATTTTTAGTTTTTCTTCTGCTTTAGGCCTTTATATCCTCTATCTAATGAGTTAGCTAGGAGGATTAAAGAGTCCTGAATTCAAACAATTTTCACTCTGACACTTCTACTTTGGGCAAATTGCCAAATGTTTCTGATTTCAGTTTTCCACCTTTTATATCAGAATGATACTTTTGTGGTTTTTGGGAGGAAAGCTTTGAACAGTCTCTTGGACATAATAACAGTCAGCCAGTGGCAGCTATTATTATTATAGTACCTGGACTGAGTACTAAGTACCAATAACCCCAGGCCATTGAGCAACTTCCTATGAGTTCAAGGAGGAAAATAACTCAATTCCTGACGCCAAGGAGAACATGTTTTTAAATTCGGGAGACTATTCATAAATGTTTTTCCTACTTTGTAAGCACCTAACAATCTGTAAAATAAAAATCCTTGCATTAGCAACTCTTCACAAACACACCCTAAGAAATGGGAGAGGATGTATAACGAAGAGTATTTAGTTTCATTTCTGTAGTGGCATTTGCCCGTAGTGATGTCTATGTTGTTTTAGTCAAATGAAGAATTTCAGCTTGATAACATGACACCGTAATTCAAATGAATTTGGAAATAGGAGGGAGCATTCAAAATATTCACGTAGAAAGTCTGATTTGTAAAGGACTGAAATACTTTCTCATTAAATAGTCAAAATGAAACAAGGAAAAATGTAGTTGATTGGCTAATTTTTATTAAATAAAAGTAGAAATTTACATACAGGCATTTTTAGTTTGTAAGTTATTTTCTTATTCTTTCAAATGAATCTTACAGTGCTGGAGGAATATGTTCTTGTATCTTCATTGATGTGATTACACTTACCACATAACTGCTTTCTTTTTCAAATGTATTCTTTTGAATTGCCAGCTTCTCCTGGCTACTCTTTTCCAGCACATTTAGCATTGATGGTGTCATCCCACATGCAAGCTCTAACACCATTTCAAGGCCTTGGACCCTTCTTCAAATAGCTAATTCCCTGGAGTGCAGAGGTAGTGGCAGGGATGGCAGCAAATGACAAGGTGCTGAAAATTCTGTTGCATTCATTAGCTGCTTAGCTGTCAAGGTCTTTATTCCTATACGAGCCTATTGAAGTTAGCGTGATTTCAATAGATTAAAACATTTATAAGAAAATAAATTTAAAAGTTGATTCCTGAGAACCGTTGTGGCAACAACTATAAATGGTTTTAGGACTTTGATTTCTACTCTTGTTACATTAAAAACTAAAAACTTTAAAATAAAAACTTTATTATTAAATAGCCAAGTACATTTCCATATTATCCAGTAGAGCTTTAATTACTTTAAATAATCATTTTTGGCATGGCTTAAAGAAAAGTAGTTAAATGGGGAAATTTTCAGTGGGTTTATCCAATTTATGCATTGCCCCCAGTGGTAGGTAGAATTCTAAGACAACTTCCAGTGATCCTTGATCTTTGGCGTGGGTGGAACCTGGATTATTAGCAGATATCATTCCCATAATTATGTTACGTTACATGGCAAATGGGAATTTGCAGATGTAATTAAGTCCCCAAATGATTTGATCTTAAAATAGGGAGATTATCCAGGTGGACCTTATCTGATCATATTGGCCTTTTAAATCTGGGTCTCGAGGGCAGAGATGGAGTTAAGAGATTCAAAGCATAAGAAGGTTCAACATGTTGTTGCTGACTTAAAAATAGAAAGGACCACAAAGCAAAGAATAAAGGACGAGGCCTCTATTAGTTATATGAGGCCCTTGAATGATGGTCAGTGAGGAAACAGGACTTAAATCTTACAAATGAGGGAACCCTGGGTGGCTCAGCTGTTTAGCACCGCCTTTAGCCCAGGGCATGATCCTGGAGATCCGGGATCGAGTCCCACGTCTTCTCCCTCTGCCTCTCTCTCTCTCCTTCTCTCTCTCTCTCTCTGTGTGTGTGTGTGTGTGTTTCTCATGAATAAATAAAATCTTTAAAAAAAAATCTTACAGATGGAAGGAACTGAATTCTGCACAATGAGAATGAACTCAGAGGCAGCTTTCCCCAGAACCTCTTGATAAGAATTCAGAAACCTGTAACATCAGGAGTTTAGCTTTGTGGTACCCTGCAAAGAGAACCAGCTACCTCATGTCATACTCAGGAATTACAGAACTGTGGGCTGATAAACAAGTGTTGTTATAATCTCCTAAATTTTCAGTACTTTTTTACACAGCAGTAGAAAATTAATACACTCCCTTAACCCAAAAAAGTTTGAGATAATTTGT
Organism: Vulpes vulpes; assembly: GCF_048418805.1. NCBI lineage: Eukaryota > Metazoa > Chordata > Mammalia > Carnivora > Canidae > Vulpes > Vulpes vulpes. The sequence continues at coordinate 69,823,449 of NC_132789.1, read as the reverse complement.
ATTGAATATTCCACATTAACTTCTTTTTTGAATGTTAAAAATACTTTTTATTTTTCACGTATCCTCAGTTTTGAGAAGTACTTTTTATTTCAATATCAGCTTTAAATATTTTAGCCTTTAGCTATGTGGGAAACTTTTCTGAATGTTCACATACTATTCTGTTTTTTTAAAATAAATTAATTTTTTATTGATGTTCAATTTACCAACATACAGAAAAACACCCAGTGCTCATCCCGTCAAGTGCCCCCCTCAGTGCCCGTCACCCACTCACCCCCACCCCCCGCCCTCCTCCCCTTGCACCACCCCTAGTTCGTTTCCCAGAGTAAGGAGTCTTGTAATTTTTTTTTTAATTTTTATTTATTTATGATAGTCACACAGAGAGAGAGAGAGAGAGAGAGGCAGAGACACAGGCAGAGGGAGAAGCAGGCTCCATGCACCGGGAGCCCGATGTGGGATTCGATCCCGGGTCTCCAGGATCGCGCCCTGGGCCAAAGGCAGGTGCCAAACCGCTGCGCCACCCAGGGATCCCTTTTCTTTAATTTTTTTTTGTAATTTTTTTTTCTTTTTTTTTTTTTCCCAGAGTAAGGAGTCTTTATGTTCTGTCTCCCTTTCTGATATTTCCCACACATTTCTTCTCCCTTCCCTTATATTCCCTTTCACTATTATTTATATTCCCCAAATGAATGCGAACATACACTGTTTGTCCTTCTCTGATTGACTTACTTCACTCAGCATAATACCCTCCAGTTCCATCCACGTCGAAGCAAATGGTGGGTATTTGTCGTTTCTAATGGCTGAGTAATATTCCATTGTATACATAGACCACATCTTCTTTATCCATTCATCTGTTGATGGACACTGAGGCTCCTTCCACAGTTTGGCTATTGTGGACATTGCTGCTAGAAACATCGGGGTGCAGGTGTCCCGGCGTTTCATTGCATCTGAATCTTGGGGGTAAATCCCCAACAGTGCAATTGCTGGGTCGTAGGGCAGGTCTATTTTTAACTCTTTGAGGAACCTCCACACAGTTTTCCAGAGTGGCTGCACCAGTTCACATTCCCACCAACAGTGTAAGAGGGTTCCCCTTTCTCCACATCCTCTCCAACATTTGTGGTTTCCTGCCTTGTTAATTTTCCCCATTCTCACTGGTGTGAGGTGGTATCTCATTGTGGTTTTGATTTGTATTTCCCTGACGGCAAGTGATGCAGAGCATTTTCTCATGTGCATGTTGGCCATGTCCATGTCTTTGTCTGTGAGATTTCTCTTCATGTCTTTTGCCCATTTCATGATTGGATTGTTTGTTTCTTTGGTGTTGAGTTTAATAAGTTCTTTATAGATCTTGGAAACTAACCCTTTATCTGATACGTCATTTGCAAATATGTTCTCCCATTCTGTAGGTTGTCTTTTAGTTTTGTTGACTGTATCCTTTGCTGTGCAAAAGCTTCTTATCTTGATGAAGTCCCAATAGTTCATTTTTGCTTTTGTTTCTTTTGCCTTTGTGGATGTATCTTGCAAGAAGTTACTGTGGCCGAGTTCAAAAAGGGTGTTGCCTGTGTTCTCCTCTAGGATTTTGATGGAATCTTGTCTCACATTTAGATCTTTCATCCATTTTGAGTTTATCTTTGTGTATGGTGAAAGAGTCTGGTCTAGTTTCATTCTTCTGCATGTGGATGTCCAATTTTCCCAGCACCATTTATTGAAGAGACTGTCATTCTTCCAGTGGATAGTCTTTCCCCCTTTATTGAATATTAGTTGACCGTAAAGTTCAGGGTCCACTTCTGGGTTCTCTATTCTGTTCCAATGATCTATGTGTCTGTTTTTGTGCCAGTACCACACTGTCTTGATGACCACAGCTTTGTAGTACAACCTGAAATCTGGCATTGTCATGCCCCCAGCTATGGTTTTCTTTTTTAAAATTCCCCTGGCTATTCGGGGTCTTTTCTGATTCCACACAAATCTTAAAATAATTTGTTCTAACTCTGTGAAGAAAGTCCATGGTATTTTGATAGGGATTGCATTAAACGTGTAAATTGCCCTGGGTAACGTTAACATTTTCACAATATTAATTCTGCCAATCCATGAGCATGGAATATTTTTCCATCTCTTTGTGTCTTCCTCAAAATCTTTCAGAAGTGTTCTATAGTTTTTAGGGTATAGATCCTTTACCTCTTTGGTTAGGTTTATTCCTAGATATTTTATGCTTTTGGGTGCAATTGTAAATGGGATTGACTCCTTAATTTCTCTTTCTTCAGTCTCATTGTTAGTGTATAGAAATGCCATTGATTTCTGGGCATTGATTTTGTATCCTGGCACGCTACCAAATTGCTGTATGAGTTCTAGTAATCTTGGGGTGGAGGCTTTTGGGTTTTCTATGGTAGAGTATCATGTCATTGATGAAGAGGGAGAGTTTGACTTCTCCTTTGCCAATTTGAATGCCTTTAATGTCTTTTTGTTGTCTTATTGCTGAGGCGAGGACTTCCAGTACTATGTTGAATAGCAGTGGTGAGAGTGGACATCCCTGTCTTGTTCCTGATCTTAGGGGAAAGGCTCCCAGTGCTTCCCCATTGAGAATGATATTTGCTGTGGGCTTTTCGCAGATGGCTTTTAAGATATCGAGGAAAGTTCCCTCTTTCCCTACACTCTGAAGAGTTTTGATCAGGAATGGATGCTGTATTTTGTCAAATGCTTCTCTGCATCTAATGAGAGGATCATATGGTTCTTGGTTTTTCTCTTGCTGATATGATGAATCACATTGATTGTTTTACGAGTGTTAAACCAGCCTTGTGTCCTAGGGATAAATCCTACTTGGTCATGGTGAATAATTTTCTTAATGTGTTGTTGGATCCTATTGGCTAGTATCTTGTTGAGAATTTTTGCATCCATGTTCATCAGGGATATTGGTCTGTAATTCTCCTTTTTGGTGGGGTCTTTGTCTGGTTTTGGAATTAAGGTGATGCTGGCCTCATAGATGAATTTGGAAGTACTCCATCTCTTTCTATCTTTCGAAACAGCTTTAGTAGAATAGGTATGATTTCTTCTTTAAACGTTTGATAGAATTCCCCTGGGAAGCCATCTGGCCTGGACTCTTGTGTCTCGGGAGGTTTTTGATGACTGCTTCAATTTCCTCCTTGGTTATTGGTCTGTTCAGGTTTTCTATTTCTTCCTGTTCCAGTTTTGGTAGTTTGTGGCTTTCCAGGAATGCGTCCATTTCTTCTAGATTGCCTAATTTATTGGCGTAGAGCTATTCATAATATGTTTTTAAAATCGTTTGTATTTCCTTGGTGTTGGTAGTGATCTCTCCTTTCTCATTCATGATTTTATTAATTTGAGTCTTCTCTCTCTTCTTTTTAATAAGGTTTATCTATCTTATTAATTCTTTCAAAGAAAGAATTAACGGTTTATCTATCTTATTCATTCTTTCAAAGAACCAACTCCTGGTTCTGTTGATCTGTTCCACAGTTCTTCTGGTGTCAATTTCGTTGAGTTCTGTTCGAATTTTAATTAACTCTCTTCTTCTGATGGGCGTAGGGTCCATCTGCTGTTTTTTCTCTAGCTCCTTTATGTGTAAGGTTAGCTTTTGTATTTGAGTTCTTTCCAGTTTTTGAATGGATGCTTGTATTGCAATGTATTTCCCCCTTAGGACTGCTTTTGCTGCATCCCAAAGATTTTGAATGGTTGTATCTTCATTCTCATTAGTTTCCATGAATCTTTTTAATTCTTCCTTAATTTCCTGGTTGACGCTTTCATCTTTTAGCAGGATGGTCCTTAACCTCCACATGTTTGAGGTCCTTCCAAACTTCTTGTTGTGATTTAGTTCTAATTTCAAGGCATTATGGTCCGAGAATATGCAGGGGACTATCCCAATCTTTTGGTATCGGTTCAGACCCGATTTGTGACCCAGTATGTGGTCTATTCTGGAGAAAGTTCCATGTGCACTTGAGAAGAATGTGTGTTCAGTTGAGTTTGGATGTAAAGTTCTGTAGATATTTGTGAAATCCATCTGGTCCAGTGTATCATTTAAAGCTCTCGTTTCTTTGTATATGTTGTGCTTAGAAGACCTATGGAGGGTAGAAAGAGCTAAATTGAAGTCACCAAGTATAAGTGTATTATTATCTAAGTATTTCTTCAGTTTGGTTATTAATTGGTTTAAATATTTGGCAGCTCCCACATTCAGGGCATTTATATTGAGGATTGTTAAGTCTTCTTGTTGGATAGATCCTTTAAGTATGAGATAGTGTCCCCCTTCATCTTTCACTACAGTCTTCGGGGTAGATTTTAGTTTATCTGATATAAGGATGGCTACCCCTGCTTTCTTTTGAGGACCATTTGAATGGTAAATGGTACTCCAACCTTTTATTTTCAGGTTGTAGGTGTCCTTCTTTCTAAAATGAGTCTCTTGTAGACAGCAAATGGATGGGTCCTGCTTTTTTATCCAGTCTGAAACCCTACGCCTTTTGATGGGGTCATTAAGTCCGTTCACATTCAGAGTTACTATTGACAGATATGAGTTTAGTATCATCATGATATCTATTCAGTCCTTGTTTTTGTGGATTGTTCCACTGAACTTCTTCTTAAAGGGGAATTTTAAGAGTCCCCCTTAAAATTTCTTGCAGAGCTGGTTTGGAGGTTACATATTCTTTCAGTTCCTGCCTGTCTTGGAAGCTCTTTATCTCTCCTTCCATTTTGAATGAGAGCCTTGCTGGATAAAGTATTCTTGGTTGCATGTTCGTCTCATTTAGGACCCTGAATATATCCTGCCAGCCCTTTCTGACCTGCCAGGTCTCTGTGGAGAAGTCTGCTGTTACCCTAAGACTCCTCCCCATAAAAGTCAGGTATTTCTTGTCTCTTGCTGCTTTAAGGATCTTCTCTTTATCTTTGGAATTTGCAAGCTTCACTATTAAATGTCGAGGTGTTGAATGGTTTTTATTGATTTTAGGGGGGGAATCTCTCTATTTCCTGGATCTGAATGCCTGTTTCCCTTCCCAGATTAGGAAAGTTTTAAGCTAGGATTTGTTCAAATACATATTGTGGCCCTCTGTCCCTTTTGGCGCCCTCGGGAACCCCAATTAAATGTAGGTTTTTCTTCCTCAGGCTGTCGTTTATTTCCCTTAATCTGTCTTCGTGGTCTCTTAATTGTCTGTCTCTTTTTTCCTCAGTTTCCCTCTTTGCCATCAACTTGTCTTCTATGTCACTCACTCGTTCTTCCACCTCGTTAACCCTCGGCGTTAGGACTTCTAGTTTGGGGATCCCTGGGTGGCGCAGCGGTTTGGCGCCTGCCTTTGGCCCAGGGCGCGATCCTGGAGACCCGGGATCGAATCCCACGTCGGGCTCCCGGTGCATGGAGCCTGCTTCTCCCTCTGCCTGTGTCTCTGCCCCTCTCTCTCTCTCTGTGTGTGACTATCATAAATAAATAAAAAAAAGAAAACTATGTTTAAAAAAAAAAAAAAAAAAAAGGACTTCTAGTTTGGATTGCATCTCATTCAATTGATTTTTAATTTCTGCCTGATTGGATCTAAATTCTGCAGTCATGAAGTCTCTTGAGTCCTTTATGCTTCTTTCTAGAGCCACCAGTAGCTGTATAATAGTGCTTCTGAATTGGCTTTCTGACATTGAATTGTAATCCAGATTTTGTAACTCTGTGGGAGAGAGGACTGTTTCTGATTCTTTCTTTTGAGGTGAGGTTTACCTTCTAGTCATTTTGCTCAGTGCAGAGTGGCCAAAAACAAGTTGTATTGGGAAAAGGAGAAAAAGAGAGGAGAGAAAGAAGGAAAAAAAGAGAAAAAGAAAAAAAGAGAAGAAAAAGAGAAAGAAAAAGAAAGAAAGGGGAAAAAAAGGATGGGGGAAGCAAACAGAAATCAAAAAGAAAAAAAAAAATACCACGGGGGAGTATCTTCTGATTCTGTATACTTTAAGTCCCTTGACTTCCCCTGGAACTGGTCCGTCTCGCTGGTCTTCTGGGGGAGCGGCCTGCTGTGCTGATTTTCAGGTGTTAGCACTTGGGGGAGCTGCTCTTCCCCCTGCCTGGTGCAGGGCTCACTGGGGGTTGTTTACCCCGTGAGGCCCCAGGAGGAACAACCCCAGTGGCGGAGGCCAGCTCTGGAGCCCTGGAGTCAGCCCCCGCAGTAACTATGGAGCTCTCGGTCTGCAGGGCCTGGAGGCTCCGGGGCGGGGCCGCTGATCTGCTCAGCTCGGGGCAGGAGCGACCTTGCTGTCCTGGGCCCTCCCAGCCTCTGCCTGTCCCGGGGGGAGGCCGGGTCCTGGGCTGTGTCCCGGCACCCTGTGCCCCGGGGCCTGCGCTGTTGGATTCGCGCTCCCGCCCCGCAGCCCCCTCCGCGGAGCTGCCGCCCGAGCCCCTCCGAGCTGCTCCGGGTCCCGCCGTGCGCGCTGCAGCCCTTAGGGAGCTGGGTGCACTCTCCCGGGGCGCAGGTGTCCGTTAGTGTCCCAGGGAGCCCGAGGGCATCCCCGCCCTCCTGGGTCCTGCTCTAACTCCCAGCCCCTTTCCGCGGGGAAGGTTGGTGCAGCTCCTGCTCCTCCGGGACGGGGCTCTCCTGTCCTGGGGACACTCACCCCGGCCTCAGCCTGGCTCCTCGCAGGGCCCCTCCCCCTTGGAGGCCTTTTGTTTCTTTATTTCTTTTTCCCCGTCTTCCTACCTTGATAGAAGCGCGAACTCTTCTCACTGTAGCGTTTCAGCTGTTCTCTCTTTAAACCTCAGACCAAATTCGTAGATTTTCAGGATGATTTGAAGGTTATCTAGGTAATTTGGTGGGGACAGGTGATTTGGGGACCCTACTCTTCTGCCATCTTGCCCCTCCCCCCTATTCTGTTTTATATGTTTAAACCAGATTTGAAATGTTCATTGATGAGGATGAAGGTGGAAAGAAATATGGGCCATTTAAATTTCTCTCTGCTAAAAAAAGAAATCCAGGTTGGAAAAGTAATAAAACTACATGGCTTGCTAGGACATAACATATTAAGGCTAAATTTAATTCAGATGAGAAGAAAAGCAAATGGGAGTGTAATTAAAAGCAATTTAGCCAAGAAGAAATCACAGGAAAGATTGTCCAGATTGGAAAAGGAATTTCATGGAAGGTGATGCTTTTGAAGATACTATCATCTTCTAAACAGGGGAGTTTCCAGAAAGAGGCTTCAGGGGGAAACACTCCTTAATTTACAATAGAAGTTGTCATATTTATTTGATGTAAGAAAAGAATGGTAGTCTAGGTAACTGGAGTGCTTTTTGATTTCAGATGAAGCTAAATTAACGATTAATTCTTCTTTACCACTAAACAGCTTGGACAAGCCCAGGCAACCTGACAGGTAAAAGTATAAGAGATTGACCTAAGTCTGGTTTGTTGGTTAGAATTTTTCTAGGCCAAACGTAAAAGCATTATTCTTTACAGTTCAATTTTAATTTAATTCATAAAAAGAGCTGTGAAGAAAAATTTTTAAATTGCACCTTCTTTCATCTAAGAAGTTATGAGTTAAAATATACAGCAATTGTCTACATTAGGGCAAGGTTTACTTTCTGAAATCCTAGCTTTGGGAAAAATTGCAGGATCTTTCAGGGCAGCGAAAAGACCTAAAAGGATCATCTTAATATATAACAGAAAGAAGTTGTTTAATGTACACTACTCATCATCTTGAAGCGTGTACCAGAAAACTTGTTTAAGAAGACTTTCAGAAGAAAGGCTCTTGCTTGAAAACAAATCATTCCAATGCTTAGATCTATTTCTCTGAATGCTAATATTGCATCTATTTAGAAACTTATAATGTTATATCTTATTGAGAAAATTATTACTTAATCTACTTCTCGCAGAGAGCAAAAGCCATTGGGATTAAAACTAATGAATATAATGACTGAGTAATCTTTAGTAATAAGAAAAGCCACATTATACATATCCTGGGTGTCAGCTAGGATTTAACACAGAGAGAATTCAGCATATAAGTTTTACAAAGTGCTAACGCATTGCACTGTCTCTCCCCGAGAGAATTGTACCTGTACAAGGAGTCAATTCTCCTCTTGTTTTACTATCTTCCATTATTCCCAGACCTACAACTCAAAATATTCATTCATTATTTCATTCCCTAAATATTCATTAAATGCCACCTTCATGCAGCAATGAATAGGACAGGCAAAGCCCTATTTTTATGTGGATTTTACTTTAATTGGAGGGAAATATCAGCATGACTTAAAAGACAAATTACAAATTTAAACACAGAAGGAAGACATGTATACACAAAAGGCTCTCAGAGTTTGTTAAATTCTATTGGTAATAATTTTAGTAATGACTATGGGAATGTCCAGGATTCTCCTCTAAAGGTCTGGATAAACATATTGAGAGCTGATAAATTTATTAGAGAATCTGAATTCAATGCTGTGGTTCTAATGATAGAAATTCTGATTCAATTGTGGCCCACCCTAAATGAACTTAAAATGACTGAAACCACTCTGGTATAATACACCAGATAAAATACAACAATGTTGAGAGAAATTGTAAAAAATAAATTGATCATGCTTGAATAATCATGCACCCACCACTTACATTCTGTTGGAGGATCCAGATGGCTTCCTTCACCATAACCTTAAGATCTACACTGGTAAAGGAAGCATCACCATGCAAGTGGGAGACAGGATATGGTACAATTAAAATAGGGTCCCTAATTCTATCAGAGACAGGAGGATTCTGAGAGGGCTAAAATCATGGCTTGGTGTTTAATCAGCTAAGGCAAGTTGGCCATGATTTCTGTAATAGTCATCAGAGCCTATGTGGTAGTCTGAATATAGTCCTCTGAGAGATTTATTGATGATTAATGATTATGACATTCCCAGAGCTAAATATGTGGACAGCCTCCTCAGGTCCTACTTTACATGTAAAATGGACAAAAGAGAGGGTGACTTAAGTCACTCTTTTAGAGAATCATGACTCTTCCTCAAATTTAAGACCCGAGTCTTAGATTAAGGTTTGAGTGGGCATCCTTCAGGAAGAACCTTAAAATAACATCACAAGTATATTTGTGGAAGTAGCTTTACCTAAAGGAATGTTCAAATACTTACTTAGGAAACTGCATACTGGTAAAAGGGATCTATTGGGACCTCAGGGAATTATTGGACATTGACTCCAGACTAAAACAATATCTAGAAATCCTTTACAACCACTGGGATCCACTGGTCAAAGGAGATTCTTAAGAGTGTTAATTGATGATTTTAAAAAATTGTTAGGGATGCCTGGGTGGCTCAGTTTGGCTCAGGTCATTATCCTGGGGTCCTGGGGTCCCTGGGGTCCCCACAGGGAGCCTGCTTCTCTCTCTGCCTATGTCTCTGCCTCCATCTCTGTGTCTCTTCATGAATAAATAAATGAAAATATTTTTTAAAATGTTTAAAAATTTAAAACTATTGTATACGTTTAGGTAAATTGACTTCAGGGTAGAATTCTATTTATGGCTCAGAAATGGAAAACATCAACTGGCCCAACTGTCTCTTTTAGAGTTAGGAAGTGAAGCTCAGAGTAATCAAATGACTGCTTTTAAGTGAGAATCCAGGATAAGAACCCAGATCTTCTAAATTCTCATGAGGTTGTTACACCAGCCCAGGTGCCTAAGTCCCCTGGCTAGGTGGATGGTAATGGTTTTAAAATTTTACTTTATTCAAATTGGAAAATGAACACAAATTCTGTGTGTGTATGTGTGTGTGTGTGTGTGTGTGTGTGTGTGTGTGTGTGTGTGGCAACAGGACCTGGGGTTAGAGGGGCCTGAGAGGAGAAATTTGTGAAAAGATAATGGCTAAAAATTTTGTAAAGTTGAAAAAAAAACTATAAAATTTGAAGTACTAGAAGCACAAAAAACATGATGAATACACCACAGCATATAATAATCAATATTATCAATACTGCTATATAACATATAATAACCAATTATCAATACTGCTTACAACAGTAATAAAGAAAAAAATCTTAAAAGGAGCCAGAAGGAAGAAGACATGTGGAGGGACAAAGGCAAGGAAGACAGCAGAATTTTCTTGGGAATATGCAAGCCAGAAGATAGTGGCGCAACTGAATATACTTTAATGTACTGAAAGATAGAAAATATCACACTAGAATTCTTAACCCAGAAAAAAATAACTTTCAAATGTAAAATTAGATGAAGACTCTTTTAGACATGTAAAAACTGAAGTAATTTGATACTTGACCTTAACCACAAGAAAATATTAAAAGGGAGGCGACCAGGTGGCTCAGTTGGTTAAGCATCCAACTCTTGATTTTGGCTCATGTCATGATCTCCGGCTCTTGGAGATCAAGCCCCCCATGAGGCTCCGTGCTGAGTACAGAACATTCTTGGGATTCTCTCTCTCCCTCTCCTTCTGCCTCTCCTCCTGTTCTTTCTTTCTCTTGCTAAAATAAATTTTTAAAAATATATATTAAAAAGAAAGACCTTCAAAAGAAATCACTATCTTGAAGAAATATCTGCATCCCCATATTCATTGAAGCATCATTCACAATAGCCAAGATATGAAAATAACTTAAGTGTCCACTTGTGGATGAAATAGGTAAAGAAAATGTGGCATATATATTCAATGATATATTATTAAGCCATTAAGAAAAGGAAATCCTCCCATTTGTGATAACATGGATAAAACTTGAGGACATTATGTTAAGTGAGTATGTCAGAAAGAGAAAGAAAAATTCTGAATCATCTTACTTATATGTGGAATCTAAATAAAGCCAGACTCATAGATACAAAGAGTAGATTGGTGCTTGCCACGGGCTGGGGCACGGGAGAAATGGGAGATATCAATCAAAACCCAAACTTTGAGTTATCAGATGAGTAAATTCTGAGGATCTGATGCACAGCATGGTGATTTCAATGTATCCAGCATCAAGAGACGATTAAAAAAATATTTCTCCATCCTCTGCTTGTCTTCTTAGCGGCTGCTTTCTGCTTTTTTTTTTCCCCCTCAGGGTCTCACTCTGCACATTTCTGATTTAGGAGTTGGCAATTGCCCTGGGGGAAAATTGCCAGGAGAATATTGAGCTCATCTCAATGCATTTTACTTCTAAGATCTTGATTTTTTCATGTCCCTGCAACTTTAGTTTTTCACTCTATGGGGTTTTTTTTAATGTATTTTATACATAGTCATTCTTGGTGGGAATGTTAGTTTAAACCAGGCACTTCACCACGTTCATTGGTACGTGTAGCATATAAATTTATATATTTTAAGTAATTTCCATATTTTCCTACCTATTTCTCCAAATATAGTGGGTAGGCCATTTTAGTCTTAGTGCTTATATTAACTATTCAGTTTAGTCTGGAGCAGAGCTGTCCAATATAAATATCATGTGAACCACATATGTTATTTTAAAATTGCAAGTACTCACATTAAAAGTAAAAAAAAAAAAAAGTAAGATTACAATAAACAATATACTTCTAGTTAAAATCAAAAAGCCCTAACATATTACACTTCAACACATGTCTTCAAAGTCTATTGTATATTTTATATTTATAGCTCATCTCAATTCACACTAGCCTTATTTTAGATACTTACAAGCTATCCTCATCTGACTAGTGACTATGTTATTGGAAAATGCAGGTCTAGAGGTTGCAGACCATTTAGGGGAGATGTGAGAGGACTAGAAGATGCATGTACACTATGTGGTGATACTGGCTCGAAGACTTGGATTGTCTTCCTTGGAAAACAGTAGGTCTCTGTTTAGCCATACAAAGAACATTTTCATCATGTTAGGTGACAGAGTTTGTGGACACATTTTTTTTTAACTGCTCAGCATCAAATATTCTTTCATATTTTAGAGAAGCAATTCAAATTGTGGATTCAATGGAAGTTATGATTCAGCTTCCTTCAACTGAATCCCAAAGCATGAAAACCTCTCCTTTTGCTTCCCCAGAGCCAAGATTTACACATGTAACTCAGGCTTGACCAATCATACATGTCTCATAAGGACACAGCACTTTGAATACAGAAATGCAGAGAAGGCTTTGAAATATTCTGAGACTGCTTGAGTGAAGCAGAAGGGAGTTCTAGCAGTGACCATGGGCTTGCAGTGTCCTTCTCACAGGACAATTCTGGGTTCTGAATGTCTCTGTGTTGCTTTTTCCTGGGCTTTCTTTGTTCTTCCAGGTGTTCAGGCAACTACATGAATCTAGAAGTTGTGTAAAACCCATGATTTTACTTTTTAGTACGACATAGTTGCTAAGTATGTACATTTAGGAATGAAATGGCCTGAGTTTGAAGTCTGACTTTCCCATATATTAGCTTCCAGGATTTAGATACGTTATCTAATTTTTTTGTAGTGTTGATAATTGTACCTACCTCATAGGATATTAATGAGATAATCCACACACAGTGAATATACTTATTTTATATATTTATTATGTACTGAATATTTAACTCTTGATGACTCAGCTTCTATTATTATTTTAAAAACAGTTTATGGAAGACCTACAGTATACTAGATATATATGCAAAAAACAAAACTTCTCATTTTTCCCACCTAAAATTGCCTTTGAAAAAGAATAATTATTTCACATTATTTGCCCAGAGTTTGAGGGAGGGGTTACATGCAACCAGACAAGGCTACTGCAAGCTTGAAATATTTTTGTAGTCTTGGGCTTCACAATGAATTTTTCTCCAACTATACATGCATCAAATGTGTTTCCAATTATTTGCCATTCAGTAATGCATGCCAGGTTTATTTGGTGGTTTTAAATAAGTGCCAGGAACCTAGCTCACTATCCCAGCTCAGGTAGTATAGACAGAATGGCATAACTTAAATAATGACAGTAACCTTGCAAATGTGAGCATTACAATTTCCACTTTTAAGATGAGGAAATTGATTGAGAGAAGTAATTTGCCTACAATTACACAGCTAGTATGTGCACAATTATACATCGTATTTTGATCATGAGTTCCTTCTTCTTAGACTACATACGACTCCAAAACGGTATTTGTAGGTGTTAATCACTTTAGCCAGGATCGTAAAAGACTTCTGCCATTATCTGGAGCACACCTGATATTTTAGAAAGGTAAGCCAAGCCTCAAGGAATGCATGGCTCATGAATTTATTTGATGTCACTGACATCACCATTTCCTTAATCCCTCGCTCATCTTCTCCAATTTTTGCCCTTTCTTTTCTCAAGCCTATGATCGCAAATATTTCTATAGTTATAAATAGTCCATTATTTAAATAGCTTTCATCTAAAGAAATTCTGGAAGTATACTTTAGGTGAATTTTCAAGGATAGAATTGTGATCAATCATTTGTAAGAAAGACTGCACAGTTCATATACTTGCTGTGCCAGCAAAGCCAAGTAAGATGGGTTGTGATGTAAGGCACTTACTTTTCCAGATGCCACCTTTAGATTTTTCCAGGAGGGCTGAAGGATAGACCTTATCCAATGATATTGATAACTGCATGAAGGTGGACCTGACTCTTCCAGGATTTCACATCAAAGGCTATATGTCTAAATTTCTACACCTGCCAAGCTATTGTTTCGTTTTGTTTTGTTCAAGTGTGAAAAAACTAGCAGAGGCCCTGAAACAGCTCTGCAACTTTGCTGGCTGAGGCTCCTTCCTCAAACACTTTGACTTCTTAACCATGAACATGTGTGAATTTTTTTCTCCCATCTCTAAATCATTCTAGAAGCTTTTCATTTGCCTCTACTGAGATGGCACTCTTTGCCATTTGTTTTTGGAAATAATTCATTCTAAACACAATGAATGAATTTCTTTATTTTCCTCATTAATGAAAAGCACCTCTGCCATAGAAATATACCGGTCAGCCAATTTTCTTCACCTACAGTTTGCCTGTGCATAACCTCATCATGAAAACAAACAAAACAAAACAAAAACCATAAACAAAACATCCAGCCTGATTATAGTAAGTCCTCTGTTATTTAAGAAAAAAAGAGAAAGAAAACATAACACACATATTTTAGGGAGCACTGATAACCTTCCATCTGCATTTTCCGTAATGTTATTACAAACTGAGCTCAATATAGTGATGAGCAAAAAGTTTTGCTAATTGAGAGTCAATCTGCTTAAGCAATTCATCCCCCCCTTACTTAAAATTTATCATATTTAAGAATTTTAAAAATAATCAATCAATTTTTTGGACTAGTTCGAAAATCTCTATGTATGTTCTGGTTCTAAGAGAAATACACAGGTTAAGTAAGTGACGAGGTAAATCATCAACTCTTATCAATTGGAAATCTGATGTGGTGGCTGTTTGTACCTGAGATCCACAGGCTTTGGATCACACAACTCATGCAAAAAGAGGAAAAGTTCATTTAAATATCCAGTTATTTGGTCTCTCTAATGCCAATTTCAAAATAGATGATCATCAGAAGAAAACATTTGGATAACTGAGTAAACGTTTTCCACTTGTAGTGGCCAAATTTCTCCCTGAAAGCCAGACTACTATAATCAATGACATGTTGAACATTCAAACTTGGATGTCTTTAGATCCAGAAGTAAATTAACCATCATATCCTGCACACCTGTTCCTCTTCTCTTGTTTCTGGATGCTCTATCTCATGAAAGAATGTCACTATTTGTATAGTTGCAAATGCCTGAAATTTTTCTGTTTCAGTTATGTCCCATGTCTAATTAAGCAACAAGTTCTATGGTGTCTATTTTATAATAACTCACTAACTCACCTACCTTTCTTTCTGTCTATTCTGTTTTAGCATAGTTCCCTTACCTGTATCCCAAGACGGGTTCCTGGCAAAACTCCAAGCCTCCGTTTTTCTTCTAGTTCTTTTCAAAACTACTCTTCACCCCTCCAGAGTGATTATTTAAAGATCTAAAGCCTTCCTCCAAACCCATTAGAAGGTCCCCATTGCTCTCCAGGTGAAGAGGGGGCTTCATAATAAGGTTCATACGCTGTTCGTGACTTAGCAACTAGGTATCTCTGCAATTGCTTCTTTGGCCACACGGACTTCTCTTCTTCATCTACAAGTCAGATGTGCTATGCTTCCTTTCCCCTGGTGTTTTTTTACCCACTTCCTTTTCACGGCATCCAATACTGCATCTCTTCTTTGCTTGGCTCTTATTTATCCTTTAGTTCTCATATGAATATGACTTTCCCTGATACCCATATTAGGGACATAGACTTTTTCTTTGAGCTTCAAGAGCAACATAGAGTTCCTCTATGGCAATACTCATAATAATATACAATAATTTCCTGGTAATTAACTGAGTATTTTTAACCGAACTGAAATTACCAGAGGACAAAAAACATGTCTTTCTTATTCACTGTTGTATTTCCACATCTAACAGAGAGCAGAACATAGGAAGACATTTAACAAATATTTTTGAAATGAATAATCCAAGAATAAATAAATATTAAGATTTTAGGTCAATGGTTCCATTTCTAAGAAAAAAAATCTAAAAATGTGAATACTTAAGAAAAGCAAACTGGAAAAAATTTTTAATAAAAAAATTATTAAAAATTGAAATGGGTGGGAAGCAATAAAGAAAATCATTTCTTCTATTTTTGCCCAGTTTTTCACATCAGTCTTTATAAGGCCAGGGCAAATAATCATTGGATGTTTCCATATATGTAGTCCAGACCAGTGTAAACTCATCTGATAATTTCCTGGCTTTTCCACTATTGATAGCAAATATATCTCTCTTGCTAGATGTCCAGAAGGAAGGAGAATGTCCCATTTGTAGGTCTACTCTCTGGATTGCTTTTGTAAGATCAACATATTTGCAACCATGCATTCCTACTTTCATTTAAGGCCAGAACTGAGCTCTTCTTTTGAATCTGGATGGACGTCTGATCTCACTTGTCTCTCATTCTTGGGGGTAAATCATTGTCTTAGAACTAAGGATAGCAAATATATATGAGGCATTCTTCTATCCTGGGGATAACTTCACTTATTCTTTACAACACCCTGAGAAACATATGTTATTATATAGATGAGGAAACTGGGGCTCAGAGAAGTTAACTTGTTCGATATCAAGGAATTCAAATTCACACTATTGTGTCCAATGTGTCCAATGATGATGTTTTCAACCACTGGGTACACTAGAAAAGCTTCCATTATAATAAAACATATTATCTGCAAGGAGTACATCGTTATCAAGAATTGCTTAGGGTAATGGTTGCAGAAATTCGGTTACAAATTGTAATATAAGTAATATCTTAATGAAAACTAAATTATTTAATTTATCTAGAGTAAAGGGAAAGAGACAGTCATACTCCCCATGTTTAGATTTTTTTTTCTTCATGAGAGACAGAGAGAGAGAGAGAGAGAGAGAGAGAGAAAGGCAGAGACACAGGCAGAGGGAGAAGCAGGCTCCATGCAGGGAGCCTGATGCGGGACTCGATCCCGGGACTCCAGGATCACGCCCTGGGCCAAAGGCAGGCGCCAAACCACTGAGCTACCCAGGCTGCCTGCCATGTTTAGATTTATGCATGGAGTAGATTTTGGTATAACATGTATTATTTTAATGAAATTAATTAGAGATAACTCTTGAACTTGAGAGCTGCACCACAAATCACCCCAAAACTTTAAGTGACTTAAAAATATAATGACTTATTATTTCTTACAATTCTGTAGGTTGGCAGAGTTGTTCTTCCACACATTGCCTGCATTATATGTTTGATATTATCTTAAATATTGCAAGGTCTTAACAAGGTTTCTTAGAGATAAACCCTTGACCTGATTGCTGGTCTCAGGTCTCATTTCACCTTGAGAATTTTTTTACTGAAGGCAATAAATGGAATGAAAGATCATTTTATTTTCCAGCCTAATAAATCCTGGCACTTCCATATTTCTTCTACATTCACCTTGCAAACAGAAAGTTTCTTTCTTGAACCCGTGTCTATCTTCCTATACCTTTTACATGCAGCTAAAAAGAAGCCAGTTAGCACTCCCTGCATCCTATGTGCAGATGGAGATGGATAGTTGGGCCCACAAATTCACAGGGTAAATTTTTTGACTTCCACATTATTGTAGGCAAGTTTTTTTTGACAATTTGTGTGTGTGTGTGTGTGTGTGTGTGTGATATAACATGGGTTATCCTTTCTCCAACCTCTAGAATGTCTTGGCCATTTTCCTAGCCTTTTGTTATGGATTTCTTGATGTCTTTCCAGCTTCCACCTGCCACCAATTTCCAAGCTATTGTCACATGCCTTAGGTTTCTGAGATGGAAACACTATACTTCTAAGAGTCTGAATTAACCAGGGTTCTGTCAAGATCACAGAACCACAGGATTTAATTATATAAGAATTAGGTCTTAACATAAGTTCTGGAGGAGCTGGGGAAGTTATTTGACACAACCTCTTGTGTCAGGGACAAGTTGAAGCTTACATTGAGAATCTGAGATGCCGGGTGAATCCAGCCACAGAAGTAGGCTGTGCAAGGGACATTGGTGGGGAGGTCTATCGGAAGCTGTTGCCTTTATGTGGCGTACCTCTGATGATACTCAGGCATCTGCTGGTGGTCCTGGGGACATTGCTGATCAGGATGTCCAGCAGCCAGGATGAAGGACTAGATCTAGAGGGACATATAACAAAGGACAAGCAGGAAACCACCAGACACATCAGCAACTAGCAACTGGTACTATACCCAATCATGAAGACCTTCCAAGAATAATAATCAACTCATTGCCTCCCAAATCTCTCCCCATGCTTCCCTCCTCCCTCACCAAGTAAAACCCAGTATCATACAGACAAGAGAATTCCAGAAACAGATTCCTCAGTTTGACCAACTGGACAATAGAAGGATCCAGGACAGAAGGGGAATAAATCTATTTCTGTTGCTGAAAAAAATGAGACCTCTCTTAAATCTTCACACAGGTCTAGGATTTAAACTGTGCAAAGATGCCCAGAAGGCTCAGGTCATAGTCACGTCCAAGAACAAACAGGTGACCACAGTAGAACTCTGGGACTCTGGGACTTTCAGGATGTCAGGATTAATGCTTGTGTGCCCATGACTCGCTAGGCTGGGATTTGCTCTGGTAAACATCACAAACAGAGACTCAAGTGTTTAGATCATTCCTTTTAATATGATAGCCTCTACCATTCAATTTTTGATTTGTCTTATGTCTCATAAGTTTGAGAGTACCCGCCCCAAAACCATAGAGACAAGCTCTCTAAAATACACAATTAAATCATAACTACTAAAAAAATTAAAAATAAATAAATAAATCATAACTACTATCTCTGTTTTCTTTTTGTAGTCCCCTCTGTGAAACTAACATAATATCTTGTACATAATAAATTCTCAATGTTTATGAATTCTGAAAAAATCTAAGAGGAAAGAGAGTAGAGGATAAACAAGCCATACCCCTAAGGAATCATAACCAAATAGTCTAATCTGTTGTCAGATTCAATAAATGAACATAGAGTCAAAGGTGAGAGGAAAAGTCAAATACATTATGAGCTAAATGAACACAGGAGTAGGTGGTTGAAATAAAGCCAGAGTAAGTGAGAAACTTCCGAAAGAGGCCCTCAAAATCATGCATGAAGCTGACACCTATTTTTAGTAGGTCAAGTTAGGTGATTCACAGGTAAATTCTTATAAAGCCCCAAATGTCAACCTGCTACCTCCTAACTGTAATCTTGGGTAGACAACTTAGCTCTTCTAAATTATTCGAAGCCTCAGTTTCCTCATTTGTGAGATAAATATGAATAATAGTTACTTCATGGGATTTTTGTAAGAATGACTTGAGATAGCACCTAAACAATGCTTAGCGCAGCATAAAGTACTCTGTGAACGTTAATTGCTCTTGTAAGAGGTTGTGTCAAATAACATTAGTCTTTTTTTAATGCTCTTAAAATGTCTGAGTGTGATATTCCAAATATGGTCTAATCATGCTCGATGCAGGGGAATTATATTCCCTCAGATCTGATGCTACAAAAGAACTGTGGAAGAACTGCTTTTTTACATAAATGGCTAGCGGTGCATGATGGGTAATGCTATGTATGGTAATTATTCCTGGACATGTATTATAATACATGTTTCATGTCAATTCTTTATCTCAATTTCCCCAGATTATCAGCCTGTTTTTTTTTTTAAATCTGTGACCATGACTAAAAACATTTGATAGAACAACTTCATGTCAATGACTAAACGTACTAAGAAGAATTTGGTGTTTGGTTCACCTTTTAAATGTCCCTTTTTGGGATCCCTGGGTGGTTCAGCGGTTCAGCACCTGCCTTTGGCCCAGGGTGTGATCCGGGGTCCTGGGATCAAGTCCCGCATGGGGCTCCCTGCATGGAGCCTGCTTCTCCCTCTGCCTCTCTCTCTGTGTCTCTCACGAATAAATAAATAAAATCTTTTAAAAATATATTAATACATTCTATCATCACTTACCTATTTTTCAAGTTTTACTTAAAATTGCAACAGTACCTCTTTCAGGATGCAAAATCTGAGGTTCTCAACAAGATTCCAGTGGCTGATATTCTCATGGTTACTTTTAATGTTGAATTTTTCTTCTTACTGAATGCTTGTTCCTGTAAGTGTCTCATATTCTATATTTATGATTCTGCCCTATGCTGACCTAAAGGTGGAGTATCCAACTCTGATTTCTCCAAAATGCCATCCCCACAAGACATTTGTAGGTGCAAACAGGGCTTTACCAAGATATGGGGCAACAGAAGAGGATTGTATAGCAGCAATCATTCCTAAACTGCTTAATACTGAATATTAGATAGCCCTGTTCTCTAAAGCTTTTGGCTGCCAGCTGCCCACCAGGAATTTCTCAGTAATTACAGAGACCCAACATCTGAGCCTCCTACCATGTCCTTTGATCTCTCTGTCTCTATCTCTGTCCCTGTCTCTGTCTGTCTCTTTCAAGGAGCAAGGTTTAGCTTTTTGCCCTCTCCTATTTTTTGTTTTCTTTTAAATTCCTATTTAAAATTTTGAACAGATAGATTTATCTTTTGTTTTCTCCTGAGAGTCTTCCAAAACATGCCCTCAGGGTTCACACATCTAAAGCAACATATCAAGGTGTTTTCCTAAACAAAGTTAGTTTTCTCCCTAAGGAGAACTCAGAGCCAGCTGTTAATATTACAGTCTGATTTATCCTGCCATCTTGACTTAAAGAATAAAACAGTAAGCGCCTTTTGGGAATTAACTTCTCCAAGGGAAAGGCATATGTGACATGGCAGAAATATTATCATGATATAATTTTTCTTAAAGGTTTTGATAACATTGATCTATGTAATTCAGCTGATCCAATGTACAGCACTCCGTTAGAGAAAACTAGATTGACTCTAGTGGTAACACACATTTATTTCTACGCTTTGTATTTTCCTGCTGTATTTACAAACACTTTTGCTGTCTCCAGACTTGGATCCCTGTCCTTGTCTCAAGCTTTCATATCTTTTTCTCCCCTCTTAGGGTGAGCTCTTTCTTTATTATCCTAAATATATTTGCTTCTACAAACAAGTCATGTGATCCTTTAAGCAATGGGCTAATGAGCAGGAAATGCAATAATGATTTCAAGGAGCCTAGCCGAGTCCCTGGCCTATTGTGAGAGTCAAGCCTCTTGGCTAATTGCAAATGTGTCCAATTGAAGTGGTCAAGAACTCTGATTTTTCTTTTCCTTTTTTTTTTTTTTAAGAACTCTGATTTTTCTTTATAAGTTTAATGTGCCCATGCATATTAACTGCACTGCCATCCCCAAAGTTGAAATCCGAACTGTTTAGAAACACTCTGGCCACGATGTAGGAAAACATACCTTGACGGAGAGCCCGCCACAGGGCAAGCATCATGCAAGGAGCTATGAGATGAGAGAAGTCAAAGAGTAAGTAAATCACGAAACTCTTGTGCTTGGAGAGACTTAGATGCAAGGGAATGTGGGAGCAAATTAAAGATCTTTAGGAGATATGCTTACTTGTCTCTGTACACATATTTGTGTCACTAGCCTGCAGATACATGTATCTGTGCATTTCTGTAAATATACTTATGATAGCTAAGACTTCCGACTCTCCAGCCTAATCTCTTGCCACATCCGGGCAGTAACACTGAACCACTTGTTGCTCTATTTCCTGCCTCTGTGATAGGCACATGCTAGATAGAGACTCTAACTGCCGAGCCCTTCACAATGGCCCGCTCTTCTCAGAGTAACTCTCCTCTCCTTTCATAATCCTCCTTGGACTCAAATTCTGCAAGAAGCCAAGTTGGAGAAATACATCAACATACAGTCATGTTAATCCTTGAGTTTTATTTTATTCCTCTTTTCCAAGTGGGCTAGCTGCAACCAGAGACATCAGGTTAGATTTTAAAAATGATTGGCAGCTTACTAATAACAGTTACTGAAGACCTATGCATTTTATTTCTCACAACCACCTGTGTTTGCTTTTAGAGCAAGCATCTGTGAAGATGTCTTTTATAATTTCTTCCCCAGAGTCTCTCTTGCTGATTACAATTCTCCCCCAGAACTCACCCTTTGGAGACACTTCCCTGCAATTACTAAACTGATTCTAAGAAAGAAATGGAGAAGCAGGGTTACATACCTCTGTGAAAGCAGACTGGTCCATGATGGGATATAGGACTGAAATAATGTGGTTTTGCATGACATATCAATTACTGGGAAATCTCAGATACCACCCCCCCACGTCCTGCTACATAGCCAGGGGAAGATACCAGGAGTCCACACACAGTGGACTGTGTTCATCCAACTCAGCCATTGCTAGAAGTTTGAGGTATGAGATGGCAACATGTCCTGATCTTTTCTCAATGCACAATATTTCTTATATTTGCCTGCTGTTAAATTCTTTAAAAAAAATCCAGTCTCAAACCCCCCGAAGCCCCTTTTGATATATCAGGTGCTTTCAATGAAGCCCATGCCATAAACTAACATAAACAAACCTTATTTGGAGGACACAGATACACATAAGCACAAGAGCGCTTACTCTCAGTCTGTCATGATGGACATTGCCTTTGATATTTATGCAAACTTACATGAACACAGGTACTGTACAAACAAATGTTGAGAGGCTTCCTGAACAATGGAAGTTAATGAAGCATAGCAAGGACTCAAATGCACATTTCCCACAGTGCCTTCTGACACACACACACACAAGCCACCCACACCAACACTAGAGTTTAAATAAAAAGTTGTGTTACTGGACACAATTATGTCTGCCTTCTTCAAATACTGTCTGCAGCCTAGTTTCTCAAATTACTGTGTTTCCTACAGAACTAATTTTAAAATGAATCTCCCACTGACTTCAAGGGGCTTTCATCTCTTTAGGATGGTGATGAAGGCTAAAGATGTGTGCCTGGTACCCCAGAACGCTGAAGAATGAAGTCTCTGTCAGCCTAGCTCACAGGGCTGAAACAGCCCCAATTCCTCCCCGGGTGCTGACTATTAATCCCTGTGAAATCTTTCAAAGGGCTTTAAGTGATAAGCAAAGAGAAAATGGGCTCTGGGAAAAATACTCTTTTTTCGATTGGCTTCATATCAGAACTCCATAGTCATAATAGAAATGAGATTGTTCAGTACACAGTACCTTTTGTGCTATGGATATAGATTGGTTTACCCTCAGTTGTTTTTTTTTTTTTTTAACCTCAGATTTTGTGCAAGGAATGCAATTCAACTATAGCATTATAAGAAATAACACAGGAAGTTGCTTTAAACTCAGCATCTCAGCATCGTAGTGCATAATAAACTCCAAACAAATTCCAGGAAATTAAGGTTCTTTTAAATTGCTGAATAAGATGAAGGAATAATACTGAGAAGAAAACACACACACACACACACACACACACACACACACATACACACACACAGAGGAAATTAATTATAGAATAATTACCACACAGCTGCTCCTGAAATTTGGAGGTACCCTGCTTTCTTCTTTGTTGATCAGATATAATCTGATTATGCTCCTTGCTTGAGGTAACTCTGGTCCTTCAATCTCCAAAAAATAAATTCTCATTGAAGTATGACATTTCCGCATCTACTGGCTAATTACTTTAAGAACAGGATTTGTCTTTCATAGTTTTAACTTAATCTTTTCACTTATATAGATAAGATCCCAGTTGGGAGTATTGACAGAATAAATTTCTGCAGGACAGTAATCTATCAGAATTCTTTACAGGGCTGTAGTCTTTCTTCTTCCATGTTAATATTCTGACAAGGCATCCATGGAGAAGGCTTTATTTATTTCCTCATAAATAAATGAGAAATTTTCCCTTCTCCTTTCTTCCTTCACTGGGTCTTTCTTCTATTTGTTCCTTGATTCACCTCTTCTATTCCTTTTCACAAAGTTCTGTCATTTCTCCTCTCTTCTGTTGATACAAGTTGTTTTTTTTTTTTTTCATGTTGTTTCTTACCCTTCTAAGAAAATTAGCTCAAAGGAAATCAGCTGTATCAGATTTTAAAGCAAAGTCTCTTGATTTATCTTTCCTCTTCTCTTCCCAATCTAGACGTGCAATACTAATTAATATTTGCTTGGGCTTTAAAATATATGAAGTATTTTCACATCTATAATGATACTCTTTACAACTCTTTAAAGACTTGTCGTTAATTGTTATCATTTTATACGTGAAAAATAAGATTAAGAGATATTCTCAAACAGATACAAATAACAAAAAGGGAAGGGAAGATTTGAACCCGTGTGTATCTTGGTTTCAAAATTTTTTGGTATCCATTGCAATGCCCCATTCAACAAAGCTTCTTAAGCCACAATCTCTACAGAGATATTATCCAAGCATAATAATTCTAGATAATAGAAAAGTTCTATTATAACACTAGAAGACATTAATAGATAGTAGATACAAGATTCAGGAATTTGTGGTTTTGAATGTCACTGTCTATCAAATCATATAAAGAATTAGGAACTAACCGTGACAGACTGAAATCCTATTCATAGCTATTGTTTATTAAAATCAATTAGGTAGTCTCTCTTTCTTGCCAAAAACAGATAATTCAGATGATACAACACTTCTTTTAGGATGACTTGTTGTATCAGCAGGAAGTCTTATCACATTAGATTTTAAACACAGACACTTTTTTTGAGATAGCTGTGGAATGAATTGCTTTCCAAAGGGTTTTGCATAATTTTAATTTGCCTTTTTATTGCTAGTAATGGACCATCTGTACCTGTGGTTTTCTATGAAATTTTAAAGGAACACACTGAGTAAGTCTTGTAATTTAAGATGCAGAAAAACATATAATTAAATAAGGCATGACAGAGAAAAAAGGATATTGATAAGTTCTAAAAATCAGTAAAAATAAGGAATTTAATGTCAAGAGTAGATGTTCAAATATTTGAACTGACAAAAACTAATTTGGATTAATTACATAGTTGTTAGCAGGCCTTTTTTTTCATATTTATGCTCAATCTGTGAAACATGAAGAAACAAAAAGAACAAAAAATTCCAAATCGAATACTTTTCCCTCTAATTGGATTAAAATTAGAAATCAGGAGTAACTCAAATTGTAAGAGTAATCTGGATTATCAACTGGTTGTTAGTTCACTGTGGAAATCTGATGACATTTTAGAGATAATTTTACCATAATTTAAAACTTCAGTGGGAAACTGTGGTTTATCCCATTATGTCATAATGGGAATAATGGGATAAACTTTTCTCTTTTAGTTTTAGCATTTTTCCCTGTAATAGGGACAGCTTTCAATGTTCATTGGTTTACTTTCTCACTTATACATGACATCTATTCACATTCTCTTGGCCCAAACAAGCATATGGCTACCCTAAATTGCGAGCGATGTGAGGAAAGGTAGTTTTCCTGGGAACCATTGTGTCTACATTTGTGCCATAAACATGCATAAACTGCTAAAAGAAATAAAAGAGAAACAGATATTGAGGAATTGGTGACAATAGCCTGTTCATTTCTTTTTTTTTTTCTACATCCACAGAACATATTCATTGCACTACAATTATCAAGGGGACAGCTAAAGGACAGATAGTCTTTTTTCTTATAATCTCCCTTAGAGCGACAGAATTTGTAAGTATGGCCTTCCTTTCTTTGTAGTTGACAGTTTTACTAAATATCCTGCCATGCCATGCCATAACAAAGGTTATTAGCTTCCCAGCCTATGGCATTTGTGTACAAATGATCTACAACTCAACCATTCCAATGATGCCACATGTGTTTTCTTATGGTACCACAACCTCTATTAGCTAAGGTATAGGCCAGAGATTTATTGCACAGAAACTTCACAATGCAGGAAATTGAATTATACAGAAGAAAATTTCTCTCTTCTGATCAGTGTGTGTTCCCCAAAAACTCTGGTCAGTGGCTACATCATCTTCAACAGGTGGCTTCCATCTTTAAATCTAAGATTTGCTTCAGCTGCTGTTCTTGGCCAAGCATAAGAGAAACTAGGATGCACTAGGAAAGCAGCTTTATCTTTAAGGAAATAATCCAGAAGTTGCACATATTTTTGCAGTGCCTCACTGGCCCATACATAGTCACTGACTAGAAGGGAGAATGGGAAAAAAAACAGTTTCAAGACAAATGGCCATGTGTCCTGGTCAGAAAATTAAAATTAGAAAAACTTGGAAAAAAAGGAGAATGGATATTGGGGAACATAACTTCTCTTCCACTTTCCTTGGCAGAAAAAAACATACTGAAGGTCCTCTTAAGATCTAAATATATAGGCTAATATACCAATATCCAGATCAAATCTAGTAAGTATATTAATCATTTCATTAATATAACTCATTCCTAATGTGGAAAAGACTTTCTCTTTTTAACAAGGAAGGATTTCATAGTCCCATCAATTACTTAAAATGAATATGAAGGTTGAGTCCTCAGCAACACATATTATTTTTAGTTTTATAGCTTGGCCTTTTATTAGTCTACTGACACAAAGTATTTGCAAATATTAAGACCTTAGGCCCTTTTCCCCCCTGTCCAATTATGTCTAGAGACAAAATTTCCAAACACATCAGTAATTGTAAAATTTTTAAAAAGGTATATTTTGATAAATAGAGAGACTCATTGAGCAACTATTAAAGTAGCTAATAATTCCTATTCTCATTATTCTTCTTTCTCTACCTAATGTAAGCATGCTATATGTATACACATTGCTTAGAATGTTCCCCGTGAATTCATTTGCAGTTCCAGGTTTAGTCAAAAAGCTTTTAGCCACTTGAGCTCAAATTCCTATCTCAATGCATCAGACCTCTTGCAGACTTGTTTATCCATCATACACAATCATTATTAACCTAGAAAGGCAATAACACTCATTGACTTACTCCTTCACTTCTTTTCCTACTCTTTTGTTTCATTCACACCATGCTTTTAAAGCTGTGTTCTGCTGAGACCTGGGGTTATGTCAAGGGACAGTGGAGAGCAGAGAGATGATGCGCTGGATTTCCCAGGACTTTTACCTCTCCCCATCCACTCCCCAGAGATAGAAGCTGGACCCTTACCTTTGTTATATATTGAAGCCCTGTTTAAAGATTTTCTTGGAGAAAAAGTTCTGCTTAAAAAATACATTTAGAAAACTGGAAATTGCATCTGATTTGTCACTGATAGGTTCTTAGCTATTATTTCCAGCTTCCTACAATTATCCCCATCTCATGGAAAAATTAGAGGGAAATAAAAGAACCAAATGGAGCTTCCTGTGCTAAGAGCCCCAATCATTCTTCCCTAGTCCTCTCCAAAAAAAAAAAAAAAAATACAAAGTTAATTTTCCATTTTACTCTTTGATAGTGAAATAAAAAACAAGTGAGTAATATCCCATATCCTTCTTTCTGAAAACCTTATATGTATGGCTAGATGAGCCATTGTAACTTGATCAGATAGCTGAATAAAGCAGTGAAGATGGGATATTTGTATTGGCATGCTAACCATTGAGTAATGTCTAATTGTAATAGAAAAGTCTCATTAATTACAATGGAATAGTCACAGCCAATAATTAATTTCCTAGGTCCTCTACTGAGATAGTCACCTTGATTTATATCTTATCTAGAGTTTCTTAAAAGCATTGCGAAGATATTATAGTCCCCCATATGAACAAAAACAACCTGATATTTTACTAACCTTGAAACATCAATTTAATGCACTCCATTGAGGAAAATCTTTGAAAATGTTATCATTTTGACCTCTCTTATTTCATTACAACATATGTCGTTGTAATGAATAAAGAGTAAAAGGCAGATTGGTGCCATTTTTAGTTTTGTCTCGAGCTCAAATCAAGAAAGAAACAATGCATGTTGTATTTGCTTTAGGTCTATAGCATGTCTCTCTAATGAAATTGCATGAAGAAATTTTTTTTTTCAGCTTATAACCATTAGGCATGGAAGAAAGTATTAAGGAAATTTAAAAAAAGCTTATTTTGTAGTTTTATAATTTTTAAACCTGTAATCAATTTAACATTTTCCTTAGCATTTATTGTACAGGTGGAGGTCAGTGTGGGAGGGGAAAGAATACTAGATAGGAAGGCGGAACCCGGGCATTGCATCTGATTTGTCACTGATAGAGCCTCTGTTTGTTCATCTCGAAAGCACTGAGTTAGCCTGGGATAACCCATTTGGACCTCCTAGTAAAATCATTTCCCCAAACATTTTCATAGGGAAAGGTTATCACAATTATTCAGAACTTTACAGCCGGTTCTCAAATGAATATACTTTAAATCTATTTCTTAAAAAATTGTATTAAAAGTACAAATGGGAAAAAATGGGAGGATCTTAAGGCAACTCATTTTTGATATATACTGAGCACTCTAAATTTCAATTATGTTAGTTTTTTAATTCAAAAAAAATCACCATTTATACTTATATAAATGCTCAGAGTTCTATCAAAGGAAAGCAACCTTCCTACAGATTGCCTTTCTAAGCTATAGCTCTTGAAAAGAAACTAATGAAAGTAACAGTTGTTTGAGATGGGGTATGTTTTGCTTTGTTTTTTTCTGTTAAGAGAGTAATAAAGGAGAACTGGACACTTAATTTTACTTATTCATAATGCTGTGTATGCCAAATTATATTTTAAAGTTATATATAATGATTTTAAATGTATAAGGGTCACTTTCTATTTTAGAATGTGTATTGCTGGTTAAATAGCCCTATTTTTTTAATCTTCAGAGGAGGGTTATTTAGCATTGTTCAATCATAGCTTTTCTAGTCACTCACATTAAAAAGATATTTCAACCTCAGCCAATTGCATCTCTCCATAATGCTCTGGAGAGCAGGCACTTGGCTTTTATTTTCTGGGACAGAGTTTTGAAAAGGCTTAAGGCATTTGTTTTAATTTTAATTCCTTAGGCCTTTAAAATAACATTCTAGAATAGTTGGAGAAGGTTGTCAACTATAACAATAAGTTTCCTTGGAATCAGCCCAGTGCTGCTATTCAACATTGATTAAAATAGTGGATTTAGACCTAGAGGCTCTTTCATGTGCTGTATATTCATTTATTTGATACAAATAAAAAAATACAAGACTGATTTTTCAACAACAAAAAGATCAGCAAGCAGGGATTTTGTTGTGATTTTTTTCTAAAATGATAAATACAGCTTTGAATTGCTACCTAGAACAAGTCTCACGGTATAAGAAAATGGGGAGAATTCTCCAAGGCATATCTAACCTGTCTTCCCCTTTGCTGTCAATCTTGTGTTTCATTTCTCTTATTTGAGTGTAAGGGTTTTAAAATGTATCCACATTTCTATCATAAACATGCAGTCATAAGTAAATACACATAAATAATAACTATAATTTTATATCAATTCTTTCTGGATTTATAGAGGTAAAATGCAAATGGGCTTGAGTAACTGTTAATTGAAGTATAGATATATTTTACTTTGATTTGTATGTGTGAAACAAAAACAAATGCAGTGACTGAGCCTGCCTTTGTTCCTTCACGCATATGAGTTGGTTTAGCACCCCTACCACTCTACACATCTGCTTGACAACACATCCTGTGCTCTC
Source organism: Vulpes vulpes (assembly GCF_048418805.1). NCBI lineage: Eukaryota > Metazoa > Chordata > Mammalia > Carnivora > Canidae > Vulpes > Vulpes vulpes. The sequence goes on along the minus strand of NC_132789.1, from coordinate 69,794,581 downwards.
TGTCTAGAGCGTGAGGACTATCTTAGGTTGGCCCAATTTTACTTTATAAATGGGTCATTGTCAGTTCAGTTTCTCTCAAAAGTTAGACACGGAGATGATTATAATATTTCTGGCGTCAAGTACAAGTACAGTTTAAATTCTATGGAATATTCTGACAACGCAGTACCCCAGTATATGTAGTAGAAAGAGTACAGACTTCTAAATCTCACCCTCACTCACTTTGGCTATGTAGACAACTCATAAAGTCTCTCAGAGCTTCATCTTTCTAATTCATAAAATAGATTACTGTGCAAGTTAAAACGGATAATACATGTAAGATATTTATCTCAAACTAAGACCTCAGGTGAGGTTCTTGCAGAACCACTCTGCCCAGTCCATTAGCTGTACTTAGATTACATCTTACATCTAATATTGTGATGACATAAATAAGAAAGAATATAATCAACACACTTCCTGTGTGTAATTTCCTACAAAAGTGTTCTAGCACTGTCTGGCTGGCATAAGGCAATGCCATTGAGTATGGAGGTGAGCAGCTATCCCCACTGGGATGTGCATTCATGGTGGGTGTTATTTTCTCTTGAATAACCCCAGCGAGGTGTTGAGGTCTCCGCTCTAATCTGTATGGGCACCACCTTCCAAAAACTTACCTATTTTTAAAACAGATTTAATTTTGTTAAAGAACAATACATAGTCACATAAATTTCTGCAATAAAAATAGATAACAATAGAGAAGAAAATAAGCTTTGTTAGAGATGACCACTGTCGATACTCTGATATTTTTCTATTTTCTCTATGAGCATATGTGCACATATAACTGAGTTCCTGATGTAGGTAATTTTATATCTACTCTTCATCCTGGCATCACATGTTTGTGAAATACAATTTTCAATTGTTATACAATTATTTATTGTATGAATCTGGCGTAATTTTTAGCCATTGCCCTCCTGAGGGCATAAAATTATTTCTAACATTTTGCAATGCAAAAAAAATACCGTGAGCAGCAAAATTGTACGTAAATTCTGTCTGTATTTTTTTATTATTTTTAGCCTAAGAGATTCTAGAAACTAAATTATGTGCTCAAAAAGTTTAAATATTTTAAACTTATTGCCAAATATTTTTAAGTGCCTGGGAATATGTAGTGAAGTAACTTATATTCCAATTGACATCAAAGCGATTTATATTCTCATTGACAGTACTTAAAATGCTCATCTTACCATTCCCTTACCAGAGCTATTACATTTTTACACACACACACACACACACACACACACACACACACACACACGTGCTTATAAGAATAATTTTCAGGGCTTATTTATTTAATTTATTACAACACTCTTGTTTTCCTTCCTGATATTTAGTCTCACCAATGCAACCGAGAACAGAGCCTCTTACCATCCTTCATCATGATATATCCTAGATTTTATGTCTAATATTTGTTTAAAGTTATGCTTTAACATATCAGTAATGCCTAAGGCTATCAATATGGTGAGTTGTATTCCTAGATGGGTTCTAATGTCTATTTTACTAGTACTAGAATTTTCTTGTCAAATTAAGCAAAATAAAAACTGGAATAAAATTACTATGTAAATTAGGATACTGAGAATTAAAGTTTTGGAATATTGACAGTGAAAATGCTCATTCATTGCAAAACAGAGACCCCTAATAATAAAAGATTTCAAGGGAAAAGACTAACACATTCTTACTCACAGGCTGATTATTTTTAACATGTTCATATAATATCATAAGAGTATTTGTGGAGATCTATTTTTTTCCAGTTTTATTGAGAAATAATTGACATACATCACCGTGTAAGTTTAAGGCTATAGCACAGTGGTTTGATTTATATATATTGTGAAATAATTACAATAGGTTTAGCTAACATCCATCTTCTCATTCAGATACAATAAAAAGAAAAGAAGGAAGACAAGAAAATAGGGAGAGAGATTATGCTTGTGATAAGATCTCTTAGGATTTACTCTAACAACTTTCCTATATACCATATGGCAATGTTAGCTATGGTCATATGGTGTACATTCCATTCCTACTATTTATTTATCTTATAACTGGAAGTTTGTTCCCTTTGACTACCTTCCTGACTTCCCCCTTCTCCCACCCTCCACCTCTGATAACTCCAAATCTGACCTGGCATTTTTTTTTTTTTTTTAGTCTGTTGTGTTTTTTGTTTGCTTGTTTGTTTTTAGATTCTATATATAAGTATATAAGTTAACTCACACAGTATTTGTCTTTCTCTGACTTATTTCACTTAGCAGTGCCTTCAAGGTCTATCCTATGTATATATGGATATACACACACACACACACACACACACTCACAACTTCTTTATCTTCCATCCATCAGTGGACACTTAGGTTGTTTCCATGTCTTGACTACTGCAAATAATGCTGCCATGAGCATGGAGGTGCAGGTATCTTAGTATTTTTATTTCCTTTAGATATATTCCCAGAAGTGGATTTTCTGGATCATATGGTAGTTCAATTTTTAATTTTTTGAGAATCCTCTAGAGACTTAATTTAATCCAAGTGATCTTTCTCTCATAGAGTAGGAATGAGACAAATTCATTAAGGTTTGATCATGATCACTCATTGCCTTTATGACCATGGCCAAGTTACTTAATTTCTATGATCCTGCAATTTCTTATTCTTTAGGTGAATAAGAGAATACCTGCTCCCCAGAGCTATTTGAAAGTTAAAATTTTAAAAAATCCACGCATACACTTTTTAGATATAATGAGTATTCAAAAGAGTTATTTTGTGTCTGAGATAATTTTTATGAAGTAATAAGGGCATCACTTTTCATGACAAAACATTAAAGACTTCTTTAAGAAAGATTATACTTACTACTCCATACACAATTTCAGAAATACTTGTTCCTTAGAAATACTAGTTCTTGAACCATTCTTAAAAACAGAAGATCCACTTTTTTTCAGAAACCTTAGTTTGGCCTGTTTTATAATGAAAAACCTTAATTTCTGTCCTTCCAAATTAATTCCTTGGTCTCTGAAGACTTCAGTACTTATGCAAGTTCCATCAAGTTTTAGGAATAAAATATGTAGGACATACCAAAACAAACAAAAAAAACTTAAACAGAGTGTTAAAGACACCACAAAGATAACTGCTTCCGGGTCATCCCTTCTACTTTCAAAGAACCTTTAAACCTTTTTATATTGTACTTAAAATCTTAGCATTTTTCAAATTTTGTCCATACACACAAAGTTTAATATTGTACCCTTTGCTAAGATATCAGTGAGAAAAATAATTTAAAAACTGGAAATGTTTGTTGTAAAATTCGTGAGGAGTGTAATGATTCTCCCATCAGATGTTATGACCATTTGCTGTCTTATCATCGTGCAACATAAACAAAGTCTTGCTGTTTTCACTTTTCCCTCTACGTTCTCCTCAACATTCAGGCCTGTAATCTTTCTTGAGTAGAACTTTGGTCCCTTCAAAATCCATGTTAAAATAATATCTTCTGTGAACACCAATTAAAACATGAGGAAGAATAGACTGCCTAAAAGAAGTTTAAATTGAAGCTGCAGGAAATTGGATGAGACAAAGAAAATATCCTTAACATTAGGTTTGGTTAGTCTTTGTAATAGGTTTTAAAGGATGTGTCACCTTTTTTAGGAGTATTTCAGCAAATCTTAGGAAACGGTCTAAATGTTCTTCATTTTTTATCAGGATATCATAAATATTAATGAATGAATGTCCCAATTTCTTCTCCATTTTTCAAAACCCAGTTTAGTTTGCAGCTGGTTAAGTTGAATGTTGAATGAAATTGTTATTGCATCACTACCGGGAGCAGTACATGTCTAGAACAGTAACAATATGGTCTACGTGAATCTTGCTCATTCTACCTTTGAAAGTTATAATTGATCTTATATCGCCAATCCTACTCTCCCAAGGAAACTCTCTTATGGTAACTACATCTTGAGGACTTTATTCTTACCAAGTTATATATCTATCATTTAATTCACTATGTAATGTCATTGTTTTATACTACAAAGTCCTGTCAGGCAACTCGGTATACTGGATAGAGTTAAATGAAGGTATCTTCAGAAGAGAAAAAAAAAAAAGAAAAAAAAAAAAAAGCTAACTAAGAGAATCCCAAAGCCAATAAGTGAAGGAGGGGAAGATCAGTGATCAAAAAAGGGATTTTTTTTCTATGGAATTATTTAAGGCAAGTAGCTCAGAAATAAATCTATAAACAATGCAGAGTTATAGGGGCATTTCTATGGTGCTAGACAGACCAGATACATGAAAATAAAAGTGTATAGCAATATAGTAGAGCACGTTTTTGCATTTTCTAGATGTCCTTATGTAAGAACTACAGTGGTGTGTTTTAAAGTTTGCTAATTTTTCTTCTCCTAAATCATGCAACTTCCTGTAGATAATAAGCCATAAAATGAAATTGCCACTACATAGCTACCATGTATAGGCTAAGCATATGAAATTGCAGTCACTTGACTACTTTTGATGTAAAAATGACAATTTAATACGGATCCATCTGATCAAGTTTTATCAGGGTCATTGTATTAGTTTCCCAGGACTAATGCAACAAGATACTTCTGTAGTCGGAGTAGCAAGAACAATGTGAAGGGACAAGTGAATGAAAATATTAATTTGAGTACCTTAAAAATATAATACATGAAAAGGGAAGTGTTTTCATGAAAAAAATGCCATTATTGTCAGACACATTTTCAAATTATTTAGAACATTTCAGAATAAGCTGATAATACTAAATCGTTATGATCCTTGATTTTTGGAATACTTCAATTATAAGACAATTTAACCTTTGAACTTCTATGGGATCATATGTTGGGTGCTTGTTATTCAGCATACGTTCTGGATCGTGAAGGAACTAATGACAAGCATGTTCATCTAGACCATAGCTGTTCCACTTAGAGGCAAGAATGAATACTATGTAGATACCCTCTTAGTCCTTTTCTGTGCAGAAGGAGACTTCAGGATACATCAATATACATTGATGGCTACATTGAAGACATTAGTTTATTGAAGACTTTCTGTTTATGTCTCAGAATAAAGAATGTTTCATTCTCTCTTGTGCTAAAGCATTTTAGAAAAAATATGCCACCTCCAAATGATTCGTGCAGGTCCATGTAATGTATTCGGAGAGCATCAGACTGTGCCAGGAGGCAGTAATTTTATTACTGATTGCCACTAATTAGCTGTGTGATATTGTTCAAGTGAGTTAAATTCTCTGTGCCTGTTTCCTCATTCATAAAATTGGTGAATATTAGATTTTGATTATCAAGGTCCCTTCCAACTATAAAATTCTTTCTTCTTTCTTGTTTTCATGGCCTTATCCGTGTGTTTAGTATTACCTGTTAACTTAATTAACAAAGAAAAATCACCTTTCTTCAACTTTTGTCTGAAGCATTATCAAGACCAGTGGTTTATAGACAGGGCTGTGTAAATTCCTAGGGATTCTCTTTGGACTTCATCTGTAAAAGTTGGTAGAGGGAAGCTCTGAGCAGATAGCTTTTCTAGACTTTTTCTCACAGCCAGATTCTGTCTCTTTCTACTTACTACATTGAGCTATTTGTAAAATATTTGAAGAAAGTGTTTTACAGTTTCAAAAGTATGAAAACTACGAATCAAAGATCTTTGACAGGAATGGATCAACTTTAGTAATGGAATAATTCTACACTCGATATCTTTCTTTTACAACTGAATTATAAAGTTTTAATTTTATGACAAGATCAAAGATAGATAAGTTTGGCATATTTTAAGATATTTGATAATATTAATTCATCTTGTTTTATGGGTCATATGAGTTTTTCTAAAACAATTTACTATATAAATAAATTGGTTTGGATGAAATACAATGATTGCTCTATATGTGTTAAAAAATAAGTCCTAAAATGCTGAAATCCTGAAATTCTGCATTCAAATTAATGTTGAGTTGGAGCTCATTTATATTCTTGAAATATTAATCTTTATCTCACTATTCTTTGAGGTTCTGCTATATTTTTACTGTACTTTGATGATGTCATGGTTACTTGTCAGAGTCCTGGTTTTGACAATGTTGCATGAAATTTCTTTCTGAAGAAGAATATTGAAATTCAAAACCAAACATAGTTTTATAATTCTGAACTCTGGAAAGTATACTTGGCACAGACTTGAGGTTTCTCTGAGTATTTCTTATCCCTCGTCCTATGTGGAACAAACATCAGCCAGCCTGCCCATTCTGACAAACTGTATAAGAAATAGACCAGAAAGAGAAGACCTAATCAGGTATACTCTAAGGGAGTATACTCTGCTTCAGCCTATGCTGAAGACAAGCAATAGAGAAAAGAGGTCTGGCTTGAGGACCCAAATCTGGATGATGGTAGAAAATGCTATGGAAATGCACCTGGGTGGGCTGAGCAGATACCCATGACTCTAACCAATGAGCCAAACAACTTCTCTTAGAAGCTTAGATGAGTTGGCTGCCAGAAAAAGAGGTAGAACCTCGTTCCTAAGTTCCATCATTGTCCATAGAATTGCCTTGTGCTGTATAAAACATGTCTTACATGTGATCATAGGGCTCATCCAGGCATTCATTCAAACAAGTGCTCAGCAGTGAACAAGGGCATGGACTTTGGTATGGATTTGCATCTTGGCCTTGTGACTTGTTAATTTGGTTAAGTTACTAACCTCTCTAAGTGTCATTTTTCTCACTTATAAAATGGAGATGATGCATGCAATTCAAGTGACTATTAAGCAGTTTAAATCAGGTTCCAAGATTAAAAACATTTAGGTCAGTTCTTGGCACATAGAAAATGTTCAATGTGTGGTAGCTGTTATGGTAATGTATAGAAAAGATTTTACCTGGGAATCTAAACCTCAAGATTGTATTTATCAATTCTCCAAAGAACTAAATTTTCCTAAATGTGCTCTGGGTAGTACTAATTCTGGAAGATAAAAGTTATGAAGTCAAATAAATTTAAGAAAGTATTGAATTGAATTTGAAATCATCCTTTTAGAAATTTAGCCTATTAGAGGCTCGGAGAAATCTTGAAGTAAGGAATTAACTTTGTTTAACCCAGAATTTTCCAAATATATTTGAACACAAACTCTTTATAAAAATAACTTCTATTACTTTTCTTATAAAACTTGTGTCCTACAGAACATGTTTTGAAAAGTACTGCCTATAATAAAAAGTTTACTACATAAAATCAAAACAATAATATGGGAATCATATCCTTGGCCCAGTCTCTCATGCTTTTTTATGTCAATTTTACTGCACTCTGGAAGGTGGGCTAGGAAGGCATCACTATGGCCATTTCACAATAAGGAAACAGGCTGACATTTTGTGACTTTAGACAAAAACGACATAGCCAATAAGTGGTACAACCAAGATTTACAACCAGACGTTCTAACATTCAGGCCAGAATTTTCCCTCCTACACCTTTGCTTTCTGCCTAAAAAAAAAAAAAAAAAGATCAAATGTTTGATGTGTGCTTTGAATATTCCCTATGTGAGTTTTGAGGTTTGACCTTTACAATAACTTTTTATTTTTCCCACAGAGGGAATTTAGCTTATCATTCTCCTTGTCTGGGTTCCTGTCACATATGTTGTCTTTACTGAGCTACACAAAGTGAATATTCAGGTGAGCACCTGGTAAAGAGGGCATGCCTGAATCCGAAGCACTTTTACGTATGATATGTTCAGCCTCTTAAAATCCAAAAGGCATACATGCCTTTTGTGTAAAATTTTTTTAAAAATCAATTCTGAAATTTCTTCAACAGGACAACATGCAGGTAAAAAGGCAATAGCAATGACTATCATGGTATCTATACAGAGAGAGAGAGAGAGAGAGAGAGAGAGTCCCTGCCTGATTTACCTCAGGTTTGGAGAAACTAAAATTGAAATTGGTGGGTAAGGAATCACTGAGGAGCTTCTCATGACAACCAACCACAGTTGCAATGTTATTGGCCATGATCTGAGTCAACTGAGAATAATTTCTTGGTCCAGGGTTCTGGGATTTGATCTGAAGCTTCAAGAACTGTGTCAACAGCAAAATAGATTTCATAGTTTTGATACAGGTCCCTAGCAATCTCATTCAGTACCATTCACTTGGATGGTTATTAGTTGTGTGACTTTGAACTCTTTGAGCCTAACTATAAGCTGGGGATGTTTAATACCACTTTAGAAGAAGTTAAGATGAAATCTACAGTAAATGTATGTAGCATAGACTCAACAAATGAGGTTAGGCATTATTAATTTTTTTAAAAGTAGAACCCATTGAGGCCATTTTCACATTCCCCATTTAACAGATAAAGGTAAATAAACCTCAGGAATGTCAAAAATGTACTTACAGTCAGGCAGCTATTAAGAAGTAGAGGGCTCTTTTTGTGATGAGCACCGGCTACTGTATGGAAGTGTTGAATCACTCTATTTTACACCTGAAATTAATATTACACTGTATGTTAACTAGCTGGAATTAAAATAAAAACATAAAAAGTAGTTTTTAGTGGACATAAGGATTCAATTAGATCTTGTGATTCTAAGTAAAGCCTACTTTACCATGCTGCCTTCCCTTATTTATTTTCAAACCAAAGGAACTGTGCTCAGTTGATGTGTTTCTGAACTTTGCTTCATATGTGACCTTTTAAAAAAGTCCATAGTTCTACAGATTTACTTCCTTATGAAATCTAAAGGTATCCATAAATTGGGCTTCTTACTTTATTTTGACCACCATAGCTCTACAGTATACTGAAACTCAGGGGTAGATTTTGGGAAATAAGCCAGGTATTGATTAGTTCTTAGGTGCTGACTGCTATGGGAATTTCTGAGTTTCACACAAATGAAAATACAAATTGTTTTTGGAAATCATTGTAAGAGCTTCTTACAGATGATATATCTATCAAATGTTTCTCTCTCTCACACACACACAAATGCACACACACACAGCTGAAACACTTACCTAGACAACTTTGCCCTCACCTATGTACAGAAATCCTCACACTCTACAGGTGACAGTGATGGGAGTAAATATGAAGTGAATGGAGTACCCTCTCCTTAAATGCTCTACAAATTGAGTTAAAATGTTCCCTTGAATATAAACTTTGTCATTTCTCCTCTATTGATCTTGTATGACTAGTTCAACATGACTGACAAAGTAAATATCACACAATGATTTTTAGCATTTGAATTTACTAGAGGTAATGATTGAATGAATTTATTTATAGTTTGAGAATTGTATGTGGTCTATGCCATTTTGAGGCAAAATATTTAGTCCTTCCTTTAATAAATATTTATATTATATAATATGAACAAATATTATATAATATATAAATATCACATAGCATATAATAAAATATATTAAACATATAAATATATTATATAAGTATATGTATAAATATATAATAATTTATATTATATGCAAGCTCTTTGATAGGTATTAGGGATAAAATAATGAGAAAAATATATATGGTCTCTGCTCTTAAAGATTTTATTATTCTGTTGGAGAGACAGACTTTAATAAGGATAAAGATAAGTGGCAGAAAGAAACATATGGAGCACCTTGAGAGGATAGGAGTTTGGCCAAGTTTGGAGGGTTAAGGATAACTTCAATGAAGAAGTGACCTTGAGTTAAGATAAGGATAATTCAAGATTAGTGAGGTGAGGACCAGAAGAACATGGCAGAGAGTGCTTGAAGAACAAAATGAGTTTGGTGCACAAAGAGAATTGAGGGCTGGCCATTGTGGCTGGAGTTAAGAGAGGAAAGATGTGTAACAAGAACTGAGAGATTATAGAAAGATGAGACCCAACAAGACCTTGTGGGTCATAATGAGAATTTTATGTAGGTGGAATGCATTTATGTAGGTTCATGTAATGGGTCAAAGGTGTTTCAATCACATCCTGTTTTGCTTCAAATGTATAACCAATATGTTAACCAATTCAACTCACTTTAAATTGCTATTATTATTATTATTATTATTATTATTAATTTTTGTACAATCTGCAAGATTGGCTATGTATTTAATTGTCATTTGTGGTTGTCAACCCCCTTGTTCCACAAATCTTCTCCCTGGGACACACTGATTACTTAGTGTATTGTCTAGTTAAAAAGAATATCAAACTTTAGCAAATACGTATTTATAAAAGATGATGTTTTTCTCTGCATCAGGAAAAGACAATTCAGTGAAATATAAATGTTTACTTTAAGTGTCAATATGATTTTAAAGTTTAGTGTGAAAAGTCTGAAATTAAATACACGTCAGATTTTGTAAAAAAAAGAAAAATAGCTCCCTTTGATGATTATATTTTGGCTCAGGAATCAAAACATTTTACCATTTATTTGCTTATGCACGCCTGATGTAAACACTTCTAATTTTGCATTTCTCTTCTCTCCAATGGTCTCTTTGACTAGAATCATTTCTGTAGCAGTTACAGGCAACATCAATTATAGTGCATCATCTGAGATTTGGCTTATTGAATATTCTAAGGGCTGTGCGGGGGACATTCTGAAGCTTTGACAGTCCTACTAAATACAGTGGATAGAAAAAGAAATACTATTTAAGGACATCTTAGAATAATATAAATAAATAATGTTTTACAGCACATTTCCACAGAGAAAGCATTTTAAAATATGTGATTTCATTTGAGTAGTTAACATCTCTGGAGATATCCTAAGTGTCATTTCATTTTATAGCCCAGGAAATTGAAGGTCAGAGGCAAAGTTCTTTGCCAGAGGACATCCAACGATTGGCTTATGGTGAAATCTATCTTCTATATCTCATTCTCCTTCCACTACTACATATATATAAATTAAAGCCTGCAATACTAACTCGTAGAGGACTACATTACATATTTAATTACACATGTAATCACATATTTGACAGATTGGAGACTTTCTCCCCCTAACTTTCTAACATCACAATCTGTGGCAGCGGAGAATATCTAGGGAATGGAACTCATCATTTCAAAGTAATACCTTTCCCTTTGATACCTCTTTCTTGTGTTTTCAAATATTTCCACAAATTTATGGATGCTCTGAACCCCAGGTACTGATGGTTTGTTTTTCATCACCTGAGATTATAAATTTTCTCCAAATATCCTCTATTCTTTGTGTTCATGTGAGTATTATTGCTGGGACTGTTTCTCCTGTCACTGAAGATTTCAGCCTCAGTGTAATTTTGAGATCCCTTCTTAATTCTCCTTGACGTACCGAATGGATTAATCTGATCATTTTTTGTTACAGGGTGACTTGATGCTGTCTCTCCTTCTTTCTTTTCTGAAGTCCTAATCTGGAGACAGACACCCAGTTTGCATATATTTATATTCTTCAAAAAAAACCTCAACCCTGCTTCTCCCATTCTTGTTATCTTCAACAAACTCCTTGCTGGCGCTTCTGTGGTAATGGCTGCATTTTCACATTTCATTGAAACGTTAGGCTAGTTTAATGGCAACATTTACTCAATTGCTTTAATGCCTCATTTATACCCAGAACATCATAGTAAAATGAGAAACTTTATGTTAGGGGATTTTCTGGTTACCTGAAGTATATCCCTTTACATACTAACATTTTGTTTTGACTATTTATAAACTAAATCTCCTTAGTTCAGTGAAGCTAGAGCTACTGGAGTTTTATAGACTCCTTTATTCCCCTCTGCTTATGTCCCATCTCTATTCCTATAGTTTTTGCCAGTTATTCCCAGGTATCTCCAGGTATCTAATATGGTATCCACACTGCCCCCAGAGATGCTGCATTCTTCCCAAACTCTACTGGCAAGTCCAGTTCTTTTGTGCCTTTGCAAATGCTTTTTCACTGGGCTTGTGGCCCCTGACTCTGCTCCACTGGGCTCCAATATTTATGCCAGATTATCACACCACTATGCCAGTGTTCCTGCAGCACAAAAAGGGCTTTGTCTTCCCCCACTCCGTAGCCTCAGCCCCTGCCATATGCTGCCATTCCAGTGTGTCCTGCTGGTGCTCCAGGCTTCCCTTTTGAGTATTAAACTCTTTACTGCTGTTGCTCTAGGGGCTCATTGATAGCTCCTCATGCATTCATTGTTCCAAAGCCCTGGGGCATCCTACGACAGAGTGGGGGATCCTAAAACAATGATGTTTAGGGTGAGATTTATTTTATGGTTTAGGTGTAATAACTCCCTTAGGTTTTGTTGGTTGGTTTGCTTATTTGTTTTGTTTTTGGGGTCTTAGATCCAGGTCATTGATTTAATCACTTCCAACAATGACCTGCTCAAAGTCCCTCTCAACTTTATTCATTTGTATGTATTCTCCTTTCTCTTCATTACTCACTTCCATTCTCCCTTCTCTTCATGGTCAATAATTCTACTGTGTTTAATGCATACCTTTTGATGTTGTAGCTATGTTTTAAAAAATGTGTATTATTTTGAATGAATGTCATATTGTACTATATATTACAACTATATATTTTTATTTTTTCTCTTGTCTCTGTGCCTTCAAGTTAGCTATATGCATATCTAGTCTCTTGCTTCTGACTCTTGCACAGTACTCCAACATGTGGCCTATCCACTTCTAGATTGTAGCCAGGTAATCACCATCTCAAGTAATGCTGCAATTCACAGGAGGGGTCATGGCCCCTTCTAGTCCTATGAATTGGTTTGTTTGAGCTGCATACCAAAAAAAATTGCTGGGCAGTAGAGTATCTGCACACTTCTCTTAACTATGTGCTTCCAGGCTGCCCTCTGGAAGCAGTGCCTGTCTACACTCCCGCCACTGCATGAGAATTTTTACCCATATCTTCCCTATGCTAAGACTTGGAATTATCTGGTAAAATACTGATGTTTTCCAGTATTTCTGACTTTCCTTTTTTTGGGAAAAAAGGTCATGTTTTACTTTCCTATCCCTTGAAATTAGATGTGGTGATATGACTTTCTTTGAGTCAGGGAATATGTACAAAGGTGACATGAGAGTCAGTACCTCAGTTGCCAGGTACGGCTTATTATTCAGTCAATTTGTACCTGGTTACATCTTTCTTTGATATGAGCGTCCTTACATGAGATCCCTTCTAGTGAGTTGACATTGTGGGATCTCTCGAACGTTCTCCGGACATACCCAAATATCCTTGAATCCATATCATTAGACACAGACCTGGCTCAAGATGAGATCCCTGTTAGATATGTCTACAAGATGCCCACATATTTTTGCCTTTTCAGATAGAGTTTTTTGACTATTTTCTAAATTTTTTTTTAATTTTTTTATTTATTTATGATAGTCACAGAGAGAGAGAGAGAGGCAGAGACACAGGCGGAGGGAGAAGCAGGCTCCATGCACCGGGAGCCTGATGTGGGATTCGATCCCGGGTCTCCAGGATCACGCCCTGGGCCAAAGGCAGGCGCCAAACCGCTGCGCCACCCAGGGATCCCTTTTGACTATTTTCTAAATGGGAAAATGCATCACATAGAACATCAGATACTACAAAATATTGTATTGGAAAGCAATATGATCTTATGCTCAGTGAGACAGAAGATGATTCCACTTGGGATCTTACAGCTGTTTTTCTACAATTTTCTGTTCTCTTTTATTCTTTAATTTTGCAGATACTTTTCCCGTTGTCAGTAACTGTCTCCATCAGCACTCTCTATTCTTCTCCTGGGCTATAACCTCCAAGAAAGCAGGAACAATGGCTATTTTTGTCACCTCTGCACACTTATTCCATGCCTTTTCATAGTATATGCTTAATTAATCTTTTTGTATTTGTTGTTTTAAATTTGATAGAATTTGTTAAATGTGAGAAGTGAAGTTCTTATTACTGGGCCTGAGACAACTGCAAATATTATTTAAGGGAAGGACTGAGGGGTATTGATGAATAACTGAAGAAGTTTTTAGTGTCAAAATTTGATAAACCAATCTTGATTAATTAAGGATCTTTTGTGCTTCTGTGTTTTTTAAATTGCTGGTTATCAGTTCTGTTTCAACGAGTTGAGGTTACACAACAAATATTCTTTGAAATAAATGCTATTATTTTAAGTTTTTTGTTTGTTTGTTTGTTTTTTTAGTGTTTAGTAAGTCCAGAGACCAACATCTTGTGGTATTTGTGATACAAATCTTTTAGGGAAAAATATATAGAAGTATATATATATGTACATATATATATATATTCACACACATGCATACATACATATATATATATTCTGAACCTATGAGCATAGCTATATATCATCTGTAATATTGAATGTCTAGACTAGGATCACCCTTCAGTCCCCTTCTTCCTTAGATGTGCTATTGATTCTATAATTCTATTTCAAAGCTTTTACTTTTTTTGAAAGCCCCAAATTTAAATATTCATAGACATATCTTTATGTATCCCAATGCCTGATTTTTTAGTTGTATAGGTAAAATATCCAGATGTATTGGCATCTAGGGACTACTTTTGAGAGAAAAAAAAAAAGGAAGCTAAGCTTTCTTTTAGAAAAAAAATGCTTTTACATAGCACACAGCTGAATGCATTTTAATATGTAAGCAAAAAATTATTTTAGATAAAACTTGTTATCTAAAATAACAATACTTGTTAATAATAACAATACTTGTTATCAAATAATACTTATTTGAGAACCACACCACTACCAATTCCATATTCTTAGATTCTGAGTCATTATTTCAGCAGTTGTCCTTTTCAAAGTGTCATCAATATGTTTCTATCTGAAATGTTGTTTAACAAGTTCAAATCAGGTAACAGGAGACCAAAGTCTCAAGAGGTGCTCTTTAAACGCAATAAGTTTTTGTTTTACATTTAAGGGCGCATCTTACCTAGTTTAACTTCCTGTGGGGTAGGCTCAGTGGAGGATTAAGGAGAACACTGTTAGTCAAAGCAGTCTACTGTATTAGCTCAGCTCTCAAAACAATGAGTGGATAAGCTAGGCACCCTCTTGAGCCCAAAGAATGGGAAAGAATTGGTCCTGAGGTGCCAATGACAGTCTGCACTATGGCTTTAAAGGTGAAAGGGGCTTTACAGGTTTGTGATAGTGGCCTGTGCAGACCTGGAAGGGGAAATCCTCTCTGGGTTTAGGAACTTAACCAAGGCCAGAGATGAGCCAAGACTAGAATTCACTTTCTGCCTCCATCTCAGACTATCTTTCTCCACAGCACATTGCCTCTGGGTCACATTTATGTAACTCTTCTTTTTGGCTTTATGGAATAATTTTAGATTGCTGCTTCAGACTCTGTAAAATAATCTTTTATGACCTATATTTGTTTAAAATATGTCACATTCAGAGAGAAAGAAGCTTCATTCAGACAGAATTCTTTAAGGGGCACTATTTAACTCCCCCTACACTAATATTGACTCTAGAAATTTCCATAATTCCAAACAATCTGTTACATACTTACAATAATAACCAGAGGTGTCCATCAGCTTCAGGTTTTTTACAGGCAACTATAGCATTTGTTAAGAAAAATTAACTCTGGGACACCCGTGTGGCTCAGTGGTTGAGTGTCTGCCTTTGGCCCAGGGCATGGTCCCAGAGTCCCAGTAGAGTCCCACATCGGGCTCCCTGCAGGGAGCCTGCTTCTCCCTCTGCCTATGTCTGTGCCTCTCTCTCTCTCTCTCTCTCTCTCTCTCTCTCTCATGAATAAAGAAATAAAGTCTTAAAAAAAAACAATAAGAAAAATTAACTCCTATACTATAGTAAGGAATATATGTAGTTTATGATATGGAGCATTCTAAAATTGATGCCTTGTTTTCTAAGACCATTCTCCCTTAACTCATCAGTAAGTAGAGGAGAATAACATGTGGCCAGAGAAGGGGCAGATTTTCACTGATGTTGAAAGACTCTTTCTGTGAGTGATCCTTCCTTTGTTCCAGCTGACATCTTCCTTGAGCTATCATCTATCTACTTGCTGAATCAGGGTAGCTCAGACTAACCCAAATTTGTTTTTATGGTCTAGTCTCAAAGTACCAACTTTAAGTGCAAAAGTTGTATGTTTTGATTTCTACTGGAAGCTTTGCTTCTTTCTGATACATTCTGCAAAATGTTGCAAAGACCTGAGGCTTCAGCCCTGTTTCTCTAAGAATTCCGAGTCTCAGTTTCCTTTGCTGGCTGCCTACTCTTTTAGGTTTATTATTTCTGATGAGAATGCTGTTTTAAATCTAATTTGCCTGGAAGAGTTCCCACCAAAAATGAATCTCCCCATTGTGTAAAATGTAGCCACTGTTAGATTTCTTTTGTATGCCTCTAGCTGCAGTAGCTCAGAAGTAGCTCCAAGGAACTGATGGTTTAATCATTCTTTATCCAATATCATGTCAGTTACACTAATATAATTGTTCTTCTGTCAGAAGGCCTCCTAACATAATCCACAGGCTTTCAGCAGCTGCTTTAAAGGCAGTATCTATACAACATCATACATTTGATTAAAGACTAGGGAAATTACTATAAAACAAAAAATAATCGGCTTTATATTTTGGAATTATTTATGAGCTTATATGCCTTCCTAAGTGATTTGAGGTTAGATATAAAAGGTGGCAATGTTTAATTTAGGATACCTGGGTTAAATGAGTATAATATGGCCAAAAAAAGCCAATTCAACAATCATTTTTCAAGTATAAAATATGTGCAAGGAATCCTGGGAATTATGATGATGATCAAAACCTGATTCTTTCTCCTAAAGAATCTAAAACTGGGAAGGATGAAATGTTTTATATATATATATATATATATATATATATATATATATATATGTGTGTGTGTGTGTATATATATATATAATATATATATATATACACCTTTGGTACTTAATAGTAAAAGATAATCACTTTAGCTATATGGTGACAGGACATATAAGCAGGGAAGGGAACAGCTATATTTTATGAGGGATGCTATGAGATGTGTGTTCACAAGCCACAGCCTTTCACGTCGAGGTGGAAAAGTATGACATAGGGAGATAGGGACATTACCGTTTTTCTCCTTGGCCTTGGAGGATTTCAGGAAATACAGTGCTGTTTTGGCATGTGAATGATTTACATTCTTGGGGAGTCAGCAATAAGTGTCAAACAGAATATGGTCAGTACCATGTGGTAGCAAAGGTGATGATGTATGAGTTCAAGTGAGAACCTTCTGAAACTCCTCAGAGTGAACCAGGGGAGACTATGAAGGGATCACACTGCTAGTTAGCAGGGGTGGTTGATACAATTATCATTGCTCTTAGTGTGGTCCCTTTTTTATGCCCAAGCTAGTAAAGGCAAACAAGACCTGCTTTTTATGACTGGAAGATGAAAAGTAAGTTCCATGAGAGCAAGCACCCAGCCAGTATTGTTTATAATGGCATACCCCAAAAGGATGTTTTGAGAAATGTCAAATATTTCCACTTCAGTGATGTGCTGGGTACATGAAAATTGTAGTAGGGATAATATTAGAATGACCAGATGCAGACAGAGCATGGAGAATGGTAAATATCAGGGTAAGGAGTTGAGATTTATTCCATAGTAACTGATAACTCTTGGAGGTATTGAACTGGAAGGTGAGGTAAGAGGTCTGGGTTCCTTCAGTCTGCCACTTCTTTTAGGTTATGCCTTGTTTAACTCCTCACTGAAATATAAATAAATGAACTGAAGAAGGAATTTCAGTATTTCAGTCTTGACAAATGCATCACCTTGAGAGAGACATTCTTTTCTCAAGTCAGAAATATAAATGAAGAACTAATGTCAAATTATCTGACTTTGTCTTGTGAACAGAATATAACTCTAAAAAGAGAGTCAATCTTTCACCTATTAAATCCAAAAGGCCTCAGATACCCATGTTTTTCTAGGTATATGTCTGGAATTCGTTAAATACTAGGATGTCTTAGCCAACAAGATTGAGCTGTCTGACTACTTCTAGGATTACTGTAGTCAATCAACATCTGCAGAGAACAATTATAAAATAGCCTCCATAAGTATAGGAGGTTCCATTCTCAAAACGACTTGTCTCAAAAATTTTCAAAGAGCAAAGTAGTAAATACAACCATCATTCAAATTATATCTGTATTAAATACTCTTGTGGATAAGACAAAAATGGATTTCATGTTCTAGATTTTCCTCTTTGCCAGTTTTTTTGTTTTATGTGTTTATTTAAAATCTGAATGAGTGTTAATGAAGTTATTTATATTTATATGAAAGTGCATCAAGTTGGTGTCAGAACAATCATCTGAAATGTGAAAATTAGGGTAAATTGATCACTAAATTATATTGGTTATGGCACAGTGTCATGGGTAGAAAATGAGCTTTGAACTTCTGCCTTCCAATCTGATTTTGACCACTTATGAGCTGTGAATATTTGGGAAGTCATTTAATTTATTTGGGCTTCAGAATATCACCTATAAAATTGAGATAAAAATGCCTATTAACCAGATTTTCATAAAGAATAAATAAAATAGGGAAAATATTTTGCATATTGGCTTGCTCATAGAGACTGTAGACAAATTTAGTTGTCATTTTATACTCTTTCCATTCTACATCAGAGAGCTGTTTTGAATATTTTAAAAATGAATGCTCCTGGAGTTTCTTTTTTCTTACCAATATTTATACATTGTGTAGTTTATATTCTGCTATCACCAAATGAATTTGAAGCAGTCTACATTATTAAAAAAATGGAAGAAGCACAATTATTTTTTTAAAATTAAGTTAACATAAAGAATACCAGAAAAATAAGAAAATGAATGACAGGAATTAATGACTGAAATTCTTCACCATAGCTTTCAAAGCCATACACCACCTACAGAAAATTGATCTTTTGATACTTATTTTACATTTCAAAATATCACACATACTTTGCTCCAATCAAACAAGACCACTTAATAATCACTATCTAGCTCATCTACTTTCTTTTAAAAGATTGTATTTATTTATTAATTTTTAGAGCAAAAGAGAATGGGAGCAGGGGAAGGAGCAGAGAAGGAGTAGAGGGGAGAGAGGGAAAGGCGAACAGGATCTCAAGCAGACTTGGCTCTGGATTGAGCCCTGCACTGAGGCTCAGCTTTACTCATAATTGTCCAGACTTGGAAGCAACCAAGATATCTTCTAGTAGCTGAATGGGTAAGTAAACTGTGGCTTATTCCGGTTGTGAACCTTTGGTTTATCAAGCCTTAATAAAGGCTTATTATTATTTACATGTTAAATGCATATTATTAAGTACAAGAAGGCAGTCTTTATATAATATACATATGTAATGTTTCAAGGAAGCCACCACCAACAAAGAATCTTTGATGAGATGAATTCCTCTTTTATTACACATAGTCCAATTTTAACTTCAGGAAGATGAATGACATTATTCAGCAGTGTTGTGTCCTGATTATATTTCTTAACCTAGGTCAAAGCTTGGAGAATATTTAAGAATGGCTGGTTAGCTTGTCTCTTTGAATCACCCCATGTTCAAGTAAATTTTGACAAGACTTGGTTATTTGCCTTCAATTTGTGGTATAACTTTCTGACAAGTACCTAAAGCACAGTTATCTGCATTGCTGATTAAAGAGTGCTGTAAGCATCTTACTTACGAGATGTGCAGATGGCAGAGTTTATAAAATCTCCTGGAATGTTTGGGGCCTGCTTTGCATTCTCACCCAGATAGAAAGCCATATAATTTCCAGAAAACATAATGGTAGGATGCAGGAGGGTAGGTATGTGTCTGTGTGTGGGCAGAGGGGGTCGGTCTGGGGAGGGGGCAGGAAGAGGGGGACTATATTGGGACCTTCAAGTCTGTTCAAATATTTGTATAAAACACTCATTAGATATCTAAGAGTTTTATGCTTCAAAGTATGGAAGAGAAAATTATGTTCTAAAATACTGCTTTTATTATATAGCTTGAAAGAATACAAATTAGCAATTTATTGTTTTGACTGGTAAAGTATGACAGAGCCCCAAAGTAATGGAAAAAACAAAATAAAACAAAACAAAACCCTCCTTTATTAGTAATAGGTAAATGCATTTAGTTGGGCTGGATACTTTTTTTTTGTCTTTTTCCAGTAATGTTAGATCGGACACTTTAAAATTAGTGAAATTCCTGAACACAAAAACAAAATTTCCTTTACTTACTTCCTCCTTTCTTCTCTCCCAACCACCCTTCCATCCTTCCTTCTTTTCCTGAACTGGGCATGATACATGTCAGGCAGTCCATTTATGAATAAAATTAGGCATGACCCTTGATTTTCATTAGAGCTTATCATTTACCTCCATTTTAGACTTATCCATTTGCATTATTATTAAATGGTTTGTCCTAGTCTACTACCTCAGAGAAGGATAACAGAGCGGATGTGGGTATCCCTCTTATGGCAACAAAATCAATAGGTGAGGGCTGAGCCCTTTATTCCCACCATAATCCCTTCTATTCCCACCAATTACTTCTAGATTTCCAGAGTATCACAGGACTTGTTAATGTCCTTTGTTACTCCAGTTTCTAAGCTCCCCCACATCCTATGACCCTTTCTCTTAGGTTAACCCTTAACTGCTGAGGGAAACAAGCAGACTTAACCTGCAAATGCCCCTGGGAAGATTATTTTATTTATTATTGTATTTAAGCATAAGTTTCCTAACTAATAGGAAATGTTACCTCCTAGGGCTAAAACAGGCAAAATTCTGATTATGCATCCCAATAGTTTGGGACCTCTGCCCATCCTCCCCACCAAACATCCCAGGTGCACAGCAAGGGTGTCTCTTCTGTTTTCCTCTATCTCATTTGGGCCTGAAATATGTATAGTAAATTGTTCCTGATTCATGTTCTGAAATCCCAAAGCCTTTTCCTATGAATGCAGGATCTATACTGTCACCTCCGCATTTCTAGGGCCTACTTTCTGCTACTGTTGATGCAAGGCCAACTATAGATTTTTTTGCAGAGTCAAATTCTGTGCAATTCCCCTGTTTAAGGCATTTTAAATGTTTACATAATAGCTGATATCTCACACCTTTTTAAGAGAGAAGATAGTGGGAGGTAGAAATAGAAGCTAGTGTCCCTCAATCAGGGACTTCATAACTAATGAAGTGAAAGGGCACCTGCATAACTCTGTGTATAAGCGTCCCATCTTGATTTCAGTTCAGGTCCTGATCTCAGGGTCTTGCTTGGGATGGAGACCTGCATGAGGCTCCATGATCAAAAAGAAGTCTGCTTGAGGATTTCTTTCATCTCTCTCTGCTCCTCCTCCCCTTCCTAAATAAATAAATAAATAAATAAATAAATAAATAAATAAATCTGAAAAAAAGAACTAATGAAGTGAATGTTTTTTTTAATGCCTGAACTCAGAAAAAAGGGATTATTTTTAGGTAGAAACTTGATTTATTTGGAAAAATATCTTTAAAGGTGCTTAAGGAAAAAAAAATGTTTCCAGTAAGTATGGAGTAATCAAAACAAATCCTCTCATCAAGGAAACACTAGAAAATGTAGAGGGAAAAATGAACAAAATAATCTGAATGAAGGTTCAGAAGAACTAAACAATTATTGAAGATCCAATTTGAGATCAGGGGAATATAGAGATATATACAGGTTAAATTGATATTTGGAGTACTTGTCCACTGAGGGTATTTGTGGATTCTGAAAGAGTTGCTGCAAGTCTGGGAAGCTAATGGTATTATTGAATGGCTCATGGGGATAAGGATGAAAAGTGGGGTATGGGATCCAAGAAGGTGGTACAGCATCAGTAAAAAGTATGTGCTCCGTGAAGACTGGCTAGGAAGTCATCTGTCCTTCATAGAGATGAAAATCTACCTTCAAATCACTTCAGTTTCAAAAATCATATTAAAGAGATTATAGATTTCTAGAGTCAGACATCTGACAGAAAGAAAATCCTATCTTTTCTGGAGAAAGAATGCATCATTTTTGGCTTCTAGTTATTATTTTTATATATCAGGATATTTCCAGCTCTCAGAACAAGTTGACTAAACACAAAGGGATTGAATAGCATGTGCCAGAATGAGCATAAGAGAGACTTAAGGCTTTTGTAGTTGTCAGATACAGATTTTAAATGAAAATTGCTTGAAATATTGAAGGAGATGAATAGGATTAGTGAGAATTTAAGAAGAGAATTGGAAGCTAAAGAAAAGATACTTAAAACAAAAATTATAGAAATTTTAAAACATTATAGTTAAAATGAACTATAGAGATGAGTTTAGCAGTTTATCAGATCTAAATGAAAAGGAAACAAAAGAGCTGGAAGGAAAAGTAAAATAAAATGTACAGAATGAATTTCAGAAAAGAAAAAAAAAGGGAAAATATATTCTGTAAGGCAAAAACAGAACCACACATAAACAGCCACCTGATTTATGACCAAAGTCAAAATGCAGTGCAAAGGAAAGTTTGGTCGTTCCAGTAAATGGTACTAATACCCACTCCACACAACTCAATTCTAGATGAAGAATAAAAGTAAATGTCAAAGGTAAAAGAAAACATTTTAAACAGTCTTTAAAAAATAAGGACTATCTTATAAACTTCAGGTAGCCATGCGTTTCTTAAATAGTAAACGATAACTCTAAATACAAAGAAAGATTGATAAATTTGACTACATTAAAACTAAAAATCTTTTTGTCAAATCTTTAAAAAAAGAAAATTACAGAATGGGAGAAAATATTTTTAAAACATATGTCTTAACAAATGACTCCCATTCTGAGTGTATAAAGAACTTTTACAGATGAATTTAAAAGGTAATTGAATAGAATACAAAATTCGTATAGTCCTTAAAGAGACACTTCACAATAAAGTAAATTAAAGTAATAATAAGCAAATGAAAATTGATTAATTTGATTAGTCTTTAGAGAAGTGCAAATTATAACCAAAACGATATATGACTTTACACTCACCCAGAAGGGCTAAGATGAAAAGGATACAATACTGATTTTTTGACAAAGATGATGAGCAATTGGAAATCTGATTCACTATGAGAATGCAATTTGGAATAGATGCTTTGAAAAATAGTTTTGATGTTTGTATTTATGGTGCACCTATGCATAGCCTATGATTTAACCTTCTATTTCTAGATATATATTCAACAGAAATGCATCTATATACCAAATATATATTTTATATACCAAATATATATAATATATATATCAAAAAACATACAAAGATACATATAATATCATTCCTAACAGCCAAAAATTAAAAAAAAAACAGGGAAAAAATATCAATGTTTGTAGCATCACTATTGTTAATGCCTAAATATGAGAGACAGTCCAAATGTCCATAAATAGTAATTTGTCTAAAAAATTATGATATATTCATTTAACAATGTACTATCATTGAATGAAAATGAGCAAACTATAACTACAAATAGCAGGTTGAATAAATCTTACAAATAGATCTAGGGGAAAGATGCCAGGAACAAAGAAATACATACTGTATCATTCCATTCATATAAATCTTAAGAACAGGCAAAAATTGTTTTAGAAATCATGATAGTGCCTGGAATGGAGCTCAGTAGTAGCTTCTGAGGTGCTGCTTGTGTTTTACTTTTTGTTCTGTTGGCATGTTTTATGAATGTGTTGAATTTGTAAATATCCATAGCACTGTACACTGGTAAATTATTTTCTTTTCTATAGATATGATATAATTTTGTTTACTCAATAACAGTTACTATTTAAAACAGCATCAAAGAAAATCAAATAGGGATCTGTGGGTGGCAGCAGTTTAGCGCCTGCCTTTGGCCCAGGGCGCGATCCTGGACACCCTGGATCGAATCCCACATTGGGCTCCCGGTGCATGGAGCCTGCTTCTCCCTCTGCCTATGTCTCTGCCTCTCTCTCTCTCTCTCTCTCTCTGTCTATCATAAATAATAAATAAAAATTTAAAAAAAAGAATATCAAATAACTAATACTAACTTTAACAAAAGCATGCAAGTCGTTTTCACTGAAAACTACAAAATAATATTGATAGGAATTGAAGAGGAATTGAAGAGAAAAATAAATGGAGGGGCATACCATGTTCATGGTTTGAATGATTCAGCATTGTAGAAATATCTGTTTTACTCAAGTTGATATTAAAATTTAATGTAACTGCAGGAAAAATCCCAATAAATTTTTATATGAAACAAGACAAACATGTTCTAAATTTATGGAGGAAAAAAATTAGCCAATGCCCTCTTACATAATAACAACAATGATGAAGGACTTGCTTTAACAATTATTAAGACTGTCAAAAATGATAAGCTGAAGCATATTAAAATGTTTAAGATTTTGTTTGAGCAAAATCGATTTGAATAAGGCAACATCCAAAGTGACAGATAAAAAGAAGCTCCAAGGAACTGTACAAAATGAAAGATTTTCACAAGCAGAGCAAGAACAAGGAAGATGCTTGCTTGGCAAAAAGTCAGGTTGGTTATTGCAATATTACTTTCTTTTAGGGGTGGGAGGGTTCTATCAGGCAGATTACCTAACTACTGCTGATCAGGTGATTCCTGATTAACTGGTTTAAGATTCCATTTCTGAAACTATAGAGCTGAAATTATAATTAAGTCTCAATTTGGTGATGTGGGGCTTACCATACATAGATAACTCCATTTGAGTCCTCTTATTTTTAAGAGTTAAAAAGTTATAGTAAATCAGTATACTGGTGCGAAAATATGTAAACTGCCAAAAAAACCCCATAAAATCCAAAAACAGAACCACACATATGTGAACACTTAATTTGTTACAGAGCTAACATTACATATCTCATTTCAAGAAATAAGTTTCTAAGGGCACCTGGATGGCTCAGTAGTGGAGAATCTGCCTTCAGCTCAGGTCATGATCCTGGGGTCCTGGGATCGAGTCACACATCAGGATCCCCACAGGGAGCCCTCTCCTCCCTCTGCCTGTGTCTCTGTCTCTTTCTGTGCCTTTCATGAATAAATAAAATCTTTAAAAAAAAAAAGAAATAAGTTTCTGGAGCATTTAGATATCTGTATTTTTAAAAATTAGCATAGCACTGACAAATTTATTTCAGGTATTTTTAGGTTTCTAAATGTGAAAAGCAAAATAATCATGCTTCCTTAGAAAGATATCACACTATTTAAAATGCCTTAGAGGGAAAATTTCTGAAATAAGATACTGTGATATTGTGGTTATAATAAGAAATATATATTTGGTCTTCCTCTAGTTCCTGGCACACAGCTCCTCAAACCCTTGTAATTTCCTAAGTAATTAGAGCAATGGGGATATCTTTTGTTATATAATATATTGTTTTGTCCTTAGTTCTTGAAATGGCTTCAGAGATAAAGGTGAAAGGAGCATCTTTTGTTATTCATAACAAGCCCCTCTCAACCACACCTGAGTTTATGTTATTGAGATGACTTTTGGAAAGCTTCCAAGAACTAGGGCTCAGTGCCAGAGGAAACACACATAATTAGAGGATTAGAAGTTTCAGTTCAAACCCTCCCCTCCCCACCTCCCAAGAAGGGAGAGGATTTGGAGACTGTTCAATCACCAATGGCCAATGATTTACTCTATCATACCTATGTAATAAAACCTCCATAAAAAATCCCAAAAGATGGTTTTAGTGAGCTTCTAGGTTGGTGAACACATGGAAGTGCTGGGAAAGTGATCTGCTCAAAGAATTCATAGAAGCTCCATACTCCTTCCCACATACCTTGCCCTATGCATTTCTTCTGTCTGGCAATTCCTGAGTTACGTCCTTTTATAAAAAAAAACAGTAATTAGTAAGCAAAATGTTTCCCTGAGTTTTTGGAGCCATTGTAACAAATTAATCCAACCTAAGGAGTGGATTGTGTGGACCTCCGATCCATAGCCAGTGGGTCAGAAGCACAGGTATCACCCAGGACTAGCAATTGGCATGTGAAGTGGGGGTAAGGGCAATTTTGTAGGACTGAATCCTTAATGTGTGGGATATGACACTCTCTCCAAGGGAGAGAGTCAGAATTCAATTCTAGGACACCAGCTGGTGTTGTCAATGTGAGAACTCCCCTCCCCCATATACACCTGGTCACTGAAGAACTTTTCAGGGCAATCAAGTGTAGTGTAAAGGGAATCAGTAGTATATTTTTCCTTTACAAGTACAAAAGGAATAACAAAAGCAAACAAACATTTTGGGGGCATTTTGGGGTCAGTTAAGCATCCAACTCTTGGTTTCAGCTCAGGTGGTGATCTCAGGCTCTTGTGATGAAGCCCCGAGTGGAGCCACATGGCTCAACGTGGAGTCTGCTTGAAATTCTTTCTCCCTCACCTGCTGCTCTCCCACCCCCTGTGCACTCTCTTTCTCTCTCAAAATAAATAAATAAATCTTAAAAAAAATAAAACATTTTAAATTGTTAAACTAGGGGCTCCAGTTTAGTAAAGATATTATTTACAAAGGAAAAAAGGTAAACCTAAAAATTGGAAAAGTATTACAATGCATATAGCTTTCAAGGATCTCGCATTCAGAATACACAAAGAACTTCTACATATCAATAAGAAGAGGAAAGAGCCAAATGGAAAAATACACATGTTTTGAAGAGAATTTAGTCAAGAAAAGAGAAGATAGTCAAATAAACACGTGAAAAGGAACTCAATTTCTTTAGTAATCAAGAAAATGCAAATTAAAGATAGTCAAACACAAGAAAAGGAAAATAAATAAGCCTGTGAAAAGGAACTCAATTTCTTTAGTAATCAAAAAAATGCAAATTAAAGCCATAATGAAATATGGTTACAAACACCCCCAAAGACTGAATTTAAAGTGCAACAATTCCAAATGTTGACAAAAGTAGAGCCACTTAATATGAGTAAAATTTGAGAGATTTAATCTTCTATATTGCCCGTTAAAGACGAAAAATATATTCTGTCCAAATGCCAATTTGTTCTTGAGTCTAATGACTAAGCTACTCTTTTAGGGGTTTATAGACCCAATTCCAGTGTGGTAGGATGTGTTCTTCTACACACAACACCAGAAAATTCTCAAACACCAGCAGGGCATTCAAGAATTCATCTGAATTCTGACACTGTCTATCCAGAGATAGCATTAGATTACAGGTTAGGGGTTCAGTCTTACAAGACTGCCCTGCTTCCCACTTCAGAATCCAGTCACAAACCCCAGGTTGTTCCCTGTGTTTCTAATTGGCTACAAAGACATCCTCCTTAGGTTTGATTAATTTTTTAGAGAGGCTCACAGAACTCACTCAACATTTACTTAATGTTTACCAGTTTATTAAGGATATGATAAAGGATACAAATCAATAACCAGATGAAGAGGTGTGTTGAGAGAGGTCCTGAACAAAGGAACTTTTATCTGTGGAGCTTGGGCAGAGCTCAGTGGTGGGTGGAAGGGTTCTGGTTCGCCAAGTGTAGAAGCTCTCTGAAAAAAAGATCAAGAAGCTGTTCTTGGGTTTCTATGAAGGCTTCATTATATAGTCATGATTGACTGAGTCATTGGCCATTGGCTGATTCAATCTTCAGCCCTTTCTCCTCCTCAGAGTTGGGGGTGGGGGGCTGAGGAATGAAAGGTTCCATTCCTTTAAATACATGGTTGGTTCTTTTGGCAACTAGCTCCGCCCTTGAGTAGGATTCAAAATTCATCTTCATTAGGGATCCTGAGTAGCTCAGTCAGTTGAGCCTCTGACTCTTGATTTCAGGTAAGGTCATGATCTCAGGGCCCTGGGATCAAGACCTACCTTAGGCTCCATTTTCAGTGGGGAATCTGCTATCCCTTCCCCTCTCTCCCTCCCCCTCCCCCACTTTTTTCCCTTTCTTTCTCTCTCAAGTAAGTAAATAAACCTTTATTTATTTATTTTTTAAGTCACTTTCTGGGTGTGCCTGGGTGGCTCAGTCAGTGAAGCATCTGACTCCAGCTCAGATCATGATCTCAGGGTCCTGGGATTGAGCCCCACATTGGGCTCCCTGCTCAGCAGAGAGTCTGCTTCTCACTCTCCCTCTGCTGCTCCCACCGCTTGTGTACTCTATCTCTTTCTCTGTCAGATAAATAAATAAAATCTTGGGGCCCTGAATGGCTCAGTCAGTTAAGCATCTGCCTTTGGCTCAGGTCATGATCCCAAGGTCCCGGGAGCAAGCCCTGCATCTCTCTCTATCAAATAAATAAATAAAATGCTTTAAAAAATTATTTTCCTTAATAATAAGACATTCATCTCACTTTTATGGCTCTGAAGCATTTTCAAGAACTGTGGATAAAAATCACGTATATCTGAGAAACATGTATTTGGTCATGTGAATGGCCAAATATATATTTCTTATAAATCATTATGTTGCAGCCATATTTCAACAGTTTTCTATCAGATGTCTTTTCTATTGACACAGGATATTTATTTCATAACCATGATTGTTATTGCATCTAAATTCTGTGCAAGTGTTCTCTTACTGACATCTCTAAGTTTATTTGATTATTTTTATTCAGTTGCTCCTTACTGAATCCCATTAGACTTCTCAAAACTAAAGACCCGTTCATTTCTGGATTGCTCCATAATGTTTTTAGTCTGACAGTTTGTTGTTACATAGTTAGCTAAAAGGCATAACCTCATAATAATTTGTGTATAGTGGAGAAATTTTGACTTAACCTTCTTATCCTCACAATTTAACTAGTCAGTAACAATTAACAATCAGAATATTGGATGTCCATATCCTTTTTCTTCCTTAAAGATGGGTAGAAGGAAAGCAAAGGGATTATCTAGTAGTCGATGACATTGATTTTTCAGTAGAGATATAAATGTGGTTTCCTCTAGACTTATCTTATGGACAACCATTTAGCATTGTTATTGCATGGTACTAGTTTGAATCAACTAACATTTATTAACTGGCAATTTTTGCGACTTTTAAAATAACAATGATGGCAGTTTTGTCCTTCTCTTCCAGGAAGACACATGAAAGTATATAAAGAGAATGAGAGAGGGTAATAAAAATGGAATCTCCAAAGAAACTAGGGAAAGATGTGATCTATTCATTAATTATACAAAATGCTATAAAGTTTTATTAAAATGGTTATTGAATGCCTTCTGTGCTCTAGGTGCTATCACAGTGTTGGGACATACAGCAGGAAAAAAAATATATGCAAAACATGTGAAAGGGCTGCTAAATTTAGTGACTACCAGAAAGAAAAGTGGAAGGTTTTTCAGAAGGAATGTCCATGGTTGAAGATTTCAGAAAAAAGTTGGCTCATTCACCAAATAAAGTAGCTTAAACTTAGACTGAGGGTCATATCTGACAACTCATTGTTTGGATCCAGGTTGGCCTGAAGACTTAGAAAGCAAGCGAAGATTGAGCTAAATGCAGAATCACGCACGTACAGGGAAATCATATCTCCAGGAAACTGCCTGTCAGGCAGGATGGAAGAGAGGAACAATGCATGGTGAGCATTCTTGCAGTGCCAGTCTCAGCTGGTTCAGAGAATAAAAGCTAAATAATTTATACATACAATTCTGAATTACATAGAGAATTATTGATAGCTATGAACATGGTGCTGGCTCTACCATTATATAAACAACCTGAAAATTGTTGGTTTCGGAAGATGTACCTGTTTGAAAAACTAGTCATAATCATCAAGGAACAATTTAGAATCTCAGGAATGGGTTGCCACAGTGGCCAGAGCTGTTTCTAGTTTTCTAAAGCAACAGTGAGGATGGTTCTAGTCATAACTCTGGTGTCAAGTATCAATGAGATCAAGAGGAGCAGCAGTAATATCCTTGCTGAGAGATGTCAGCCCTGGTGTCTTCACAGGAGCAGTTGCACACGTGATTTTTGAAGCTATTCCTAGCGGTATAACTCATCCCCACTCCATTCCTCCCTGAGCTCTATGAGCCATTCAATGGGCTTTAATACATTCTGTTTCTCTTAAATTAGATAGAAGTAGGCCCTGGTTGCATACTAATAGTGTGCAAGATAAATTACATAGTAAAGGGGAAGGAGGAAGGGGGAGAGGGAAGGTGGGTGTATGGGGGAGAGGAAGAGAAGAGAGTAGAGAATTTACTGAAGGCCCCCTGTACGGTGATAATAGTTTAGATTTCTGTATGCTTATTTTTCTGTTTTTTGAACTTACATCTATGATTTAATTCTCAACACAGGAGTGTGAAACATTGGTGTCTTAATTTTACAAATGAGTAAAATAACTCAGTGTCACACTATTAAAAAGAGCTTGGTTGGGCTTTTAGGGTAAATATGAACAAGTCCCAAATTCTTGACCTATCTTTGCTTGTACCAATGGAGTAAGTAGGACTAGAAGAAAATATACACACACATGCACAAACATACACTGCTTAGTTACACTTAAAATTTAGCACCTCAGTTGCACCCCTAATGGTGGGAGCAATTCTGATTTACAGTGAATAAATCATAATTTATTTAAATAATTCCATACTGTCAGACCTATATGTTGTTTCCATCGATAAAAAATTGCTGTTATAGGTTATTTTGGTAGCTAAATGTTTACCCCATCCATAATTATTTCCCTTGACTAATTTGTTTTTTTAAAGTAGAATTCTGATTCCAGATGAAGGACTGGCTCATATTAGACTAACTTTACTGCCGTTACAATGATTAAAGCTGAACGAGATATAAAATACAACTGTTTGGAGGCATTGGAATACAACCAAAGTAGTTTGGGGAAAGAGAAACTGCAACCATTATAAGAAGGAAAGAACAGAAGGTGAGCTCCACATTTAGCTGGCTTTACTCCTGCGGGTTTTTTTACTGCTATGTGAGGGAATAGAGTCCAGGCAGGGGAAAAAAAAAATCTCACAGGACTGAGGAGACAGAAATCAGAGATTGAGACTGACAGGTTGCAATTTGGGTGGCAATATCCCAAAAAAGGGAGGCTTCAAAGGAGTACCCCAATCTCCTACTGATTCTCTTCAAGATGTTAATGGACTCCTCACTATTCATGCAAGAAAAGCCAATGGAAAGCAGCACCTGGGAGGAAAAAAATAGAAGGTGTGTGTTTGTGTGTGTGTGTGTGTGTGTGTGTGCAGATTTCAATATCTGCCTGCTGCTAAGAGAAAAGATTGAAGTCACTAAATCAGAAGAACTTACTAAATACCCAAATCAGAAGAACTTACTAAATACCCAGGGCTTTTCACTGAGCTACCAAAAGGGTAATGGCAGGATTATAGCACAATGGAAACAATCTTTAAAGAGAAAAAAAAGTAACTAAAATCAACTCATGAAAGAATTAAAGTGATCTTTTGATATCCTAACTATGATCCACCAAAAAACTAAAAATTAAATTGATCTTCTTTAGAAAGAAGATTACATTATCTGTAGGCTATAAAATTTATTACTATACCATTTCTGATATTAAATTAAAAATGGAAGGCATGCTAAGATACAGGACCAATGGAACAAAACCAAGAGAAAAACAGGCCATTAAAGTAGAGGCATGAGTGAATCAGATGATGGAGTTACCAGAGACTTTTAAATAAGACAATTTAATTAATTCAAGAAAATAGAGGGGCAAGTGGGAAATTTCAGTAGACACCTAGATCACACACACACACACACACACACACAGAAACCATACAACACACAACCTGTCAAATGGAAATTCCACTCTTTTTTTTTAAAGATTTTATTTATTTATTTGCCACAGAGAGAAAGAGAGAGAGAGAGCACAAGTAGGGGGAGCAGCAGAGGGAGAGGGAGAAGCAGGCTCCCCGCTGAGCAGAGAGCCCAATGTGGGACTTGATCCCAGGACCCTGAGATCATGACCTGAGCTGAAGGCAGTCAGCTTCACTGACTGAGCCACCCAGGCATCCCAAATTCTATAACTTTTAAATAAAATGGCTAGTATGAAGAATTTATTGATTAGCAGCAGGGTAGAAATAGCAAAAAGACAAAAAGGATGAATAAATCAGATCATAGAGCTGTGGAGAGTATTCAGAACAATGCACAGGGAGAAAAAGCATACGGACAAAAGCATGAGAGACTTATAGGATAGAAGGAAAAATGCTTAACGTGTTATAAGCACTGGGGTGTGTTAACGTGCTAATCAAAGGGGTGATAGTTAAAGAAATAGTGACTAAGAATTTCCTAGATGTGAAGAAATAGATAATCAAGCCACGGGTTCAAGGTCTGGATACTCCACACAGTATAAATAGAAAACCACAGTTAGGAACATTATAGCCACACTGCTTAAAACCCAAAGATATAGTGAAATTTTAAAAAGGAACTAGAGGGAGAAAGAAAGAAAGTTCAAGAAGTACAATGACAGGGTCAAACAGTTTATAAGTTTATTTGTCTGTTTTAGATTTGGATGTAAACTCTCAATCTACTCTTCAGAAATTCCGCAGCTTTTCCCCACACCCTTGGAAATAGTGTCACAAATTTCGGTCTTTACTTGGATATTCTAAATAGCAGAATCCTTAAACCTCTTTAATATTTAACCTGTTGTGGCTTCTGAATGATGAATGGGGCTGCAGGCAATTTTGGAGAGGTTCAGCCTTTCTTATAGAAACTTTTTGTGTTGATTTTGGCCTTTTGGGGGGCTTTTTACTAAAAGTGCTGTTTATAATGTAGGTGTTACTAAAATAGTGTTCCCATGCAGATTTATCCCAGATTATACCTACACATATGTACATAAAGTTGATTTAATGTGTTTCCATATCCACTCTTTTCAATCACAAAGAACAAAATTGTAGGGGCTCTTAGTGTTTATACTGCTTCTACATTTTCTCTTTTTGTTCTTAAACTGAAGTTATACTCACTCGTACAAAGGTTTATACATTTATTAATTTTCTAAGTAATCTTGATTTTATTGCAGCTCTTGGTTTCATAACATGCCTTCAGGTGTCCTTGAAAGAAGTGCTTTCATCTCTGTGGATTCAAATGCCTTCCTTTGGCTTCCATGGGCAGCAATTATGGTGTCCTGTATCATCTAGTCTCTTTACACAGTGATCCCTATGAAGCTGAGATGCAAAGATTCTACCCCAGTGATTTAGGTCTGGCCTCATTCCAAGCCTTAATTGATGGAGACTTTGTCCTGTACTTAGTATTCAGTATAGAGCAAAGCATTTCTCATGAAATGGTTCCAGCGAATGAAAATGACCTAGTTGTTGCAAGCCTCCCAGCAAAGTGGAATTACCTTCTGGACCAGGCCTGAGGCTCAGTGCCATGCTGACCAATTTCTCTTGCCAAGTAATTTCCTAAGATACAAACTAGACTCATTTTGAAAATATAAAACTCTATTAAATATATACAAGAAAGTAAAAAGACAAGATACAAAATGTTATGAGCACACATTAGAATTATAAACAAAAAAAAAATTAATAAAAGTGTATGAAGAAAGCCTAGAAGGAACTCCACCAAAAAAATAACAATGGTACTTTGAGTACTAAAATAATAGGAAATTAATTTTCTTTTCACCATTTTACATAATTTCTGGATTGTAGTTATATTACCTTTATAATTAAACAATAAATTTCCTTTAAAAATGATGTTAAAATAACTCTCTGATAAAAATTTTGACAACCTACTTTTATAACCTCCTCTCCTTAGCAATAGAACTGGGATTATAACGCTGGAATTCATAACTAAGATCATAACATGTTAATAACCCAACTGGAGTTCTTAACATTATGGTTTGCTTATTTTGTAATACATTTCTTTTTAGCACCTGTACAATTCAAACCTTTTAATTACATTTTGCATGACTGTCAGGCAAAATAATTGTGAGCAATTTTTCGTATATGCATTTTTCTGAAGCTTGACGTATTATAGCAATCCAAATGTAGGGGGAACACTGCATTTAACCAAGCAAGGAGACAAAGCAGTAATTGTGATTTCACTCTAGGTCATCAAGAATGGAATTTTTGAGTCATCTTTTTAATCTTACAGATGCCTTAGTCGCCAAAATAAGATTATTAAAAGTATGGGAAGACCTTATTTACTCTCTAGCAAATTTTCTAGACTACAAATAGAAAAAAATATGAAAATTAAAAACTAATGTGAAATATTGTTTTGCATAAGTCTTATTTGACTACAAAATAGGTTTGGAAATAGAATCAATGATTTTTATATGCATTTAATCTTTCTTCTTCCTGATACTGTTCTTTGATATTAACTCTACATAGTTTGAATTTCTATAGAAAATATCCACATCACTTTAAATTAACATAACTTTTATCCTTACCTGCATTACTGGAGAACTATCTTATCTTGAGGCTAACTAAATTTATTTTAGAAATAAATTGTATAATAATATTTCTTTCTTAAAGGTGCTGAGATCAGGAACCACGAGAACACCTCCCATGGAGATATGACAGTTATGTGATTACAGGTACATCAAGGCTGACTTCTTTCTATGTTTTTTTATGGTAAGTTCTGAAGAACATTCATTTTGCTCTCTTAGCAAATTTATATCAGTTTTCAAGCTTACCTTGAACCTCATAGTATGCATGTCAATGAAGGCTTTTCTTACCTGGGTTGAGATGGCAAGGGACCATCCTGTTTTGTGCTATTCTTTGCTCTCTAAACAAAATTGAGCAAGTGATGTCAGCTGAGTGTTAGAACAATTTCATATGACTCCAATCTCAACCTATGCCTTGAAAGGGAATGTGAATTAACTTTTGCTGCCGTGGGTTTTTACAATCATGCGCTATTTTATAGAATCACAGATAAGTAGAGTTAGAAGGAAATTCTAATCCAGTGGCTGTGGAGTTGAACTCCTTTTCAAAAAATCAATCTTGTGTAGAAGCCTAAGACATAAAATGACAGAAGCAGAAGTCCTTTATTGATTGAATAAGAGGTTGCTGGGCAGCCCCTACAATTCATTTGTCCTATCCCTTCTTTCTCTGTGGGAGCTATGGAGCATCTCAACAGAACACAAGAGATTCTCAGAACAGATTGCAAACCACAAATCTAATTCCATTTTTTCTTATATTACAGATAAGTCATCAAAAGCCTAAAGAAGTGAAGCTACTTGTCCAAAGTTACAGAACACAAAGCCTTGCACACATTAGGTCTCAAAATGTAAGTTATCAGGGTAGATATCATGTTAATCAATGAAACAGGCAGACTTGCAAATCTAGAGCATTTTTTCCATCAAAATTATTGTTGTTGTTTTATGGTGCATTTTATTCATTTTTCTGAAAGTGTTCAAAGGATATCATTATAGGAGAATGATGGTTATAAAAATCAGTACCAGGGGCACCTGGGTGGCTGGGTTAGTTAAGCACCTGACTCTTAGTTTCAGCTCAGGTCATGATCTCATGGATTGTGAGATCTAGCTCCATGTTGGGCTCTGTGCTCAATGGGGAGTCTGCTTGAAGATTCCCTCTGCCCCTCCCCTCACTCACATGTGCTCACGCACCCTCTCTCTCTAAAATAAATAAATAAATCTTTGAAAATCAGCCCCACAGGAACGCTTGGGTAGCTCAGCTGTTGAGTGTCTGCCTTTGGCCTAGGGTGTGATCCTGGAATCTGGGATCTAGTTCTGCATCGGGCTCCCTGCATGGAGCCTGCTTCTCTCTCTACCTATGTCTCTACCT
Organism: Vulpes vulpes; assembly: GCF_048418805.1. Classification (NCBI taxonomy): domain Eukaryota; kingdom Metazoa; phylum Chordata; class Mammalia; order Carnivora; family Canidae; genus Vulpes; species Vulpes vulpes. The sequence continues at coordinate 69,759,224 of NC_132789.1, read as the reverse complement.
CTCTCTGTGTCTCTCATGAATAAATAAGTGAAATCTTGAAAGAAAGAAAGAAAGAAAGAAAGAAAGAAAGAAAGAAAGAAAGAAAGAAAGAAAAGAAAAAGAAAAAGAAAGAAAAAGAAAAAAAAAAGAAAAAGAAAAAAGAAAAAGAAAGAAAGAAAGAAAGAAAGAAAGAAAGAAAGAAAGAAAGAAAGAAAGAAAGAAAGAAAATCAGCCCCAAATCTTATGAGTAGGTCAAGAAACTTACAAAAAGTTTGGGAGAAATCTCACCATGTCATCCTGAGGGAACTACAAAATATTTAATCCAATACCACCACTGCACAGATCTGGTGGGACCCTGGCTACCACTAGAAACATGCATGCTTCATTATGTACAGAGAAGTATTTTCAGGGAAGTAATTTCCCAGGAGTAAGGGCTCTGACCAATTCTGAATTAAGTTGAAGTCATGCTGGATCCTCAATGTAGAGCATCTATAATGTAGATGATGGTTGAGCTCTGTAATGTCACAGAAATCATAGGACAGGGAGCTCTAAGACATCTAGATATTCTGATTCTTAAAAATTACAGTGTATTGTTATATATATTCTCACTTTATATTAGTTAAAGTATTTGATTTAAGCAGAGCACTGAGGTCACTTGCATCAGAGATCAATTCCCCTCTACGTATCAGTTGCCCCATAGCTCAGCAGTTATTACATCAGACTTAGTAGAAATACAAAATAAGCTATCACAAAATCAAAAAGTTATGCTTATTATAAAACCATCTGAGGTCTGTAGAATATACAATGAGACTTTTGCATGGTCTCAGAATTTCATCTGACATTTGACAGCTGAGACAATGAAGGACAGATTTTTTTTACTTATCTAAAGAGAAGCAACAGATTCATCCCCCAATGGCCAAACTGGCCCAACCATCATCATTGCCAATAGCTAGTGTAAGAAAAGATCACAGATTTGTTGGAGAACAAAGTCAAGGAAGGATGTCCCAGGCATATTTAAGATTATTGCATTCCCTCTCTCCTCTAAGTCAAGTAAGAGTGCCTCCCAGTAACCACCCAGAGATTGGAATGTCCATCAAAAGAGGAGATGGACATTTCACGAACACACTCCTAATCCCTGTGCCAAATGCTTGCTAATTGCTTGGCATGTGTTCCCTGGAGTATGTGGCGGCAAAGAATGGTGCTTGTCTCTTACAGGGGATTGCCTAGAGCAGACTCCATTTGCAAAGCAAGAATAAAGGATGCAGTGAACTGGCCTCACTCCTGGAGCATGTCAGGGCCAGGTGGTGTACATTTTCACATAGATCACCTGGATACCAGAAAAGTAGCCAGGCTTGATTATATTTGAAAGGACTTTGGATGTCAGCCAAAATGGACCATTTTGCTTTACTGTCAGGAGGGGAGGGTGAGTTATAATAAATCATCTAAAGGGTCCATTGCCTATGCCATGAACTGGTACAGTGCAGAAATACCCAGCAAGGCGGGTAGGGCTTTGGCCACCTTACTTTGCACCCCTCCCTAGCTCCTGGCCATTGAATAGTTAGAAGCTGAGGGAAAAGGAGGTGAAAGAAAGTCATATTTGAAATAAATTGGGAGAGGAAAAAATAAGAGGATCACTCTACCCTATTTAAGATAGACGTTTTGGTATACTAGTTACACTTTTCTAAACTCAATTTATAGTAGATGGAGGAAACCAGAACTTAGAAAGATGATTAACCAAAGGCACAAAGGTAGGAAGTGACAAAGCCAGGAGTCTTGTGACTCCAAAATGGAATTCTTGAGAATGCCATCTTTTATTTACAGCGAGCCTGCAGAGAAATGGAGCAGAATACATATTACTCAATGCTACCTTTCTCTGTGGCATTTTAAACTTAATCCCAGAAGGATTGGAAAATTGCCAGTGATTATTTTGGCATTATTGTGGCGATGGTGGGTAAGTTGCTTCACCTCCTTAAGCCTCCTTGCACTCACCTATAAAATGCAAAGCCTGGGTCAACTCAACTCTAAATTCCCTTTTCGATTTTATCAAGATATAATCATAGCTCAAAAAGAGAAAGAAGAGAATAAAGGAGAGGAGAGAGGAGGGAAGAAGAAGGGAGGAGAGGAAGTCAAGAGCAGGGAAGGGACAGAAGGGGGGGAGGGGAGGAGAAGAGAAAGATATGGAAAAGTGCATGAGATTCTGTATTAGCTGCATGAGTTGAATGTTTTGTACCTTCAATTTGTCTTTTTCAGGGTAGTCAGAGAATTCAATTAGAACTTCCCAAAGTGGCTTTATTTCCACATTCTCTCCCTCTTCTTTCCCATCACTTCTTTTAGAGGTATTGCTAAGATGATACTGTAAACAGAGAAAAAGGTAATTTTAGGAGATCGAAACATTTCATCTTCCCTGAAATGCTTGCAGTTGTTGTGGACAGGACAGTACAAATTCTGCTGCGTCTGAATGTCTCCCCATAACTAGATTCCCAGGAGGAATGGTGATAGGGAGGTTCTTTTGTTTAGTTTGTTGTTTTGTTTGTTTTTGTTGTTTTTTAAACATGTGATGGGAATGAGTCTGGGAAACTGTAACTTCAGATGGGTTTGTTGCTGCAGCTTTCAATCCTGTCACAATAGGTGTCATGAAGATGAATAAAGTTGGTGCCATCTTCTGTTTTCATTATCATCCAAGAGGCTGGGATCGGAAAGGATTCATTTTGTGCCACTGTCATTTCTCATTACTATCTTTGTCATGAGAGTGAATTATAACAGCCCTCCGATGCCAGCTATGGCTTTGCTCTCATTACAGACTTTCATTCTTGGGCTGAAGACGGTAATAAGAATGGAATGTCGTGCAAAAACAGAGCTCACTTTCATGACAGTTGGAAATTGGTGATGAAAATGGAAAATGGCAGAAAAAATTAATCCTTTTTTTTGTGTGTGTGGCAAAAATTGCCCTGCAAACAACAGCATGCACCAAACGTATCCCTCACAGTGGCAATAACAAAGCAATGAAAAGGCAAACAATGAGCAGCTTTTGGAGCAAATGAGGGATTCTGAGGCATCCATCTTGCTTGGTGCTTTGGAAATATATCTCTTAATCCTGAATAATGTAAGATCCATTTAGCTCCAAAAGTAATGTGATAGGCAATTAGGAGCTTCTCCGTTCTCCCTTCAGTGATGTTGAGTATCTCTCTATTACATACTGCTGGAAAGCACTACCAAATTTATGGAAGCCATTATAATTTCTATATAGGATACCTTACACACACACACACACACACACACACACAGTCATACACATGCATGTGTCCCTGTGCATGTGTGGTTGTATACATCTAATTCTAGACAAGCATTTACTGACTTGACAATAGTGGCTTTGAAAGGGACCTTGGACTTCCACTTTCTATTTTATACATTTCTGTATTGATCAATTTAAAAAAAAATAACAAGAGCATTTACCACTCTTAAAATTACAGATATGATAGCCTCCCTTCCCATCAAAATAAATGGCTCTGTGCACCACTGAATTACCTTTACTACCAAAGTCCATTGTCAACTCTAGATACATATTCTCTAATTTAAAATTGAAGAGGGGAAACTGCCATTTACATCCACATCTTTGAATAAATGCCTCGGTCTCTTTCTTTACAGATTCTTTTCCTCACCGTATTCCAAATGTGATATTTTTTCTTTTCCCCGCAGAGATCCTATCTTTTCAGAATGAGTGTTAGAACAGGCTAATTGTGGAAAGAACTTGGTATGAAATGGTCTTTTCATTAGATTTCATTTAAAATATTTTATTTGATGTTTTATCATTTGCCAACATATATAACAGTTACTCAGTATTTACCCACTTTTCAACACATGTCGATGTTGAGACAGAAAAGAGGCATTTTAATAAACACATTGAGCACAGAACCATTTGTGAGATGGTTATTGAATACAGAAAAGCGTATTATGTGCATATTAGTGTTTGGCATACATTTAAGGTTCCTAAATGTTGACACGGTTGCCTATGCTCTGTGGATGACGAGCCAGGGGAAGTAGGCATGAGAGAGACCACTTTTCTTAGTATGAAAAGAAGGCAATTACTCTGTAAGACACCACCTGAATTCACTTGGTTCCTTTTACTTTGGAGTAGGTTCGTGGCAAGGGCACATTTTAAATCACAAAATCTTTTATACTTTTAGGAGCCGGAATGGGGGAATAACATGGTCATTGTTAGAAAAAGAGGAAAAACAGATTACTTTAAACTAGTAGAATTTTTACATAATAAATATGCTGGAATAATTTTATGTGGTTCTGCCAAGACATTGCCAGAGCATTCTCAACTAAAATATCTGAAATAGTAGATTATCCTAAAACTTTTTCTGAAGAGAATTTTGTGTTAACTATGTGAAGGTTGAAAGTGTAGAACTCTTCAAATCATATAGGTAAAGCTCATTCTAGAGCAGGGGTTATTAACCACATTAAAAAACCCAAGAGACATTTTTTTTTACTTTTTATTTTTTAAGATTCTATTTATTTATTCATGAGAGACACAGAGAGAGAGGCAGAGACACAGGCAGAGGGAGAAGCAGACTCCCTGTGGGGAGCCTGATGCAGGACTCAATCCCAGGACCCCAGGATCATGCCCTGGGCCAAAGGCACTGAGCCACGCAGGCGTCCCAACCAGTAACTAATGGCATTTGTTTTTAAAGATCTATGACCAAAGATTCTAATTCCACAGATTTGTAGCAGGGCCTGCAACCCCTGCAGCTGTACACCTGGGCTCAGCACACAGGGAACCACAACAGGGATCTGGATTTTTTTTCAAAGCTTTTTAATAAATAATTCTGGTATAAACTTGCATTAGAAAAACTGATTTGAAGCTATGATGGACTAGCTAGATATTTATCTTTTGTATGGCTATCTCGGTCAACTTTTCTCCTCTTAATGAGGATATTCTTGATTCAGTCCATCCATCAGTCAGATATTTATGCAAGCACCTATTCTATGCCAGTATTGCATCTGGAGGGTTCTGGGAATAGAGTTGGAGTTACCGCAGGGACAAGGCATTTGTGGCTTGCATCCACAGGACCCACACAACTATAGCAAATAAACAAATAGTTCTTTAGTAGGCAAGCAGACACTCTTGAGGTTATCCCCTCAAGGCTCAGCATGAAGGGAGCAGACCACAACACCCATCTCCCAGTCTTTCCCTGAGGGGAGTTCGACTGCACACTTTCTAAGCTCCTGCCTGAGGATCTGAGTGATTTGTAATTTAGCACAGTTCTAAGGGCTGGTTATGAACTTCCCTGGAGAATGCAGGAGTGGAGAAGCGAAAGGACATTCCCTCCCTGCCTTCTCCTCTGGTTGTCTAAGGATAAATCCAGATCACCAGCGTCTCCCTGGAAGGATCTATTTTATACACTTCTGGTGCCCAAGCTGTTGTGACTGCTGCCCCAAAGATGGGCACCTGGGTGTTCTGGCCCTGACAGCCGTGAGGCTTGCATGCAGAATCCCATAGTACAGTAGTAAGCAAAAAAATAGTTTTTAATGAGCTCAGGAACACACCTCCCCCTCCGCCTCCAACCTTCCACCCGTTAACCCTCACCCCCCTAGGAGCAGAAAACCCCTACTTTCCAGTTTCTCGGTGGAAGAAGAGTTTGTTGACTGAATGGATAAGGAAAATGTAGTATATACACAATGGAACATTATTCAGCCTTAAAAAAAGGAAATACTGATATTGGAGATACCTGAGGGCATTATGCCAATAAGCAGGATAAAAAAAGACAAATACTGCATGGTATCATTTATATGTATAGCCAAAAAAAAAGAAAAAAGAAAAAGAAAGTTGAACTCATAGAAATGGGCACTGGAGGAGGAGAAAATAGGGAGTTCCTGGTAAAGAGTTTTGAATTTCCAGTTATAACATCATCAAGACCTGAGGCTCTAATGTGTAACTAGGCAACTAGAGTTGATAACACGATATTGTTTCATCGAAACTTACTAAGAGAGTAGAATGTCTGTTTCCCGCCCCCCCCCCCCCAAAAAAAAGGTAAACATGTGAAGTGATGGATGTGTTAATTAACTCAATGGTGGTATTCCTTTCACAATATGTACATATAACAAATCACATTGTGCACTTTAAATATCTTACAATTCAATTTGCCAATTATAGTCCAATAATGTTGAAAAGAAAAAGGAAAGAAATCATTTGAGAATCCCAAATGGTTTTTTTGATAGTTCGCTTATTTAATCCTATGATACTTAAAACCCAATGACAACTTCCCCCTTGAAAAACCATCTCTTTATGTTTAAGCTTTAAAGAACAACAAACAGATTTTATTTGAGTTGCTTATATACATACTCATTACATCAACATTTTTCAGTCATTTTTCACCACCAATAACTGATCAATTAATGTCAAATCACATAATTGCTATAATCAAATCAAAATTTTTTGTGCATGATAAAAATTACTTTTAAACAGTGGAGTGTTTTTGTGGTTGTTTGTGTTCGGTTTCCTTGTTATCTTTTTGTTGGTTAATTTTTTTTTTTCATTTAATCTGTATAGCCATTATATGTTTCACTTGTGCAACCATGAGCTTAGATTTATTATTTAACTTCAAAACAGAAAAGACGACTGAGGAAAATTATCTACCATAGTGATTTTAAAAGTTGGTGTATAGGATTTTGGGTTGTGAGTGGATGCCTCAAAGGTGAAGGGCTGGTTGTGAGTAGCTTCAAGCGGAAAAAAGAATCAATAAAAATGGCAGACTGTTTACATGAGGTCACATTCCCAACCTTATACTTTCAACTATATCAACTCTGGGAATGGGAAGCACATGTATGTGCTTGGTCAAACATTATTTAACAGAAGACCTTAAATAAAATTGTGTAGTTTACTTTCTTCAATTTACATTGATTGCATCATGACATTTTCTGTTCAATAAGCTTCATATTTATTTAGAATCTGAGTCAAGATATGACTCTAAATCTTAATCATACTCAGGTTGTTAGACTTTAAGGTAACTTCTATGTTTTCACTACTATAAACAATTCTGTAGTAAACATCTTTATGGGTACACTTTTCCTTATATGTTAGATTGTTTGCTTTGGATGCTGGAGTGGAGTTTTATGGGTGAAAAGCAGGAGTTTATTTAAGGCTCCTGATACATACTGCCAAATTACCTCCTAAAAAAGTTTCTGGCAGTTGCAGCTGAAATATATAAACCCAATAGCATTATCATGTTGACTTTCCTTTTCCTGTTGTTTAGTTTTTTGTTCATTATTGTTAAAAGAGATGTAATTTATATACAGTAAAAATTGCTTGTCTTAGTTGTACAGTTTATTAAATTCGACAATTGTAGACTGCGTGTAACCACAACCACAATGAATTTATACAATATTTCCATCACCCTAAAAAGTTATTTTGTGCATCCTTGTAATAAGGGAGATTCCATCTACCCTCAGCCCCTGCAAACCATTTATTTTTATTTTTGTTGTTACAATTTTTCTTCTTTTTCCAAAATTACATATACATGGAAACATAGGGCATGTAACATTTTTCAACTCATTTCTCTTACTTAGTTTAATGCTAAGCACATCATGTGGTTGTATCATTAGCTTGTTCCTTTTTTTGCTTGATAGTGTTCTATTCTATGGATGAATTACGATTTATATATCCATTCATCAGTTGATGGAATTTGAACGGTTTGAAGCTTTTGGTGATTATGAATGTAATTTTTATGAACATATAAGTACAGATTTTTGTGTGGAGATATGTTTTCAACACTTGTAAAAATACTCTGGAGTGGGATGGTTGGTTCATATGTTAAGTATATATTTAACTTTCTACCACACTGCCAAACTGTTTTCTGAAGTGGCTATCCCATTTTCCATCCTCATTAGCAAATCTATGGGAGGTGCAAATGCTTTACATCCTCACCAGTAATTTTGTTTTCTTTTTGTAATTTTAGCCAAGGCAGTAGGTAGGTAGTGATAGCTCACTGTGATTTAAATGTGAACTTTCCTCATGATTAATGATGCCAAACATCTTTTCTTATGTTTATTTGATATCTGCAGGCTTTCTTTGTGGTATATAAAGTTTCTCTTCAAAAATTTTGTTCACTTATATTGGATTGGGTGTCTTTTTATTATGTGTTCTAAAAGTTCTTTTGAGAGCTAAAAGCTTTGATTTTGAAGTATAAGCTATCAATTGTAGTCTTATGTGCTTTATAAGATTATTTGCTTTCCCCAAGATCACAAAGGTTTTCTCCTGTATTTTGTTCTAGAAGTTTTATATCTCTCATTTTCACATTTAGAGCTATGATAAAAACTGGAGTTAATCTTTTCTTTGTATATGATCTATGGGAAGAGAAGGGATGAAGTGGGTGTTTTTTTCCTTTTTTTTTTTTTTCCATAGCACAATTCGTTGAAAAGGGTATACTTTCTTTCTAGAATTACCTTGGCACGTTACATTTGTCAAAAATCAATTGACCATAGATATGTGGGTCTTTTTTTGGACTCTCCATTTTGTTTCATCAATCAATACATCTATCCTACCACTAAAACCACATTGTCTTGATTACTGAAGTTTTATACTAAGGCTTGAAATCAGGCTGTGTGTTCTCCAAATTTGTTCTGTTTCAAATTGATTAGGCTATCTAGGGCCATTGCTTTTCCATATAAATTATAGAACCACCTTCCCCCTATCTAAAAATAAGCCTCCTTGGATTGTGATTAGTATTTTTTAGAATTTATATACCATTTAAGAACAATTAACAATGTAACAACATTGAGTTTTCTAATCCATGAGCACATCATATCTCCCAATCTATTTAGATCATTTGAAATTTCTCTCTTTATTGTTTTTTTTACTTTCAGTATAAAATTATTGCACATATTAGCTTAGTTAGAAATATCTCTAGGCGTTTCATGTTTCCTTTTACATGCTATGATAACTTATGAAGATCTTAAAATTTATTTCAGTATCCAGTTGTTCAGTACTAGTACATAAAAATATAATTGAGTTTTGTAAATTGACTATGTATCCAGTGACCCTTCTAAACTTATTTACAACTTCTGGAAGTTCTTTTGTAGATTCTCTTCAATCGTATTAATAGATGACAATGATTCTTTGCAAGTAAGTATAATCATGTTCCTTCATTTCAAGTCTCTATGCCTTTTAATTTACTTATCTTGTCTTATCACAAGGCTAGGACCTCCCATAGAGTGTTGCATAGAAGTCGTGAGGTTGGACATCTTATTATTCACTACCTTATGGAGAAAACCCTATTTTTTTTACTGTTAAGTATACTCTCAGTTATTGTTTATCTGTGGATGTCCTTTATCAAGATAAGGAAGTTCCCTTTTATTGCTAGATTGCTGAAAGATTTTTTTTAATAGATGTTGAATGGTTTCAAATTCTTGTATTATAACTTCTGAGATAATACATTTTCCTACTGCATTGTTTTGATATGGTGAATTACAAAATTGATTTTCAGATAGTGAATCAGTCTTGTATTTCAGGGATAAATATCACTCATTCATTTTGTATCATTCTTTTTTACGTCTCTAAATTTGATTTGCTAGGAATTATTTCTTAGAGAATTTTATATCTATGTTCCTGCAAAGATATTGGATCATGGGAAACTTTTTTTTAAATACTGCTTTTGTATTAATCTATTTTAAGTTATCTTATGATGTTCTTGTTTGGTTTTGGTACCAGTAGGCCTCATAAAATGAGTTAGAAACTGTTCTCTCATCTTTCATTTTCTGTAGAAGTTTGAGTAAAATTGCAAAATTCTTCATATGTTTCGTGAATTCACACATGCTGCCACCTGGGCTTGGAATTTACTTTAAGGGAAGACTTTAAGCTATAAATTTAAATTGTTTAAAAGATATCAGGTTATTTTGGTTATCTCCTTCCTGAGGGAGCTTCAGTAGTTTGTGTATTTCCAGAATTGTATTCATGTCATCTAAGTTTTAAAATTTCTTGGAACCATGTTCATAATATTCTGTTATTATCCTTTTAAGACATGCAGTTATGGTTTCTTTTTTATTCTCGATATTGATAATTTTTTTACTGTTTTTCCCCCTTCTGCACATTGGCTAGAACTTTATCAATTTGATTGAACATCTGAAAAAATTAGTTTTCAGGTTCATTGGTTTTATTTCTTATTTTTATTTCATTAACTTCTCATCTTTATTATTTCCTTCCTTAGTTGCATTGGTTATAGTTTTCCTTTTGTAGTTTTTAAGATGACGGCTTAGTTTTGATTGTAGACATTTCTAATACAATAATTTGGTATGATTATCTCCATGTGTTGCGTTAGCTAAAATGTTCCTCAAGTTTGATATGTTATATTTTTATTTTAATCTACTGCAAAATACTTTGTAATTCTCCCATGTGAATTATGGGCTATTTAGAATTGCATTGTTTAAACCCAAATATTTGGGTTGTTCCAGATTCTTCCCACTATCAATATCTATTTTAATTCCATTGTGGCTAGATAGATTACTTTGATTTAATTCTTTTAATATGTTAATGTTTGTCTTAGGTCCCATATGGTGGTCTCTCTTGGTGAATATTCTCTGTGTACAATGAAAGAATGTGTATTCTGTCTTTTTGATGTGAAGTGGTCTTTCGATGTGAAGATCAAATTGATTGGTAGTGTTATTCTTTAAATCCTCTCTATCCTTAGTTATTTTGTCTTCTTGTTTTATCATTGAGAAAAATTTTGCAGTCTCCAACTATAATGGTTGATCTGTCTCTTTCTCCTTTTAGATCTGTCAGTTTCTGTTTCATATATTTTGATGATCTATATGGTGAATACATAGTTAGGATTGTTATGTCTTCTTAAGGAATTGATTCCTTTACTAGCACAGTTCCATGGTTTCATAGAGTCTGACAAAAGACACAAGATCCTTGGGTCAAAGATAAAGCCTTTTATTACTCACAGCAAAGAAAATACCATGAACTTCATGTTTACATCAATTTTCCCTAAGTCCAAGATGAAGTAAGCCCAGATGGATGCTGTACACAGTGAGCTTATGTACATACGAAGCATCCTGAATTTAGGAAACTTCACTCTCATAAAGAGGGCTGCTAGGTGATTGGCCCAACATTTTCCCTAGAGGGTATTATCTTTATTATCCTGGACAGCAAAAAATCTTTCCCTATGCCCTGGAGATGGAAGGAGACACCATGTCTATCTTTCAAGGCTCTCTACTCTACAACCATCTTTAAAAGAATTGTCCATAATTAAAGTTATCAAAACACATGAGAATATGTTAGAGACCCTTGGAGCATTGTTTCCTAACTGTGGCCTCCTTATGCCTAGATAGACTCTTCATTCTGTATTTTATTTTGTATATTAACATAGCCAGTAGCTCTTCCTTTCGATCAGTACTGACTTGACATATATTTTTCATCCTTTTACTTTTAACCTACATATATCTTTACATTTAAAGTGGCCTTTTTGTGGAAAGCATTTGGTCTTAATTATTTATCTAATCTAACCCTTTGCCTTTTCTTTGAGAGGTTTAGGTAATTTATATTAAATGTAAATATTAAGAGGCACCTGGATGGCTCAGTTGGTTAAGCATCTGCCTTTGGCTCAGGTCATGTCTCAGGATCCTGGGATTAAGCCCTATTACAGGCTCCTCACTCAGTGAGGAGCATGCTTCTCCCTCTCCTTCTGCTCTCTCACCCTTTTGTGCTCTTTCACTCTCTCTGTCTTTCAAATAAATAAATTAAATCTTAAAAAAAATAAAAGTAACTTAAAAGAAATGAACTTAAATCTAGTAACATACTATCATTTTCTACTCGCACCATCTGATTATTTTTCCCTTTGTTGTTATTTTTCTATAGTTATAATAGAGTCTGCCTTCAAATTATGCCACTGAAAACTATATTATTTGACTTCATTTCATTTTACAACTGTATACTTCCACATACTTCTATTTCCTCACTTCCAGCCATTTTGCTATTTTGCTACATTTTACTTCCCCCATAGTGTATTATTATTTTTTACCTAGATACTTATTGTTTTTTAGTCAGTTAAAAATAAGAAGGGAAAAAATAAGAAGGAAATCTCTTGCACTTAAGTTATAGGATTTCTGAGATTAATTATTTATGTAAATTCAAGTTTTCATACGGTATCTTAATTCTCTTCTGCCTGAAGTACATGCTTTAACATTTCTTGTAGTGCAGATATGTTGGCAATGAATTTTCTAAGCTTTGGTTTGTTTGAAAAAAATCTGTATTTATCATTACCTTTTTTTTTCTGTTTGCCTGAAGTTTAATTTATTCCTCTCTCTAGTTTATGGAAGTGGCAGCTTTGGCTATTGCTTTTAGATTTTTCATTATTTCTAATGCATGGATTGAATACTATAAATACCTTAGAGTATTTATACTATAAATTTATAATACTACAAATTTCCCTTAAACACTGCTTTTGCTGCATCCCAAAGTTTTTGATAATTTTATATTTTCATTTTCATTGATTTTTAAATTTCTCTTGAAACTTCTTTGTCCTATGTGTTACTTGGGATGTTGATTAATTTTCAAGGGGAGTTGGACATTTCTCGTGCTTTTTTTTTTTTTTTCTCGTGCTTTTTTACATTTTAAGTGAAACCAGAATCTTTGGTTTAGCTGTAATTTGTCTTTTTTTTCCTCCTAGAAAGATTGAACCTTGTTCTGTATATTTATTTATTACTTTATTTATTTCTCACTTATTTTTTTTAACACTGAAATTAAGATGTTTCTTACATTGAACTCTTTTCAGTCATGGTTGATCAGGGTATTTTTTCTTTTACTGTTGCCTGAGTAAAGATGTAATTATCATTGCCTGAGTGTGGATGTCTGATTTGATGGGGTTGGGAAAGAGAGAAGTAATACTTTAGTGAAACAGTTTTCAAACACTTACCATATAATGTGGTATGAGTGGCAGGAATGGTAAAACAGAAATGTGTAGCAACATTTCTGAAATTGAAATTGAAAGCAGAATGGTCCTGCATAATTGCAAGATGGTTTAAAAACTGAGTACCAAGAGCTTTGACTTCCTATACAGACACTTAAGAAATGGTGCAGCACTGATATTCTTTTGGTATAGAGGACAATAATCATGTGAGACAACATGGACTTGATGGCTCTGTCTTAAAGTGATTATGAAGGCTCAGATTCTGAATAGAAAGATATTTTAGGAATGCCCTAACCATTATCATTTACTGATTTTATTTTCTTTTTATGTAGACAGGAGACAAATATACTAAAATTAATGTTTAGGTAAGTCCAAAAGAGCTTTTCTAGTATTTGAAGTTAAAAAGTCAAACTAATCAGTATTATATCACTTGGTTGGATGATTTTTTTTTTTTTCTTTCTTGGCTCTATAAAAAAATAAGGTGCCTACGAATGGTCTGAGATTCACTAAAATATGATCGTTGATAAGTGATCTGTTCATAGTGATTTTTAACAACTAGGTTTTTTTTAACTCATTCATCTGCTGTGAAGTCTCGTTTTCTTCTAAAAAAAATCTTTTTTACTATAATTTTTAAGTGTTAATTTCCTCATTCCCCCATGTGATTATTTCAAATTCTTAAATATTTATTCTAACCCATAATCATCTGTATGTTTTGCCTCATAACAAAATAAAATTTCATCCAACACATACTAACCAAAATCAAAGACCATCAGAGCAGGAAAAGAAGAAAGGAAGACAGGGATAAATGCAGGCTGGCATTTCTTCTTTAGAGCAGATTTCATTGTTTAGACATTGCCATAGCAATGAGATTCATCAAATATTCAAAGCTTTGTTTGATATCAAAGTATAAGTTGTAAAAATGGAATATTATTGCTTTAGTAGAAAAAGTAACTTCTAGATAAATTGCTGACATAAGTGTGCTTTCAACCTGTGATGAAAAGATTGTAATGGTAATAGTAAAACCTTTAGACACCATTTATTTATTTTAGAATTTTGAGTTTTCACCTTTTTTTCTTTTTAAGAAAAAAATTTCTCTCTCTAAGCTTGTCACTGTGTTTTATTTGACTCACTATTGCTACTCTTGCCAAGACCTGTAGAGATTCTGACGATGAAAAGGTATACTTGGTGCAGCCTTGCCTACTATGAAGCCAGACCTGGAAATCTGTTTCCATTTTCTCTTAGCTGAGTGACTCTGGCAAACCACCTAACCTCTCTGTTCCTATTTCCTCAATTGTAGAATGGGATTAATATGATACCTCTTTATAGAATATTTCTTATTCAAGTAATATATTAAACACTTTCTGCATATCATTCCATTCAGTTTCCACAAGCCTACAGAGAAGGTGCTATAATCATCTATACTTTATAGATCAAGCACTAGCAAGGTCATTATAGAGTTAAATGAAAGAATATGTACTTGTAATACTCTTCTTAGTTTGGATAGTAGGCACTCAGTGTGATGATAATTATTATGTCATCGAGGATGACAAAAGTGTAACAGTGATAATGATAACAATGACAGAAATAAAATTTCTGTGCATCAGCATTATGTCATCATCTTAGATTAATATGATTGTAACTTTTAGAAATATTATCATCAAGAGTTTACTTAATAAACATTTATGGACAGCCTTTTATGGCCAGACTCCGAAAGGATAAAGAGTCTCCAGATTAATGGGAAAGGAAAAATAGATCAAAAGAGAAAAATATTGAGAAGAACTGATGAAAGAGGGAAGGAAGGAAATCAGGAGGAGAAAGCAGAGAGATCAAAAGAGGAAGGAAAGGAAGGCAGAGTAATCTTGTAAGAAATGCAGCTGGTTTCATTTGGATTGCACCATAGGAGGTATATTCCAATCTCTAATACATGCCATGCATCAGCGCCCATATTCAGAAATCAGCTGCTGGGAAGACACATGTAAACACAGCAGAGCATTTTTTAAGGATGTGTGGTGATGCATAGCGCCTGTCAAACTGGAATCTGGCTTTATACAAAATGACTGCTGGATCACTGGTCCTAAATCAGTGTGCCATCTGTAAAAAAAAAAAAAAAAACACTGTAGCACATATGTGCACAATTGATATAAAATGATGCTAAATTATGAAATCCAGTGAGAACAAGATGGATTTTTTTTTCATTCATGCTGTGACCAGGATTTTTTTTTTCCTAAATATACATAACTAAGGATTATGGAAAAGGTAGGGGCGGTTACAGAGAAACATAGAGAAAAGGAAGGGGGGAAAAAGGGCAGAAACATCATAGTAACTTCCAGCTGCTTCAAATTCCTTGGAAAGAGGTTTGGTACAAATTCTATCAAGAAAAATAGGTGCATTCAATAGCTTTAGATACATTTTGTGTCGACCCAGTTAATATGTCAAAATGTTCTGCTTTAAGCAAGAAGACAGAAAAGCTTTTGCCACACCACAAAGGGGCATCTTAATCCCATCACTCCTTTGTCACTCTCCAAGCAAATAGCATTATGTAAGCATCTGATTTGCATCGGTGGGATGGCCTTGATTTCTGAGAAGCCTGCTTGCAATTCAATAAGCTCCATGCACAATGTTGCCTTTCATGTGATTCCTTATGGTGTGTTTGATAATGATCATAATACTCTTTTCCCCAACGGAGAACACTGAGGCAATGGTTGCAAAAGCAAATTTTGTCTCTGTGCGAGTTAGGGGGTATATGAAGACTGAGAGAGAGAGAAGTCTTCATATTTTACAATTTCTGACCTGGATTAAGAAAGTTTGCAAGAGGTCATAAAGTCACAGAGAGGCAAGGGTGAATTGATGGCTTAGAAATGAAGACTGGGGCAGTTTGAAAAGGAAAAGAGTAAGAGAAAATAGGAGAGAGGGAGAAAGAGATGAAGAGAGAGAAAGAAGAGACAGAGACAAGCAGTTGACAGAGAGAGAGAGAGAGAGAGAGAGACAGTCATAAAGAGAGACAGAAGACAAAGGGAAAATAGAAGTTGCTTGGCTAGGTCAAGAGGTAGAAGAGCAATTTTGCAACCATTGAGGTCAAAAGTTCATGTGAAATTCATCAAATGCTCATTTCCCTAATTCATTCCTTCTCAGCTTTTTGAATATGCTGGTTATGCCACAGAATCTTGTAAAGCCTGGAGTTTTCTTTCTATTTCCTACTTTGAATAGTTAAATAGCAACTACCTCCTTTATAGTCCTGTAAATCTTAATTTTGTTTCCATCTGAGCTGAGCTGTTAAAAAGTTAATAATCTAGAGCTGTTTCCTGCTTTGGCTTGGATATTTTTTCACAGAAAGAAAATGATGTACTTCTTAATGCGATAGACATGGCTCTGGGTCACTAACTTGGACCTTCCACGTAGGGTGGCCACAGTGTTAGAAGCAATGTCCAAACACAGATGTATCTGCAAATGACAGAAATGTGGAGAGATACTACTGGGGGGAGTGAGGGGATAAGGAGAAATGACACAAACAATGGCTGTCAACGGCAAGGAGCTTGAGAACGAGGTTCATACATCTTATAGCCATCACCACACAATCAGGTACAGGACAATGCACAGAAAAGATTCTCCATATTCATCATCATTGACTCAAAGTCATGAACTCATTGCCTTGGTGCCTGTAATAAAAACAAGAACAAAACAAAGTTCCTAATCTCAGGTTGTGTAAAGTCAAGCAGGGATGACACAGGTAAACCAGCAGAAATAACATAAATATCTCTAAGACATTGTCCTCATATAATGTTTATGTTCCCAATTTGTTGCAAATGGCATACAATATTTTGGAAATAGGAAGATAATATAGAGTTTCTCACCTTGACATTAACATTTTGAGCCAGATAACTCTTTGTGAAGTGGGCTGTTCTCTTGTGTATTGTAAGATGATTAGCAGCAGCCTTGACTTTTATGCACTAGATGCCAGTAGCAACTAGCATCCCAGTTTTAATAACCAAAAATGTCCTCAGATATTGCCAAATGTTCCCCTAGGGGACAAAATGCCCCCAGTTGAAAAACATTGCTACAGAGCCTTCGGTTCTTCCTTTCTTTTTTTTCTTTTTTTCTGATGACTTTTTGGATTTTTGCAGTGTCAGCCTTTGTTATCTTTTATCATAGATGCAGTAAAAGTGGCAAAGTCCTGGATTTCCTCTGAACTTATTCATTCCTTCTTCCACAGTAGAGGAGCCCATGGTAACTCCATTAGAGATGACAGTCCCAGCTTCCTTTGCAGGTAGATGTAGCCATGTGACTTCATTTAGTAACTTAGTAAGCTCTTAGTGACACTTGTAAGCACTGGCATTGAAATAAAGAGCAAACAAACTCTTTTCTACTTATCCTTCCTTTTGACTGTGAGCAGGAACATGGATAGGAGTGACTCAGCTTCAACAATGCAAGAAAGATAACACCCTAGAATACTTAAGCTCCTGTGTCTTGGTGCCTCTTTGTCATAGAAACTTTCTGATCCGATCTGTTAGAATTCTGATAGCTGTAGAATATATGGATGATTCCTTGCACATATATATTTTATATGCATGTGCGCGTGCACACTTATGATCAGTGTGCAGAATTCTGGTTAAGCAAGACATTTAGGAAGAGCAAAACATATACGTGAGTTCATGTCCATATAGGAATATTTCTTAAAAAGCTATAGAAACCTGGATGATGGAGTAATTAATTCTGCCAATGGAGCTTCTGGGCCATAGGTGATGAATAAATTTGTCAGAAAGACGAACGAACCAATGAAAGACTGTTCTCTGGTTTCACAACTCCAAAGGCTCTCATCTACAAAGAGACCGTGGTAGCTATGCAGACAGACGGCTGCAGTGACATTGTTTTAGGGAAAGCACTTAGCTGCACTCTCACTTCACACCAGGATGGTCACCAGACTTCTGGAAGTGACCGGTGCTTTAGCTCAGACAACTGACACCTGAAAACTGGATGTTTTGACTCTAAGAGCTCTATGTTTCTCTCGCCACGTGTAGAAAGTCCCTGAAAAAGACGTTAACAAAATTTGATGGTACTTTTAATGACGCATCTTTCCATGTCCTCTTCCTCTGTTTTCCAGTGATTGGGATCATCTGTCACATGGGCTGTCCTCTCTGAATTAGATGTTCCGCTCTAAACACTAACATAGCCATCCAGCAAAACAAACTAACATTTGAAATTATACTTATTTAAAAGGTACATGATGGGGCCACATGGGTGGCTCAGCAGTTGAGCATCTGCTTTTGGCTCAGGTCATGATCCCGGGGTCCTGGGACAGAGTCCCACATCAGGCTTCTCCCTCTGCCTATGTCTCTGCCTCTCTCGCTCTGTGTCTCTCATGAATGAATAAATAAGATCTTTAAAATAAATAAATAAATAAATAAAAGGTGCATGATGATTCAAATATGTTTTCTTAAATTAAACTAAACTCAAACTGTCTCATGAAAATCATTATGCACTGTCCTGCTTACTTGCGTAATTGAAAGAATTAGCTATATGAAAAAGGAATTGAGTTGTCCTGGCACCATTTTTTTTCCCCTAGAATTTGCATTCTCTCAAATGGAAAAAAAGCTGTATCATATTTTTAGGGTAGGTCACAATTACATCTCACTATAGTGAATTCCAACATTTCTTGTACATTAATAAATCAGTGAAATTTCTCATGAAACCTTGCCACACTCATTTTTCACCACATTTTTCAAATATATTTGGTGTTTTTTCGGTGCACTATACTCAAAACTTCTTACATCCTTGAATTTATATAATATTCTGATGGATCCTGGTATCGACGCTTCTTATCTATTATTTTATTTTTACTGTACACACTGAATCTCTTTGGAAAAAAAAAATTAAGAAGTTTGATTCCCTTCCCCACCCCCACACTCTCAAAAAAAGTTTTTCTCTGTTCTTTTTTCCCCCGTTTGAGAGTGGCAAGAGATCCATTCTCTTCATTTAATCCTTTCTTCTAGCAGCAACTCAATAATGTTAATTCTTTGCTTTGAAGATACCATGTGTTCCTGTTTCATCCACATTAACTCTTTCATGGATATTTCATAACAAAGTGGTAACACTCTAGAGAGTTTAATTGTGAAAGGTATCAGTAATTTTTTCTTAAAAAAATTTAATTTTGAAAATCTTCTAAAATATTTAGTAAGCCCTTGCAAATGCAATATTGATGCTAACTACCCAGATGTAGCCCAGACTTCACAGGTTAAAGGAACACTTCCTGGTAAGACTGCTCTTATGCCAGAAAAGTGAATTATAAGTTTAGGGATAACCAGACTATCCACATTTCTGATCAACTACCTTCCAATTTGGGGGTTTCCACTATCCCTTCAGAAGCAATAATTCACTGGAATGACTCACAGAACTTAGGAAAATGTATATGTGTGTATATATATATATATATATATATATATATATATACACACACACACACCCACATGCATTATATATGTATAATTATGGTATAATTACACTTCTATTATAATTAATGGATACAAATCTGAACCAGCCAGAGAGAGACACCTAGGGCAGGACTTGCGAGGGTCCCAAATGTGAGGTTCCTCTCTTTTCAGGAGACATCACCCTCCTGGCCCATGGATGGATTATTACCAACCAGCGAAGTTCACCAGAATGCCAGAGTCCAGAGTTTTTATTGGGGTTTCATTATGTGGGCATGATTAATTGATTCACTGACCATAGGATTGAATTCACTTTCCAGTTTCTGCTTACTCCCTGGAGGTCAGAGGATAGGAGATATCGTGTGACTCAAAGCTCCAACCTTCTAATCACATGATCAGTTTTTCTGGCCCCCAACCTGAAACTATCTAGGGACTCTCCATGAAGGGACCTACCTTATTTGTATAAATGCAGAGTGGCCCCAGGGGCTCACCATGAAAAACAAAGGTAGTCCTACCCCTCAGGAAAGTGCAAGGATTTGTCTCCCAGGAAGCTGGGACAAAGACAAGACAAATTCTTTATTATACAACAGACTTCTTTTCTAAAACGAACTCCATTGTATATATATATACTCTCTCTCTCTCTCTCTCTCTCTATATATATATATATATATATATATATATATATATATATACTTTACCAAAATATTCACAAAGATAGTTTAATGCTTTTTATCTACTACTAATCTTTTCAGGAACATGAACTTAAAAGAAATTTGGGGTAAGGGGAAAGACCAAGAATAGAGTGTATATGTTAGGGTCAGCTTTGGGCAAAATTGTGAAACAGTTGAACATTAAGATATTAGAAATTGAAAGGATTTCAGAAATTCTCTACTTTTAGGTTATTATTATTATTTACTTTTTGTAGGAAAAAATATGTGTGGAGAATTAAGTGATTTGTCCTAGGTAAGAGAGAAAATTAACTCTCAAAAAGGAATCAAGATTCAAATCTCCCGGCTCTTTCCATGGTACCATTCAAGTATTTTTCTGGAGCCTGCCCCAGCTCTTTATTCAGGGCCCATACCTCCCACTTTGTCTCCCTGCCTTCTTTCTATCCCCACCTCTTGGGAGACTTGATGATACTAAGCTTCCTTTTTTCCCCACTGTTCTCTTCTACCTCTCTCTCTTTATTCCTTTGCAACTCCAGGGGGCTAAAAACTGAGCCATAAATTCTCTATCCTGCAAGTTCTGATCTCTGAAAGCTGGCAAGGGCAGGAATGTGCTAATTAACTCATTTACATCTCTCCCAGGTAGCATGGTACCTTAATCAGTTTCTTAAAATTAACCTTCTAGATTGGTGTTAATGAAGAGGATTTCAGAAAGGAGGCCCTTAGCACTTTTGCGTATACAGGTGGTCTTATATGCCACAGGAGGCAGGATCTGAGAAAGTAAGAAGGAACTCTCTTTTTAGAGATTGGGTGGTTCACTGGGTGTGCTACTTAATGTGGTAGGAGAAAGAATCAGAGAAGAAGTGCCTGCTGCTTGATCCTCTCATGGTATGCTTCCTCTTCTCCCAGAGTAATCTTTCTACAATGGAAATCCAATGCGAAACACAGAGTTGAGGGACTGTCAGTGCCTCTTCATAGCCTTCAGTCCACTTAGCTTTGCTTGCGATGGTTTTCTTGATCTGCCTCCTGTCTCTCTTTCCGCCTAATCTCTAGCCACTCCAACTAATACCACTTTGTACCTATCGGTCGTATTACGCTACTGCTTGCCTTCCACACGCTGTTCCTTCTGCCTGGAATTCCCTTCTGCTAAGCCTCCTGGACCTCTTTAATGCATACAGGTAACTCCTTGAAAAAGAGGCATAAAATGACCTTTCTTTTAGTATTTCCCTAATACTCAGATTTGATTAAGGTGTCCCTCTTCTAGTCTCTTTAAGAAACTTCTGAGTTAGTACTTTTCATACTGTAATCTTTATTAAGTGTTATCTGCTTCTCTCAAATGGATTATGAATTCCCAAAACACAAGAACGTTGTGCTTGACTTCGTATCTTCAGAACCTGGCCTATGGCATGAGCTAAATTGATGTTTGGTGAATGAATGGATGTATGCATAAACAATACATACCATTATTCCTCCACCTTTATCTTTCCTAGAAAATTATGAAAAAAATTTTGAGCTGTAGACATTTAAAAATAATATCTACTTTAGGCTTTGGAAGAATCAGTAACTTTAATAAAACTGTGTGTGTGTGTGTGTGTGTGTGAAATTTCTCTCTCAATTCCCCAGTGTTCACAGGATATTATTTTGAAATCGCATTTCACATCATGAATTTTTTTTTCAAGAGAATGTGTTATGCTCTTTGTTTTCAAATATAAACAGTAGCGTTTCAGGGCTCTGCTGAAAGGTAAATGTTAGAAATTCTCATTCTTTGCAATGGTAAATATTTCAAAAGAACTGAAAGAGCAATATTCCCAGCTGCATCCACAATTGCCATAGCCACTATTATATTTTGACAAAATACCCATGGAATTTTGGCAGTTTCTTTTACAAATATCATAAGATTGTATTTTTTCCAACTTTTAAAGGGCAGTGTTTTCTCCTGGCTTCTGCTGTCAGATCATTGTCTTCTTACCATAAACCTGTTTCATAATTTACTCAATTCTGTACTGTTCACAGAGAGTGTAAACGAAAGTCTAAGTTCATAGCATTGTAAATTCTCCAAAATCAAAGATAAGCATCTACTGACAAAGCGGTGGGATAGCAGACTTCCGGCCATTCTAAAAGTCACCATTGTTACTCATCCTCACTTCCACAAGACTGGAGCTCTTTCCTTGGATTTTTATTTAAAAGAATATAAATAATGGATGAGTTAGTTGAAGTGACTAAGGTATTATGTAATACCTAGCTCTTCCAAAAATGACATTTCAAAGACAAGAGCTTATATTCAGACTGAGAATTTTATATAATGTGAAATGTTTGTACATATGAATGAACAAAGGGATAGCTATTGATTTTTAAAATATGGATCATAAAAATTCACATTCAATGACATAGCAGAATGCAATTATTTATGTCAGCTATTTTGGCTTTGCTTTTCAGATGTTGGCATCAAAAAAGTTTAATGATATTTGAACTATTTGTTTTTGGATTGATTTTTATACTATTTTCACAGTTTCACAGGTAGTACCTTTTAAAAGTTTGGGCTTCCACTTTTGTATACACATATGTACTTTCTCTGATTTTACATATCAAGCAGACCTCTGTGGCTCCTGTAATGATGTTGGCAAAATTTACTTGGGCTATTGTGAAATTAGCACAAAGGGGAAAATTAAAAAAAAAATAATAATGTTGCATGATATACTCCATGGAATCCTTAAGAGTTGAGAAACAGTGTAGTTTCCCTTAGCAAGATCTAAGGATCTAAGAATAGTTCTATTTTTTAGAACTTAAAAAATTCTCTTATTAATTAAGTAGAATTTTATATTTTAGGGAGGGGGAGGGGAGGACTTAAATATAAGCTCAGTAGCACAATTTTGGTATATTTTAGATAATTTTTTTAAAAAATTAAACTCAGGGTGCCAAGGTGGCTCAGTTGGTTGAGCATCCTGCTCTTCATTTCAGCTCAAGTCATGATCTCAGGGTCCTGGGATCAAGCCACCTGTTGGGCTTGCGTTCAGCAGGGAGTCTACTTGAGGATTTATCTCCTTCTCCCTCTGCCCCTCCTCCCTACCACCTCCCCAGCCCCCGCTCACTCTCTCTCACAAATATATAAATAAATCTGTAAGAAGATTAAACTCAAACAACACTAAAAATGTTTTTTTCTTTTAAGATTGAAATCTCAAATTTTAGAATATTGTAGCGAATAGTCGTTGACTTAAATATATGCACAATTAAGACAATTTAAACATTAACCACACTGTCTTAAAATAGAATATTCACAGTCTTGGGTAAAGCTGCCAAAGTAAAATAGTATATTGGTATAGTATTTGGATTCATATTGTCATCTTTTGCTGTATAGCCCAGGAGAAATATTTTTGCAAAGTGAGCTCAAAGTTCACTGTGAACTGACACTTGGGATATACCTTGGAAAATGGCTGGTGAATCATCATTTTCTATTGAATATGTTTTTTTTTCTTGATAACCACATTTCTATTGTTTATGTAGTCTATTAGAACAATTGAGTAATGAATCTGATATTCTGATATGGTCATTAAAATTGCTAAAATTTAGGTAATGTTGACCAGGTATGGCAATAACTAGTAATTGTTGTTGTTGTTGTTGTTGTTGTTGTTATTATTTTGGTAAAGGTAATGCATTCTTTTGGGGAAAAAATGATTGTTGTTTCTCAGTAGGTCTTCTTGTGGGTCCAACTATGTGCCCAGGTTTACTCATGCAATTCAATTAAATTTGAGGGAGGGAGGGAGGAGTATATATTCAAAGAATACTTGAACAATGCATTTTCCTGTTCATGTTGATGCCTAAGAGACGTTTAAAACACACACTGGCCGGTTTTCAGGATTTATAGTAACTTAATTCACATATCTTGCTGATCCTAAGGGTGGACTCCAAATAGGCTATAAACGGCAATAAACACTAAAAGTAGTTCTGCGGTATACTGCCAATGGAGTGTTTTGTAAAAAGTCCCCTCTTCCTATGAATGTTCTAATGTTGCAGACCACACTGAGATTGTAGAGGTCAACAAGGTTAGGCACACTGAGCTCTGCCAGTGACTTGCTGTGTGGTCTCCAGAAAAGATATTTAAACTTCCAGGGTTTCCACTGCCCCATGTATGGAAGAGAAATAATAACACTTAAATATTTCTCAGAGCATTGCCGTAATTAATTCTTCTGAAATGCTTTGAAATAAGCATCAAAGAGATTCACTTATGTGCTTCAGCTTTTGATTTTATTTGTTAATGAGGGAGAACATATTTTGCATGGAGAAAAAAATTCTTGACAATACAAATGGTAAAATTCTTTGCATTATATTAATTTTTTTCTACATGATTTCATTAAGATCCTGAGAGAAATGGGAAAGGTCCTTTCCATTTCATGTGGATGTCCAGAGGTGGTGACCTCCATCCTATAGCCACAACCACTGCCAGATAAGCAACAGGCACTACAGATGCAAGATTACACAATGACGCATATTTGGGAAGTTTTTATCTTAAAAGCTTTCCTGATATTACTTAGGGTTGATAACATTCTTCGATTGACTAAAATTTCCCAGTTAAGATATCTTCAATAGAAAATAATGGAAAATTCATACTGACTTCAACAATGAAAGACATGCTTATTTAATGGCAAAGATCAGAGGTGATAAATGGTAGTAATCGCTTTTCACTAGGCTATGCTATAGAAAGAATTCCAAAATGCAATAGCTTACAACAAAGGTTTCTTTGAAGCAGGCTACTTCTCTACAAGTGTCTACTTTATCCTGGTATGCAGGCTGAAAGAACAATCTCCACCTAGGAGCTCTCAGGGAATAATATAAAGAGAAATGGTACAACTGTATACTGACTTTTAAAGTGTCTTCTCAGAAATCACATGCATTTTTCCAATTCACAAAACAGGTTTCATGGCAAAGGCTGATGTCGAGGGGGTAGGTAAATACAATTCTTAGAGGGATGGGCAGTGAATATTCTGGAATAATAATTCAACCTACCACTTAAAATAAGGTTCAGAGACAATTTGATGAGGGCCCAGCTCCATTTCCCTGAGTCACTCCCTTACTTCCTTATTGGCCTTGAATTCTAGTTATCTTCCTTCATGGTAGTAAACTGACAATCATTCTAGGTCTCCTATCCGGAAATCATCCATCAAAAGAAGAAAACTCTTTTTCCAACCATCATAAAAAAGGTGTGGGTTTCATTTTGTTAGACCCACTTAAGTCACAGTGTTCACCCCAGAATTCGCCACTGGCCAGGGAAGGCCAGACATTTAGAAGTCTAAAACCTAGGACTGAGATCATTAGGTGACTTAGACTAACAGCACCCCCACTCGGAGTATTTTACTTGGAAAGAAACAGAATTCACAGAAAATTGTTACAAAAAGAGGATTCAATACCAATAGAATAAAATTAATCTTGGTTTGAATCCAAATCCTCCACTTCATAGCCATGTGACCTTTAGCAAGTTACTCACTTTGCTAGCTACAGTCTCCAATCTTAAAAAAAAGGAGAGTAATGGATTTATAAGGATTTTGACAAAAATTCAATGAGCTAATGCATATACGTAAAGGTGTTGCCTAGTATAGAGTAATGATTGATTAACGTTTGGTGTTGTATAAAGTGTTACAAGAGTTTTGAGATGGTAGAGATCGCAGCTCGAGGGATTGGAAAGTTTTTGTGGAGAATGTGGCATTAAGTTTGATTTTAACAACCGCATAAAATTTCCACGTTAGAAATCTCTAGAAGATAACAGGCAAGCATTCAAGCCTACTGGATTGTGTCCAGCAAAGGTGCGGAGGCGGGAAATCGTAAGGCACACTCAGAAAATGGAAACGAGGCAAGTGAGTTCTATGACAGTTCTCATTCACATCTTTCCCACTCCACCACCATATCTTCTTCTATTTCCTTCCCAAGACTGCAATGATCTTTTTACCTCATCAACTATGTTATTTATACCTGTGAGCACCTCTGCTCCAGCTTTCTCTGATTTTTCCTCTATGAAGAACTTCTACATTCACCCTTTTCACGAATGCTTGCTTATTCAAGCAGGACATTTTCAGTATTTTTATCTACTTGGCCATGCTGTTATCCATCTTATGTGTATGTTAATATTTCGTAATTTCTAACACACTCTGGGCATGAATAAAAAATATATACCTTTATTTAAAATGTGTGTAATTATACTTTTTGCTGACTTGAGGGGAAAAAATAACTTTCAAGTGGAATTAATTTTATCCCCAAATAGGCAATTAATAATGTATATTATGTACATTACGTAGAGGATTCCTCATTTAGAGAATGACACAAGATTCATTTTTTTCTAATTAAATTGTACATTGTTTAAAATTGTGTGTGCATTATTTATCGCTATGCCTGATTTCAAATGAGAAGAATTGAATAAATACCCACAGCACTAGTTTTGATTTCCTTTAACAAACTCAGTCTTTACATGCTTAACACGAGCAGGAAACATTAGGAGCCAGCTGATGCCACAGACCATTTCATCATCAAAATACCAAATTCAACATTTCCAAAGCCCCAATATAGCATATGTCATTTCAGTTGCTTGTCTTCAGAGATTCCTTTTTTCAAAACTTTATAATAAATTTTTCATTCTTTTGTTAGAAATGTATTTTTTAAGATTTTATTTGTATTTATTTATCTGAGAGAGAGAGAGAGAGGGAGGGAGGGAGGGAGGGAGGGAGAGAGTAAACAGGGGAAACGAGCAGAGAAAGGGAGAGCAGACTCCCCTTGAGTGTAGACTCTGACACTGGGCGGATGTCACTACAGATATCATGACCTGAGCCTAAATCAAGAGTCTAGAGTCTGATGCTTAACCAACTGAGCCACGCGGGTGCCATGAAATGTATCAAAAGTTTTGCTGGTGATCTGAAAGGCTTTGCATAGTAAATGGAACATGTTGAACTTAATGTGAAAAATCGGGTCAAAATCTTTGAAAACAGTCATGATAATCACAGCTAAAAATAAATTAGGGTGGAAAAAAGACAAAAAAAAGAGGGTACATTTTTTAAATAAAACATAGCAGTCTTACACTGAATTCTGGTATTGTTCTCCTTGGTTTGTTTGTGTGTTTGTGTGCTTGCAGGCAATTTTTAACCACCACCAAGTATTCAGTTGTGTTGCAATTATTGCATCAGTTAGTGGAGGACAAAGAATTTCTGGCATAATTCTGGTGTGATTCTACAATTGAAGAGACATTGAAAGGGGCTTCACAGAGAACAGATTGAATGTAAGCTCTGTCTTAATAAAAGTTAATAGACCAGGCATGCCTGTATGCTGATAAAATATCTCTGGATTATTTCATGCCACAGAATATCTCTCCTTTGTCTTCCCAGTATGACAGTCTTGAATAAAAGTCAAAGGTTTTTAATCAAACCAGTTAGTTCCACCTATACAACATGAATCTGGTATAAAAAGATGTTCAGGGATTATTTGAATCCAAATAAACAAGAAGTTTGGGCCATTTGGCCAGTCTTGTAGAGCTCTGATTTGCATCACAATAACCTCAAGGTTAATTGGTTTTCATCTTAATTCAGATCCCATCACCCAGTACCACCAAAAACAAAATATCAAAATGAATTGATAAAATAGAAAAATTTATTACTGGGCATTCTGAATGATCTTTGATGTATAAAGAAGCAGAAGACCTCAGATATATAGCATTTTATTTATCAAGCTTAAAATTGGAATGGGAAAAAAAAAAAAGAAAAAAAATTGGAATGGAGAGGAAGACAATCAGGTTCCTAAATGTAAATTTCAATTTTAAAAAGCTGAAAAAAAATGAGTAAACATATGCAATAAGAAGTTAATCTATCTATAAGAAGTATACAAAGACATGGACTTGCAGAGGGAGAAACAGTAAAAAATCTTTTAAAATGACAAAGAGCATTCATAGACCTATGTATAAAAAATATGTTCTTGTCCTGAAAGTCTCTGTTTCTCTGCCGAATGCTGTCCTTATTGACCGCACTCAATTATATAAATGGCTGAGTAGAACCTGCAGAAACCTCTAGTATAACTAACTTCCTGCCAGCTAATCTTCCCTTTCTTTTGAGGACTAAATGGAATCACAAATATACAATCGCTTTGTGAATGGTCATACACCAAGCAAATTTAACTTGTTTTGCCTTGTGGCAGGCCACTGCTAAGTGATTTCAGAAGGGCAAGATGAAACAAATTCGGTTTATATCATGATTTCCCTCCAGACAACTCTTGGGATGATTGTAAGCATATATACATATATCCCCCCTATCAAATAGGAGAGAATATTCCATTTTTTTAAATAAAAATCCCCTTAAGCACATGATTACTTCACTTGTCAATTCCTTTGATTTATTTGTTTGTTTTTCCTTATCAAAGAGGTCAGTTTTGCAAATTGTGCTGCAGATATAGATACAGCATGGTTTTGAGTACAGGTAAAAGTAAATTACCTGGTTGGTTTCCAGGATCTTGTAGATGCCCATCATTTTATTGTCAGCAGTGCTGAGAGCTCATTTCATTGGGGAATCTTCCATAATGGCTACTTTCCACACCTGCTTTTTGTGAAGTTGTTCAGAAGAATCATTTCATGGGTGTCCTGTAGTGCTTTTTTCCTTCCCCTTTCAACTGGTTACCTTTTACCCTGGAACTCATCCAAGAACTTTTCCACCCACTCATCATAACACTGTGCACCCCCCTCCCCCCAGCCTGGCATTTCACTCAGAGAAAGCTTAATGCCATCTGCAAACTGGGAAATTCAATTTAGAGCAGTTGAGAAAATGTGAAATATAATTGATCTTAGCATATTTTCAGTACAACTCAGCTCTTAACCAGTTTATGTCTGAATTAATGCTATGGAAAACCTAGGTAATAGAGTGTTGTGGGTTTCCCCCCACATTACAGCATCAGACAACCATGCTTTATACAATGTAAATTGATTAGTTTTTAAAATAACTATAACACATTTCATTCTTTCAAAATATTTGATAATGAAATACCATATATTGAAGACTTACTGAGAGCTAGAAACAGTGTCTAATGTTCTAAGTCACTACAGAGGTGACTAATTTTGCTTTACTCTTAAGAAGTAGGTTAGAAATGGTCTTCTGTTCCTTACTTGGCACAGAAAATTAGGAAAAGGGATGAAACAACAATTTGAATCAGTTGCCTGAGTACTTACCAGTTACCAATTAACACGACTCTGAGTAGTTTTTAAAATGAGTTCAACAAAAGTGGTGTCGCTCCAATATTTTAGCAGTCACATAGTCTTTTTAAAAATCAATCTGATGCACAAGAGATTAAAATTTCCTTTTATCCTATAATGATTCTTTATCTCTTTCTTTTTCTTCATTGACAGTAACAATGAGCATACATTATAAACATTCAAACAGCATGGAAATGCACAACATGAAAAGAAGTGAAAATCCTGTTTGACAAACACAAAACTTTCAGACAGTAATTTAGGTGACTGCTGAAGTCAAATCAGCCTTGGCATTCGATTTATTTTTGTAATTTACTGGGTTGTTTAGAAAATAGGACATGTTAACTCTTACAAACAGGAAGATACAACCTTGTATTTGTATTGGTGTATATGTATGTGTGCAGACGTACAGATGTGAGTTATTAAAAAAAAACCCAGCACACAGCCATAACCATCTAAATGAACCATAAACCATCTAACCATCTAAATCAGGTACACATGTTTGCAAGTTCAAATATAGTCCCAGAGATGGTAATGAAGATTTTTATATGAAGGCCTGACCCAAAATGAATTAACCTGGCAAAGAAAGTCAATATGCTGGTGGTCTGAATTGTGTTAAAGTTTAGTATATAACACATCTGAATGTGTGTCTTAACAATTTATTACAGTTAAAATATTAAATTGGAATCAAATGTCAGTGTACCTCTCAAGACACCTTGAAGACTTAAGTTTCCATAGAAAAATTTTTGAAAATCGCCTCTCAAAATATCACGTCTACAGCAAACCTCCTTTATTTAAGAACTGTAATCCTTTCCAGTTTCTGCCTAATGTATAGATCTTCACATCAGATAGTTGGCAAGCATCAAGGAAGTCCGATACATACGAAATCTTTCTCACACACACGCAGTTCTCTAAGCAATCTATAGCCAATATCTACCCTAAAGAATAGATATTTGACATATATCAACTATATTTTGATTCTGGAGTTATAGAGAATATGGATAACTCCCAAGATGGGCTATACCAAAGGGAAGAGTATCATGTGGAACAGACAGTTTGTATAAAACAAAGAATATGGTTAAAATTGGAGGTAGATAGATGTTAATGGCTGATGGGAATGCAAATAGCCTCTACCTGCACAGGGAAAGTCTCCCTGCCTGCCTCACTTCCTCTTGCCTCCAGTACTTGAGCTTGCCAGCAATCTAGCTGGCCCCGGGGAGGGGGTGGAGGTTGGTCAACTAGGTCGGCAGCAAGTCCATCCAGCAGACCAAGCCCCTCACCCTGGAGCACACCCTCAACCTGTACCTTCTTACCAATTATACTTTTGATACACAAGAGGCCCTCTATGAGAAGGACAGCTCAGTTGCAGCCAGATTTCAACACATGAGGGAGGAATTTGATAAAATTGGAATGAGAAAAACTGTAGAAGGGGTCCTGAGGATACAGGAGCACCAGCTGGGAACAGCTTTCTTCAAATTACCTGATGGTGAACTTAACCCAGGAGAAGATGAAGTTGAAGGACTAAAACGCTTAATGATGGAGATACGGGGTGGGGTGGTCAAGATGGAATCCTGCAAGACTGGGCCATTGAAGACTGCATTGGTAACTAGTGGAGACCAAATTTTGAACTTCCTCAGTATCCATATATTCTTGCACATATCACAAAACCTAAGGAACTTAAGAAGTTGTTTTTGGTTCACCTTCAAGAGAAAGCCTGGTTCGCAGTCCTTAAAAATTACTAGCTTGTAGCTGCTTTGAATTATATGACATTGCTTGAATTATATGATAATGCACCAGGATATGGACCCATCTTTCTAGTTCCCCTTAGCTTCTGAGCAGGTTCAATTTTATATACAATTGAATTCCAGTACAGCAGAGAAGTAAAAGAAGCCATCTCTGTGAGCACCGCTATACAAGAGTAGAATAAACACGGTAGAAAATTTTTTTGGTTTTTATGCCTTTCCCAATCCCTAGGTTGCTACCTACTTTTTGTTGTTTGAATGACAAGGTTAATATGAAGAACTGGATAGTGGTGTAAACGAATGTGATGATGTTTAATTTACTTTTGGTTCTACTCAAACTTTTTTGTACAATATTAAAGAATATGAACTTCATAGAAAAAGTTGGATGTAGATAGCATGTAAAACATGTGGTGAGATTAGGATTACTGTTTAATATTTAGTCGTTGGCAATGGTACCCAAAGGTGTCAATCTTTTCTTTTTTCCATAAATATATTTATTTAGTGGAAGAGAATGCTCAATTAGGGACTGTTTCATCAAAAATCTTACACAAATAGGTTATTTTAAGGGAGGTCTTAAATCATAAACTTAGATTCAGTGGCTAGCAGATTTTCCTGTAAATTTGTTTGTTTGTTTGTTTTATTCTTCTTGTGGCTTGAATTCTAAACTATGAATAAACCCTGGAACTGAGCCTCTACTTTTGCTACTTGATTAAGTAAGACCTGGCTAAGAAGCTGTATTTGTGCAGATAATGTAGAGGTATGTTAAAATATAAAAGGTATACCAATTTCTTCATATTTTTTAAACATCATCCTTACAGCAGTTGAGGGATTTAATTATGTCTTTTTGAATCCTGTTGTATTTTCTCTTATTAGCCTTCATTCAACTTTTATTATCCATTTCTGTGACTGCACAAGATGAACTGAAAAGCTGAAAAACACCAGGCACATAAGGAATCAATTTAACTTGGGTCCCGGTTAAGAATGAAGAAAGATCTTGGTTCTGTGCCATACACAAAGGCGAGGGGCAGCATTTTGTCTTGGTTTTGTGCTACTTAATATACCACCTAAAACACTCTTTTCAAACGATGGTATTCAACGTGGGTTTTCCAGCTTGCTGGAGTTCCATGGAAATCCTCCACAGCCATCTACATAATACAAATACGGGTAACAAAGGGGAAGAAGGGCTGGCATAAAAAAATACGACTTACGCTACTATAGCAAAAATAACATTAAGAAGCATGGAACAACTTATTTTAATATCAGGAGGCTGTTTGGGTTTTTTTAAAGCACACCAAGTAAACTGCGTAGGAGGTCTGAGGGGGCTTTACTTTTGAATGTAGTCCATAAAATAAAAGGTTTGGGGTAAACGCTAATGGTTTTATTTACACAGCTGATTTCACATATCAGAAGGTTTAACACTGTAAGAGGGAAATAAAGATTCGTCATCCCTTCTATAAAATTTTCAAAGTCAGATGTGTCTCAGAATTCCGAATTTTTCAGATGTTAGAAAGGTAATACAAGACCTCTGCCATGTGTCACGTAACATTGCCAGGAGTATGTGTCTGGCTCAGCACCCGTAATTAAATATGTTAATACCTATTCATCAAAATGTATGAATATTTCCATTACATAGGATGAAGATCATAAAGAACCCCATTTCCATCATTGCAAGGCAAAGCTTGCAGACAAATCTGTTTCCAGTGTTTTCTGCATTTCAGAATGGTTAGTGAAAAAATTATGGGCCTCTACTGCCTACGACTTCTCCAAGGTGAGGACCGGCCCACATTCCCACCAGCATTTTACACATGGTTTCTTGCCAGGTCTTAGTCACCCTTGAATTAGTGTTTGGCATGGTCTCTGATACATAGTGTGTATTAATTGTTACATTGAATTATTTAAGTCAAGCATTACCATCAAGAAGTAGAACCAAAAAAGCAACCTCTGGGGAAGGTTCAGTGAGCCATCACCTGAAAGTCAATTGAAAAACAAAAGAAGGAGGTCTCACATGTTGCAGTGTGGTTTTATTTTGGGTAGAAGGATAAACTGAACAAGATACGCCATTTCACAAGGCACTGGGGCCCCCAAGAATTTAAATTTCTAAGCTCTGGCCCTTAGTTATAGGTCAATTCAGTTTAGGAGTTTAAAGGGCCCAAATAAGATGTATTCGAAGTGTTTCTCATACTTCTAGAAGGACCAGGCTGGGAGCCTGTTGACAGTTCATGGTACAGAATTCTTCTATCATGGAGTCTTGCAAATTGCACTAATAAACCTCATCAACTGAAATCGAATTTTTTTCCCCTAAAGAATACTGTGACATTTTTCCTAACCTGAATCACCACAAAACAACAGCACTCTTTCCTAATTAGCCTTTGAAGCCATTTATCCAAACAGTATCAGACCTGCAATAGGCCCGAGTTTTCTCCAAGAAACTGGAACACATCTCAGGGAGTGAGTGTGTCTAGGTCTAACACGAAACACATTAGGCCTCCCGAATTTTCACCATTTGTTCATGAAAACAATGATCTTGCCCCGCGCTTTGAATGACTCAGGAGGGAGGCCCCTCTCCTCAGGTGGGGCTGCTAGCTCTCTTCAAACCCCTCGCTGCCAAGCCTGTTCCTTTAGAGAGTCAATATTCCAGAAGTGCGTTTGTGGTCTGCTCTGGATTCTGAGAATGCCTCGTGAATTTTTTCTGAACATCACAACTCTTGTCTTTCAGGAATTACCAATATTTACAGGAGGGAAAAATGTTAATTTGGGCATTTACATTTTTGTTTGCCTCCCACTGTTACTACCCTTTCCGGACCATCTCCCTCACCTGACCATGGTAATATTTCCAAGCTATTAATGTGGTTAGTCATGTTAGTTTTTTCTTAGAAACCTCCTTTGGCTCCCCTTTACCTTCAATATTATATATATATATATACCAACTGATTTTTATTTTTGACTGTGATTCTGAACCTACTTCTCTGCCTTCATGTCCCTTCATTCCCTCATGCCCCGGACCACCTATGTCTCAACTTGGCTACATTCCATGCTCTTTTATAAACCCCACAGCCTTAATCTTGTACCTTTGTACATACTTGTCTTTCCGTTTGTGATACACTCCACTCCTCAGGCAAACTATTTATCTCCCAGGAAGCAGTTCAAATGCCGTCTTCTCAGGGAAGCTTTTCCAAGGCTCTCCTTTCATGCTCTTACAATACTTTTTTTCATCCCTCCATTTCAATACTTCTTTTCAGTGTGATTTTTTTAAAGATTTATTTTATTTTTTTTATTCATGAGAGACACACACACACAGAGTGGCAGAGACACAGGCAGAGGGAAAAGCAGGCTCCCCATGGGGAGCCTCATGTGGGACTCGAACCCAGGTCCCCAGGATAACACCCTGGGCTGAAGGCGGCTCTAAACCACTGAGCCACCTGGGCTGCCCATTCAGTGCGATTTTAAATGTCTGTGATATTTCTATCTCTTCTTATTTTTTTTTTTTTTTTACTTTTCTAGAGCATTTCATATTGCCAAGCATACTTTTAGTGCTCTGCAAATGCACTTTGATTGAATAAAAATAAATGAATGTTTCATGGATTTGTAGACTTTTTTTTTTTCTTTTTTGAGGAGTGGTCAGTCCATGACATACTGTTTAATAAGAGAACTCCTCTCTGATAATGAGGAACTTGGGCAAAGGGAGAAGGAGAGAGATCTTAAGCAGGCTCCACGCCCAGTGCTTGGGGCTCAAACGCACAACCCTGAGATCCTGACCTGAGTGGAAATGAAGGGTCGGATGCTTAACTGACTAAGTCAGGCAGGAGCCCCCATCATCTATCTTAATGAGATTTTCAGCTCTTTCTCAACAGTCGAGTTTTGAAAACTCTTCTGATATGAGATGATGAGTGGTAGTAAAGAGGGATCCAAGTTCTAGGAAATGCCAGCAATTAAGAATTATGAAAATACCAAACACTTATGCCAATTTGATTTTCTTCAGTATTGCACACAATTCTGTGAACATATGAGACCTGAAAAAAACAATGACAAAGAAGCCACCCAGGCCCTGATGTCAAAGCAGAGCTGAGCCTGTTCCTCTTGAACAGCACACTGAGCTAGTACATGGAGTCACTGATGTTTGAGCAATTTCCTGCTCTCCTGAGAGCAGGATGCAGGACTGCCCTGTTTCTCTGCTCTCTGCCAGAATGCCCAAGCACAGCTCAGGTCACCCAGGACCTGAAGAAACAAACCCTTGAGTTGGTTGCATTTCCTCACAGGGTGCTAAGCAATATTTGCTCTAAGTTCAATCCCAAAACAACTAAGCAAAATTGAGCATCACAGGAACATATTATGGTTAGTCCAAGATATTTGTCCTTGGAATAATTGACTTGTCTCTGTCCACATGATGGTCAGATTTCTTCTCCAGATTTCCATTTTAACATTCTGCCTTGAAACTATAGAGACCTTCTACTCTTTTATTGAAATTGATATCATCTACCATGAAATTCTCTATCAAAAGTCCCTTTTGGTTGAGGGAGAGAAGGACAACTTAGCATATCTCCAATTCTCTATAGGTCATCAATCCTATATTTTTTTCTGCAGTCCTGAAAGAAAAAGATTTTTCATACATTTTTTTATACTTCAGTTCTGATTTTAAATAATCCTATCTCCTGATGGGATTTATAGAAAAAAATGGGGAATTTTAAACTCCCAGATGTTATCAGCAAAAAGAAATTAGGATCTAGATATTGAGGTCAGCTATTAGGAATTGGGGTTGAGATATTCTAAAATTTCACAATTTTTATGTAAATATAGATTGTACTGGATATTCAGGGAGACTTGCTCAATATAAAGATTCAAATTCTCTTCAATCTCTGGAATATTGACATATTTGTCTACTATGACTCCAAAATGCACTGTCTTGCTTACTGTAGCTTTATATTTAGTATACTTAAATAGCTATGAAAATATATATTCATTTATATTATATTATGCATATTATAACAGCTATATTAAAGTCTAGAAATCCGATAGTGTTATTCCTCCAAGTTTGTTCTTTTTAAAAAAATGTTTTTACTCTCCTAAGTCATTTGTATTTCCATATGAATTTTTAAATCAGTGTGCCAATTTCTTCAAAAGTGCCTGCTGGGATTTGGTAGGGATTGCATTGAATCCATAGA
Source organism: Vulpes vulpes (assembly GCF_048418805.1). Lineage (NCBI taxonomy): Eukaryota > Metazoa > Chordata > Mammalia > Carnivora > Canidae > Vulpes > Vulpes vulpes. The sequence continues at coordinate 69,723,147 of NC_132789.1, read as the reverse complement.
TCAATTTGGAAAGAATTGACATCTTAATGATAATGAATCTTCCAATCCAATCTTAACAGTAATGGACTTGGGAAGGAGAGAAGGTAAACCTCTGTGCTTTGATGTAATAATTTTACTGGAAGCTTTATGATCTTTATTTTTCTCTGTATCAATCTTCCCCTGATAACTTCTAACATAGAAAGTTTCAACTATTCTCAAATAAACAATATCCAGTTCACTTAACACAGTTGTCTTTCCTAACTAATCCCTTTTTTTTCCTGCACAGCCAAATGAATGGAACCAAATTACTCTCAATACATTTTCATTACTTACATCCTTGAGATCCAGTTTTGCCACAACTCTACGCCATTAGTTCTTGGTGTCCTATCCCACTCAAAAACTGTTGCTCTATTTCTTAGTCCTACAGTTTGTAACCTTTTGGTATCATTTCACTGCTGTCTTTTTTCCTCTCTGTAAATCTCTCTTTCCCTTTTGAATCTTAAGGACAATATTTCCCAGGTTCTGAGCCCCCCACCTTTGACTATCCTTTATGCCAGCTACAAGATCGAGCATATTTCTTTTTTTATTAAAGATTTTATTTATTTATTTATTTATTTATTTATTTATTTATTTATTTGGCAGCAAGGTAAAAGGCAGTGGGAGTGGGAAAGAAAGAATCCCAAGCAGACTCCAAGCTGAGCTTGAAGCCCAACATGGGGCCTGATCCCATGACCCTGAGATCGTGACCTGAGCCAAAATCAAGATTTGGACCCTCAATTGATTGAACCACCTAGGTACCCTCTAGCATAATATTTCTTAAAATGTATTCTAGAAAGCACTAGCACTTTGGGATATTAACTGGCAAAAAACGCTGAAAGGAAGGAAGGATAGAAGGGGGAAGGAAGAAAGAAGAGAGAGAACAAGAGAAAGAAAGAAGAAAAGGAAGGTAAGAAGGAAAGAAGGAAGGAAGGAAAAGAAATAATCCAATCAGTTTAGGCAACATAAGCTCAAGAGTCCTGACTGTAAAGGCTTTTAATATGCTATTGGCCATCATACAAGATATGGAAGAAATTACAACATATGGCATTTACCAAACATGTAAGCCTGGTGATACAAGCCCTGGGAGAGTAATAAGGCACTGAAAGTTGCCATGCCTACCAGAGGGACCCGAGTAAATTAAGTATCCATTCCTTAGTTTCCTCTTCTTTTATTCTTATATAATTTTTCCAGTCTCATCTTTGGAATTCAGCATACATTTTATTATTCAATAAATATTAATTCAAATTTCTCATCTTTACTGAACTATTATTCATCAATAAATTATAATGATCTCAAGGTTTCAGCATTATATTCCCTAACTTGAGAGATATTTCTCTCCTAGCAGTGAATGGGATTACTTTTAGTTTTAAAAATAATTTTGAGGGAAAGAGCAGGGGTGAAAATGGTAGTGAGAAAGCAAAATCACCTTGGAGGAGTGCAGACTCCTGAATTATAGAAATATTCCAACCTTCCATTCTGTGGTCAAAGGGAAAAACTGGATCTCGAGGTACCAATTATGGTTTATATCTGGTATGTTCAAGATGACTAGAAGTACTCTGCTTTAAGATGCAGAATATTGCGGTCAGACTAGGAACTAGAGCTGCACTTAAAAATGTTTTAGCAACTAGATCAAACCGAGCTCCCTCACACCCAAAAAAATGACTTCAAATTCTAGTTTTCAGTTGTTGTGACGAAGTGGGCTAATCAATAATAAATTGCAGTCAGTCCAGGGGCTATTCTGACTTTTTAAAAATTCTGCCTTCTTTGATCAATATGGTATCTGCCTTCTTTATGGAATGATATCAGAAGTGATGCTCTCTGTCTCCCACAGGAAAAGGTGACAAGAGGTACCAAGGTCCATCCACATTTATGAAATCAAGAGCATAGATGATACCATTTGGAATTTAAGAACCAAGAGGGACAAAAAAGAAACAAGTATCTATTAATTTAAAAAATTGTTTTTGTGAAGGAAAACAAAAAAATGCAGGAGCATTCATGTTTAATAATGAAAGGGATAGGGCATAGATTTTTGAGTTCATCTTACATGTGATTTATTCAACAAACTTCCTATACTGATTTTAACTTGGGTTTTTCAACTCATATGTTGCTTCATATTTACTGCCAAAATAAATATGCTTTCCATTTTGTTTTAAGATGGAAGGCGTGGGTATTTAATCAATGTTAAATGAATATTACAAACATTTATCTGGAATAAAAAATATGAGGTACTACAAAAAAGGAAATATAGTTTTTTCTTATTAATCATTTAAAGATATTTGATAGTTGTTCTAGCTGCTGGCTGTTGTAGAGTATTAAAATCTTTTCTACTATTTTTTTCTAATATTTAAGAATAATGAATGGCTTAGAGTTTAGCCTGGTCAGCTGTTATGGTATAGAATCATGCAACAGGAAAGATTGACTAATATGTTGTTTCATTTTAGGAAAATTAAACATTTTTCTTTTTGAAATCCTTATTATTAACTGTGATTTTGCCATGAGAATGTCCTATAAAGCCCTGGGAGAATGATTTTCACTGGAAAGCTAATCATAGATCCAGGTCCTCCAAAGTATGCTTTAAGTTAAGCCATTTATGGCAAAGGAATTAACATTTTTAGAGCATGTGATGGTCAATTTTATATGTCAACTTGGATAGCCTATAGTACCCAATTATTCAGTTAAACATTCATCTTGATGTTGCTGTGAAGGTTTTTGGTAAATGAGATTAACATCTACCAAGAGTTGACTCGAGGTGAAGGAGATTATCCTGCATAAGTTAGGTGGGCCTGATGCAGTCAGTTGCAAGTCAGTCTCCTTTTAGAGGAGAATTGAGATTTCACTGAAAAGAAGAAATTCCACCGGCAACTGCAGCTTCAGCTCCTGCTCCAGAGTTTCTAGCTTACCATATATATGGGTTTTGGACTTGCCTGACTAGTCAATCGCACCATCCAGATTCTTGTGATAAATTATATAGATTATATATGAATATATATTATATATTCATTTTATATGTATTCATACAAACACATATATACACGCTATATATGTATAGACAGGTGTCTGCTGTTAGAGGATTTTGCGTCTAATTGTGAAATATATAAATATATTCATTTCTTTTTTGTTGAAGAACAATTGCACATATATATTTGTGTGTGTGTGTGTGTGTCCCTGTGTGTGTATCCCACTGGTTCTGTTCCTTCGGTGGAACCCTGATTGGCACAGGGCACATACTTTGCAATGTCCGACTTTTCCTCAAAGACACTTTCCTGACATCTTAAAGTTTGTACCTTCCCCTTTCCATCCCTATCTAGAACAGCATTAAGCCTATTTTCTTCATAAAATTTATGACAACGTGGGAGGTTTTTTAAATTTATTTAATTTTTAAAATGTCTTTCAGCACAACTAAAATAAAATTTGCCGAGGTTAGGCACCCTAATCTGCTCATCCATTGATGTATCCTCCGGACTGGCTCATAGCAAGAGCTCAGTTAGTTGGATGAATGAAAATAAATAGATTATCTCATTTAATCCTCATAAAGTCTCTATAACGTGAAATCTATGATCCCCATTTTACCAACCTCAGAGAAATTAAGTGATTTACCTCAAGTCACATAACTAGTGAGTGAGGGATCTGAGATTTAAACCCAAATGTCCCATTTCCAAAATCCATTCTATTTCCATTATATAATGTTGACTGATTTGTCTTTTTGGGAAACTTAACATCTACAGTGTATCAAGCTCTTAAGTAAGCACTGTGGAGAAAACAGAAAGGAATCACAAACAATGTGATCAGATGTACAAGTAGGTCTATCACTCAGCCCTGTGCACACAGGTAGACAAAGCAATTGTTTTGGTGGGACTCCTGCTCAGGAGGCCAGCAGGAGGCGAGGGACGTTGGTGCTAAGGAAACTATTCAAATGGGCCTTGGGGGGTGGGACTGGAGTTAGGCAGAAGTTCAATTTAAATACAAGAAGTAAAATTGGTGAAGACACATAACATTTGCATGTCATGAATAAGAAAGTGTCAAAATTCAAGTCCCTTTAGAGTATGTGGGTGGGGGGATTGATAGGAGACCACATATGGAATAGACTTGAATTCTGAACCTAACCCTGTGTGTCATGGTAGTGAGCATGCTAGCTCACACTTTGTGTGTTTGTTTCTTTTTGACAGTGCAAGTTGTCATTTAAACATTGTTAGCAAATTTGATTTTTGAAGGTGGAGACATGAATTACTATCATTGGAATGAAAGGACTTTCTCATTGGTCAGTATGTTATTCCAGTTTCCTAGGAAACAAATACTATGACATAATTAAATTTGTAAGAATTTTATCAGGGAACACACTTTGTGGGGGGGTGGGAGGGTGGGGAAATGGAGAGGGATGTAGGTGAGACTGGGAGAACTGTGTGAACATGATTCTGATATGACCCCTAGTGAAGGATAGAGGGTGGGGAGATTGAGCAGAGGCATCCTGACTCTGTCCTACAACCTAAGGAATGTAAGCAAGGCCATCAGGAGTTCTTAAGTGAAAGCCAGCTATGGAGGAGTTCCTTGTTTTAGTCTTCCCATCATGCTCATGCTCAGTAGTTGACTGGGTGTAGCCTGGGGGAGGGGTGGCCCCACATCTGGGTCTTCAGTGACGTACTTCAGCTAGTCTGTGCCCTTACAAAAGAGTTTCTTTCTTGAAATTAGGAATCTAAGCTGGAGTCTCTCTGGGAATCATTATTTATTTGAGGGAGAGATGGTTGACCTTTGGTATAATTATTTTTCAATAAAAAGAAAATACCTTTATATCACAATCAGACACAAAGTCCTCTAACTGTATTAACAGTTGAGTGTCATTTTCCATTGAAATACCTATAACTGAAAATACATAACTTCTATGTCAAAATGAAGACATGGGCTGGCATATGGTATGCTATGGAATGGGAAAAGGGGGAAAAGATAAGAATTAACACTTATTGAGGGCTGTGCTCTTATTAAAATAAATATTTTCATGTTAGCCACTATCTTTATGTCCATTTTAGCAACGTCTAAACTGAGGCTTAGCAAACCTCAGACAACTACAAAGTCAGCAAAAGTTGCATTTGTGTCTCTGTCTCATGCTACTTTTTCTCTTTTCTCCACTTTTTTTTAGGGCAGTTTTAGGTTCACAGCAAAACAGAGGAAGGCACAGAGATTTCCCCCTAAACCCTCTGTACCTACACATGCATAACCTCCCCCATAATCCACATCTCCCGCTGGAGTGGTACATTTGTGACAACTGATGAACTTAACATGGACATCATAATTATCCAAAATCCATTGTTTACATTAGGGTTCATACATTCTGTGGTGTCATACATTTTGTGGGTTTCAATAAATGTAGAATAACTTGTTTCTGTCATTATGGGATTATACAGAGAGATTTTACCACCCTAAAAATCCTCTTTGCTTCATCTATCTCCATCCTCTACTCCTAGAAACCACTGGTCTATTTTACCTTCACTTATTCTTTCTTAAATGCTTTTCCTTCCTTTATGTAGATTTGAATTTCCGAGCTATTTTATTTTTCTTCTTGCTAAAAAATGTTTGTTTGTTTAATATCTGTTTTTAATTTTAATATTTGTTTAATATCTGTTTTTTAAATATTTTTAATATTTTATGGCAAGACAAGTCTGCCGACAAAAAACTCTATTTTTATTTGCTTGGGAAAGTCTTTATTTCTTCTTTGCTTTTGGAGGATAATTTTGCAGGGTAAAGAATTCTAGGTTAGTGGTTTCTTGTTTTTTTTCCCCTTTTTATCTGTGCTCTCTATAACTGTTCTCGCCTCCCACCTGGCCTCCACTTCTTTCAAACATGTTTCTTTATCTTTTATTTTCTGTTGTTTGAAAATGAATGACAGAGTGTAGTTTGGGTATTTATCTTGCTGAGTGTTCTCAGAGCTCCCTGAATTTGTCCTTTGGTGTCTGACATTAATTTTGGGAAATTCTGTCATTATTGATTCAAATATTTCTTCTGTTCCTTTCTTTCTTTCTTTCTTTCTTTCTTTCTTTCTTTCTTTCTTTCTTTCTTTCTTTCATTCTGGTTCTATTTTTTTTTTAAGATTTTATTTATTGATTTGAGAGAGAGAGAGAGGGAGCACAAGCAGGGGGCAGCAGAGGAAGAGGGAGAAGCAGGCTCCTCACTGAGCAGGAAGCCTGATGCAGGGCTTAATCCCAGGACCTTGAGATCATGACCTGAGCTGAAGGCAGATGCGTAATCAACTGGGCCACCGAGGCACCCCCTTTCTGGTTCTATCTTATGCATATATTACACCTTTTGTAGCTGTTCCCACAGTTCATGGATAATCTGTTTTCTAGCTTTTGTTCTTTTGCTTTTTTGTTTTTGTTTTTCCCTTGTCTTTAGTCTGTTTTCTCTTTCCTTTTTGGTGTTTGAGTGCCCTATTGATATATCCTCTAGCTTAGAGATTCTTTCCTCAGCTGTGAAACAGCTACAGTGTTACAGTGGTTTTTTGTTGATGTTGTTTTTATCTCAAGCATTTCTTTTCAGTTCTTTCTTAGGATATCCTTCCCTTTTCACATTCTTCATCCATTCTTGCATGTTGTTTATCCATTGGAGCCCTTAGCATGTTAATCATGATTTTTTAAAATTTCTGGTCTGGTAATTCCAATACCTGTGCCATGTCTGATTCTTCTCTTGCCTCTGTCTTTCCCAATGGAGTTTTTGATGCCCTGTAATTTTTTTCTAGATATCCAGACATGATGTTTTGAGTAAAACAGTGACTGTAAATAAGACTTTAGAAATGTGATGAGATGTGAGGGTCAGGGAAAACATTCAATAGTCCTGTGATTGGGTCTCAGTCTTTTAGTGACTCGGGAGCAGAAACTTCACAAGAGTCTCTCAATTGCTCTTGTTTTTGTTTTTCCTCTCAATTAGCTGAGCAGGATGACTAGAGTGGAGTAGAGTTGGGGATTTTTTCCCCAGGTCCATTAGGCTCTAGTAACACCCTCGTAGGTTAGGCTCTAGGTAGCTAGTTTTCCCTGATAGCAGGTCCTGTGAAGACCAGAGTGCTCTGGCATATTTCAAAATTGTGCCTTTTCCTTTCCCCCTGCCAGAAGCAGGAGGGGATTTTTTCCCTAATATTTACTGTGGGAATCTTGTTTTTGGAGGTCAATCTCACAGGATTGTGGGGTCCTGTATGACAGGGTCACCCTGGAGTTTTTAACTCTCAAAGTGGTCTGCCCTGAGCCTTCATCAATTCATCAGCTATAATTTAGGTTTTCTCACTGGGCCACTGGCTCCTGGAGCAGCATCTATGAGGGTGTCTCTGCCCTGTGAGCCATATTCTCTGTGTGTGCTCGTCTGACTCTCCAACCCACAGAGGCAGCAGTTTGCCCTATGTCCTCCTCTCTCTTACTGATCCAAGAATGGTTATTGATTTTTCAAGGTTTTCACCTTTTTCTTGTTAAGACAGAGCAGTGACTCTCAAGTTCCTTATGTGTGGATCTGGAAACTGGACCTCCCATGCTGCTTTTAGATAATGTGTGAGTGGCACGTATGTCATCTGAGGATAAGGAGGGAAGAAAGGGAAGAGTGGAGTTCAGAAGATAGCATTTCACTTCTTAATTTTCCCTGGGTCAGTGTTGCATCTCTTTAACTGGGAGGGCAGTTTTGGAGGCGATGCATGACACCACAGGGGAACAAATAGAAACTGGGTGAGGAGGCATATAGGAGGTGAGAGAATGAAGGGGCTGGTGCCATGAGGAGAGAGGCTACATCCTCCTCCTTACAGACTGGTAGAAATGAATTGCAGAGTCTTGAGTGCCCTTAAATTTAAAATTTAGGTTCTTGGCTATTATTAGTTCTATGTATCTTGCAGACTTGAGGTTTATTAATGACTTATTACCATATTGGTTAATATTAGTACAACAGGACCTTCCCATTTGTCATTTATTCCTTGAACCAGTTTTCACTGCCTGTGGGCCAGGCCTACTCTATTAGGGGCTGAGAACACTGCAGGAAGGAGGACAGATGTGATCCTTACCCTCACAGGGCCTACTTTTAAGTGACTGTAGAAGCTGCTTTTATCAAAACTAGCTATATTGCAGTAGCCTGTATGCAATTTTTGAGAATCCTAATCGTATTTCTGAGCAATCCTGTCCCTCACTCCTCCTACACCCACATACACACACACTCATTATCCTCTGGCTATCAGAATTGTTTTTCTCACAGCATCTGATATGACCTTAAATACCACCCATAGCTACCCATGAACTCCAGACATAACCTGACCTAGAAAGTTTTTTTCTAGTCTTATCTCTGGCCATCCACCAGATCCCCCACCCTATCTTGTATTCCAACCACATAGAGATACTCCAGATTCACCCAATTTTCCCAATTTTTGTATGTGCTATCCCTTTTACATGAATGCTTTATTTCGTTTCCTTCATCAAGTAAACTGATATCAGTTATGGGCGAATTCAGATGTCCTTTCATCTAAGAAATCTTCACTCTTTCCTCCAGGAAACTGTTCATCTCTCCTCTGGAGTCATGATTTATATTCACATATGTTATGACAAATATACATGGCATTGTAATCATTTGCCTAAACTATATTTTCCCCCTTTGTTCCTCTATGAGACTCTGTCTTGTTTTTGAAACTTTAGTGCTAGCAGAGTTCCTGCAACATAGTAGAGAGTAAATTAATGGTTAGTTGATCTGATTCCACTTGAATGAAGATTGTGGTTAAGAATACTCAGTTTTGATGTTTTGTGGTGGGTATTAATTCTCATTCAGAAACATCATTTAATTAAATAAGAGTACCTGGTTCTTATTTTTTTATGATTAAATATTTAGATGTATAGATTTATATCGGAGTAAGTTACCTTATGAGAATTGTAATAAATCATTCTCAATATTTTGTTAATTCTGATTTGGGGCAAAGACTAGGTTTTTGAAAATAAAATATGATGAGTGAGAAGTGCTTAACATTTTAACGTTTCAAATACTATAATGTGATTTACCTCAAATCCAGGATTTGGGCAAAGGTTACTCCAGAGATATATGAAAATCCCCACACTCTTCTAAAATAACTGAATGTAGGCCACTCCTGAGGCTGTTTATTTTTACATGATATACAATGAAAACACTATAATTAAGAATGGGTAAACCCAGCTGTGCTTTGGGTTTATCAAATTTCTTAACGTTGTTTTTGACTATTTGGAGTCTGTGAAGAGTAAAGCCTACTTTTCCAAGAATTTTCCCTCGATTTTTAAATCAGTGTTTATTTTAAAAGAAGTATAATCCATATGGTTTTGATTCCTCCACACTTAACTCATCCAAATGCAGTTCTGCAAGAACTATTTGAAGTCGAAAGCTTTTTGAAATTTTTATGAGCTTTTTTTGTCTTTTTTTTCCCCCTCAGAAGAGGAAGCAATACTTTGCCAAGTGTAAACAAAGCTAATCACCAAACAGTTTTATGTTCTAAAATAATGAAACTGGATTGGGTGCAGAATTTGACAAAATAGTTCACTTATCCCTAGTGAAATTGTTGTCTAAACTCATACATAGACCGCCTTCTCTAAAGGAGGGCCAGACGACGCCAGCATTATACCATCCAGACTTTCAGATCTCACATAGTTCAGCAGCTAACTGAGTTGTTTCCCAGCCAGGTTTTACTTATAATATCTTTATTTTGCCATAAAAGCCACCTAAGTGCAATATTAAATATCATGACAGCTGAGAAAAGCTATTGATAGGGCCTGTAAATGGAGAAGCAATACCGCATCTATGAATGAGTGCTTCTAGGGATTGTTAGACCTGCGTAGGAAATCAAGGAGGAAAAAAATACAGGATTCTGGATGCTTCCAAAGTTGCACCTAGAAGAGCTATTGGCAAACTATAACTTGGAGATTAAAAACCGCCTGCTAACTGTTCTTGTAAATAAAGTTTTATTAGAACATGTCCACATCCACTCATCTACGTATTAACTATGGTTATTTTTTTGCCCTAATGACAAAGTTTTGTAGTTGTTTATTTTTTTTTAATATTTTATTTATTTATTCATGAGAGACACACAGAGAGAGGCAGAGACATAAGCAGAGAGAGAAGCAGGCTCCATGCAGGGAGCCCGATGCCGGACTCAATCCCAGGACCCAAGGATTATGCCTTGGACTGAAGGCAGACACTCAACCACTGAGCCACCCAGGAGTCCCTTTAGTTGTGACAGAACCATATGGAGGGCAAAGCCCAAAACATTTACTACCTGGACTTTTACAGAAAAAGATTATGGATTCCGATTCAGGTGATACTAATAACCCTTACCTCCTCAGCTCTGGAAATTATACAAAACTCCTCTGAATGTCATATTCCCACTCTAGATCAAGGATTAGAAGTATATTCTAAAAATAGAGATTTTTAAAAAGGAAATATCAGAAGACAAGTATATGTAGTAAATATATGTTATTGTTCACATAACAGTAAAAATAGATCTATTTACCAATAATATCCCACCTTCTGATATCTCTACAACCAAATATTTTGGGGATTTGTAAAGTATATGCAATTCTCTCAGCATGAAGGTATTCATGGTTGGATATCTCTAGTGAAGTGATTGTTTTTTTCCTTCAATTATTAATGTAACAGAAAAATAATAGTCAGATTTTTTAAAACTTACTTTGTGCTAGCACCTACAATGTTTCCTCCTGCATTATTACATTTCATCTTCACAAAAGCACTTTCCTGGGTTATTTAAACTCTAGAGATTTCAATTTATTATTTTGTAAAATAATATTATCTGCTTCTTAGGGCTATTTTGAGAGTCAAAAAAATTAATACTTATATGGTCCCTAGGAGAAAGCCTGTGATCTGCTTATGTCTCTGCCTCTCTCTCTGTGTCTCTCATGAATAAATAAATAAAGTATTTTTAAAAATGTAGATACACAGTATCATGTATATGTGTGTATATATGTGTATGTGTATATGTACACACATATATATGGTGTGAGAATTTGAACTGATGGTTTGATGAGGAGTCTTGAGAATCCAGTGATGATTGGGGTAGGACAGTTGATGACATGAGAGCTATGGATTGATGGCCACGTTGAGGCTAGGGGCTTGGAAGAAGTATCGATGCACAAGCAGATAGTCTTGCTAAATAAGTTGTTTTGGCTGATTTATCTTCTAAAGAACAACTATTTCTTGGCCCATGTAGCTTTGTTTTTGCCTATCCTAGGTATTGTTTACCACAAAAGCAGAAAAGTTCGTTGGCTTAGTTTTCACATTGTATGTAATTGTTAATTATGTGTCAGCAATTTTCATTATTATGGTTTTTTAAAAAAGATTTTATTTATTTAATCATGAGAGACACAGAGAGAGAGGCAGAGATCCTGGGACTCTGGGATCACAACCTGAGCCGAAGACAGACGTTCAATCACTGGGCCACCCAGGTGTCCCTCATAATAATGTTTTATTATTATTATTATTTTAGAGATGAGGTAGTTGAGACTTAGGAAAGTTAGATAATTGCCCAAAGTCACACAGTCCAGACATCGTTATGGCCCATATATAATTCAATTCCCTGCAGTTGAAAGACTGTGGTCTCTTATGGTCTCTCCTCTGGGAACCATTCTTAGCTCAAAGTTGCTCTTAGCTCCCAGCCACAAGACCCTCTCACCGAATGGCAGCTCACTTCTCCAAAGCCAGCAGGAGAATCTTGTTTTGGAGTCTTGCTCCAATTTGCTAAGACAGAGTATTATATATCAGAATCAAGAGGGTAAGTATCTCAACACCCTTGCTAAATAACATAACCTAATCAAGGGGGTGGCTTTGCTATATTCTATTGGCTAGAAACAAGTCACAGGTTTTCCCTTTGCTCATGGAATTATGCAAGGGCATGACTTGCTGGAGGGTCACCTTAGGGTATCTCAGTCATCTCTGCTTTGGGTGACATGGTCTTATTCCTGGTTCCCAGGAGCCTGGGTTGTGATTATCCAACTGGTGCTTATCAGCTTCACAATGCATTTTTTCCTACCTCTGTTTCCTCTAACACCATAGGGTCTATTAAGACATGGGACTAAGGTGCTGTGCTGTTGGTACCACAGGCTGGACATACTACCAAGACTTTCCTTCTCTGAATTCTGCACAAAGCTAGCAACTTTCCATATCAGCAGGTAAATGGGCCAGAACAGAATTCTTATATAAAGAATGTGTTGCCACCATAACCCTAAGGAACTTATCAGGCACCGTGCTATCTTCTTTGTTGTAGAAGCTGTAAGATGCAGTGATTTCTTTTATTTTTGAAGTGCTATCCAAGCACAGCCATGACCACCAACCTCCTAAAACTATACTGAAGTGACAGGTCTAAGAATCTTCATCGAGTTTATCTCCTGCTCTCTGAAGTACATGTTATCTTACCAAGGTTTCTAATACACTAACCCCTTCTTGCCTGTGCAATCAGCATGATGTTGTCAATATAATGGATCTGTATGATGATCTGCAGAGTGCTCAGTGATCCAGAGATCTTTAAGCTCTATTTTGTCACAGGAGGGAGTGTGGCTAATATAGCTGATTCAAAAGTGTAAATGAATACTGTTGCACATAAGTGCAAACTGTTTCTGATCCTCTTTTCATATTGAAATACAAAAGAATACATTTGCCAAGTTAATGACTCCATTCCACAGACCTGAGACCTTATTAATTTGTTGTGGCAGATACTGTGATCAGTCCTAATTGCTTGAGCTTGTAGTGGCCATTATCTGGGATCCATCTTGTTTCTTCCAGGGCCAGATTGGTGAACAAAATAGAAGTTATGATATTGATCACCTTTCTAGTTTTTATTGATGGCACTAATTTTTGCTGTGTTCTCCTCACTCCTCAATGTGATGTAGTTTTTAATTTGCTATCTTGGCCACATGGAGTTAGTTTCAGTGGTTTCCAGTTGGGCTTCCCCACTATGATGGCTGTTACCCCACCAGCCAAGGACCCAGTGTGGGGTTACTCCAAACTCCCACTGTATCAATTTCAACCACATGCCCAGGCTCTGGAGAAATGATGATGGTCAGAAACCCAATGGTACCACTGTGAGCTGGGCTTTAGTCAGTTCTCCATTCATTTCCTTGCTTCCATAAGCTCCCATTCTAACAAAAAGATCATGGAAATGCTCTGGATCTCTAGCTATCAAAGTCAGCTCAGACCTTGTGTCTAATACTTCTTGAGTTATATTTTCCCAGTGTACCATCACTTGAGAAGTGGGCATGAGTCCCTTTGGGAAAAGGCAGAGATTCATTACATTAATTACTTGCTGTAGTGTTGCATAATCCTTTATGCTAAAGACACAGCTATGTTTTCAGTCAGTGGGTTCCAGATCTGGAAACCAGTTCAGCACTGTGAAAGGAATTGTGGTTTTGTATCTGGAAGACTGCCTTCAATCTCCTATCCCTCTATTCTTGATTATTTCTGGTTGTATATGTGAATGAGCCATTTCTTTGGCTGCCTGTCTGTTCTGTCCTTAGGGACACTATGTTCTATTAACCAGCTCCATAACTCCCCGGAGGCCACACTCCTTTGTTGCTCCTCTGACCTTGGTAGACTTAATGGTACTTACAGTCCCCTGGCTTCTGCTGGTTAAAAGCTGCCACCTGGCCTCTATTTCTATGAAGTCCCATTGTCCCCAAGGATATTAACAAGCACCACTCTGGTCTGCAGGGAAGGACCAACACTAAATGCGCAAGTGATGCTGGTGCCATAATCACTGGTCCATTCCTAATTGTCTAGGCACATGGTGTATTCTAGGGCCTCCCATAAAATACAATTCTCTGATGGGTCTTATAGCTTTGTATGTTGGTTCCAGCCAGTCCACTTTCCTTAGCTGCTTTATTACTTCTGTAGAGTAGATCTCTGCTAGGGAAAATCAAGCAATCCCACTTTGCTCAGCATTGGCCATGACTTCCCATGTTCTTATGGTTACCTTAGCAGCAGTTTTGCCCCATCCTCAGGGGTCCTTGGCAAGATTTTCACATTTTGTCTTTGGAGAATCAATGAATCCTTGCACTCCTTGATCAAGCACCCTCAAATCCAATATAGCCTGGATGGCTTTATTTATGGATTCTACTAAACATTTGTGGAAGATGTAATAGATACTAATTCTATATAGAGATAATTTTGCCTAGACAGTTGAAGTGGAGGTAATACTTCATAAGTATTCTGTGAAGTAGGCAGCCTAATAGGCAGCCTAACCTATTAGATAATTCTAAAACTCATATCAAAGTGAAAAAAAAATAAAAAGAGGTTAAAAACCCTTTGCAAAAGAGTAATAGGCTGGAAAATTTATATTATTTGACCTCAGATATCATACATCTACAGCAATCAAGACAGCATGGGGTTTGCCTAAAGGTAAACAAATAGATCATTATAATAGGTAGAATCCAGAAATGGACCTATACATATATCGTCAATTGATTTTTGACCAAAGTCCAAAAGCAATTTAGTGGAGAAACTTTTTTTTTTTTTTTTTTTCAAAAAAATGGTGCTGGCGCAATAGATATCCATGTGCAAGAGAGAGAACATTGTCCTTACCTTGCAAGAAACTAACACAAAATGGATCATGAACCTAAGCATAAAAACTTAAACTATCAGTTTTATAAGTTCTCAAAAAAAAACAACTATAAAAGTTCTTTTAGGCAAAAATTTCTTAGATGCAATGTTAAAATTTTGATTAATTTTTAAAAATCATAAATTAGTTTTACTAAATAAAAAATAATAATAAGTAAACCTGTGCTCTAGGCTAGCATAAGAAAGAGTGGACTTTCCTCTGCAGAGAGGACACTGAAATCACTGAGATCCAGGAATTTGTCTCTTAGGAGATTGAAAAGACAAGCCATAGACTGGGTATACATACTTTCAGAAGTTCCTGATAAAGGACTCGTATACATAATATATAGGGGACTTTCAAAATTCAATTATTAGGAAACAAGCAACACAATAAAAAAAAAAAGAAAAAGAAAAAGAGAAAGGTTTGAACAGCTTCTTTCCTAAAGTTGTGTGGTAGACAAATAAGCAGAAGAGGAAAATCATAATTATGAAAGTGATAAAAATAGTAATAAATTTAGAAAGTTAAGACCTATAAGGAAATTCTTACTGAGTTAGGATCATCTAGTTTAGCAATTCAAGTTGGTTCTTCTCTCCAAGTTGGAGCCAGAATTAATCAAACTGTGGGATTATGTTAAATTAATATAGGTGAGATCTTTCTGCTACCATCTTTAGTTGTCTTTATTCATGGTTTTATGTTTGTGAGAGCAAAACGCAAAGTCAGGAATTATTTGGTTTAGCTAAGCACAGAGATTGATTTAATATTTGCTCTGGGAAGATATAAATTTTCTCTGCTGCTTTGCAGTTTGTTTATAATGTTTCTTCATTGTAAAACTGCAGAGGCCATTCCCATGGTAGTGATGGAGGGGATGGGTAGAGGGGAGTGCTTCTTGAATAACAAATCAGAGGAAGAGTCAAGAAATTATATTAAGCTGTTAACCTCAAATGGAAATGGTTTGATTATATGTTGGAACCATTTTTCTTGGAAGTATCAAGCGGCCTAGGGCTTGAAGGGAAGTAGCCAAGGGCAGATCCAGAGAGAAATCTGGGATTGAGTTCTAGAGTGGACTTAAAACCCCATCAGAAGAAGCAAAGAGGCCAACTGGCATCCAACTGAGTTGAAGTTTAAGACCTTGATTAGGCATATAAATCTACAACGGAAACGGCCAAAGAGCCTATTTATTCATTCAAAGCCTGCCTTATGCTTGGCATTAGCAGAAAGGGGAATACACCTGTGAACAGAAAAGACATGGCTTGTGAACTCAGAGTTTACAATCTGTAGTCAGCATTTGAGAATGTGAGAATAAGGCTCGCATACTAGTTCTTACTGCAAATTGGGTCCAGTTGCTAGAACTCAAATTCATAGAAGCCAGTGTTAACATTAGGGCACATTATACAAATTGAAATCAATCCCAAATACGTTGAAGGGTCATCCAGGTCTCTAGGAACTTTATATCCAGTTAATAAGGCCTAATTTTCTCCAAAAGTCTTCTCTTGGCCAAAGACTAGATATCAGACGTTGTAACCTTGGTACTAGCCCATCCATAAACCTTTTATGTGTCTTACAACTGGCTTTACACAGCATTTTAAATGAAGTATGTGTGCTATTAATTTCAAATTGTTAAAGCTTCTCATACACATCTTCAGCTAGGAAAATCAGGAAGTAAAGAGATATTTATTTATCTTATTTTTTTAAAGATTTTATTTATTTGAGAGAGATAGCAAGAGAGAGCATAAGCCCGGGAGGAGAGGGAGAAGCAGGCTCCCTGCTGAGCTGGGAACCCTATGTCGGGCTCCATCCCAGGACCCTGAGATCATGACCTGAGCTGAGGCAGCGGCCTAACCAACTGAGCCATCCAAGCACCCCTGGAAGTAAAAAAAACAACAAAAAAAACTTAGATGTTTCCATGACTTCAGAGTTTTCGTCTCATTTCTTTTCTCTTTATATGATAATTTAGAAATGCCTTCATTTCATTTGGTTGATCTTAAAGTTATTTAATTATTTTATTTACATTACCAAATAGGCCTCAAGTTTCTAACATGTATTTATTGTAGCATATTTGTAGTAAGTGATTTCCTGTTCTAATCCATTTTTTTTTCTAATCCATTTTTAATAACTTCTCTAGCATTTGACATATTTTGGTAGGACATTAAAAGCAAAGATTCACTTTTTGCCAAGTGTTTTTTTTTTTTTTAATTAGTAAGTATAATAACCTGGAGCTGTATGTTATACTGATAATAATTAATAATAATTTACTGAACACTTACTATGTGCAAAGCAGTATGCTAGTGCTTACACAGATAATTTAATTTGATCTTTAAAACAACTCCATAATGAAAGTATTATTGATAATTTAAATAGATTAAGAAGTTGAAATTCAAAAGAGTTAAGTAAACTGTACAAAACCCTACAGTCAATATGACTCCAGAAGTCCTTCATCTTAACCTCTGCACTGTATCACCTCACCACATTTAAAATCCCTTTGTTCTCAAGAAGAATCTAACATTCCAAACAGATGTTAATGTTATTATTATTCCTTGCTATTTCCACTCATGGTTTGACCTAAGTCTCGGGTCATTCCCAGCTTTGGTTGCATGTGAAATTGGCCAAGGAATAACATGCATAAAGGGAAGAGATTGTGATGAAATTTCTACTGACTTTACTGAGTGTCTCAGGACTTTAATGGAAGAAGTTTATTTCACATTTCAGAGGGAGGACGAATTCCTAGTAGTGTTTTATTGCAGAGTGTTCTGAGGCAACAGTGAAACTAGAAGGACCAATGTAATTGCATATGTTCCCAACTAAGGCACATTAGTCATGTTCTATTTTAGGAGAAGAGCCGGGTTTGGGATAGGCGAGAAACACAAGAGGAGTGATTGTACCCATAATTTGTTCTTTGTGAGATACGTAAGGTAAAGGTGGGATGTTAAACTTGTAAAACAACGTGAAATGAACGTATCTTCATCTGAAGAGTATGTCTTCTGGTTTTTGCATTTTTCATGTCCAGCCATATATATATAACCACCTACTTAGTACAAAATTAATTGCTTATTTTTATTTTGGACCATCAGCAGTTTTTATATAGCTTGCTTGCTGTTTTGTTTTGTTTCACATAAGATTGAATGAATGCCATCTAGTGCATATTTCAGAACACAGATCCGGTTTATATTTTTTGTATTTAAATTTCAGAGTATTTAGCCTCATGATTGGCATGTAATACTAAAGAACTGAATAATTAAATGATTATGGAAATAAATTTATTTCATAATTCGGAGCGATTGCATATTTGGGGAAGAATATCATTTTGTAAGGAATCGAGTCAGGCTCCTAAAATAGCATCATGCCCCCAGAAGTATTTTTGAGTATTCATTTGAAAAGAAAAATGCAAAACACGTGCTTAAAACCACTTTCTTTATTTTTAATCTTTTTTTATTTTATCTATTTTTTTAATCTTTTGTCTTTATCTTTAATAAATTCTGGTTAGATATGTTTTAGAATGTTATGATGTGGTCATTTGAGATTTGCACTTTGAGATGGGATGTATAGTTAGGGCTTTAGAAAAGATCAGTCCTTTGTCATGTTCTGTATTTTCTGATTGGAACGCTTGCTCTAGTAACAATTGAACGGACAATTTATTTCATTCAGCACAAAATTATTTATCATTAAGGAGAAGCAGGAAGCTGGCTAGTAATATGAATGAGAAAACTTTCCTAATTAGGCAGGAGACTAGCTTTCATGAAGATCCACATCCTCACATCCTGGCAAATTAATCTCTCTTAGCAGGAACTAGAAGGAGACTGGAAAGAGGATACTGTCTTTATCCTTCACAAAGAGCAGTGTTATTTTTGTGATAGTGGAGATGGAAGGAAGAGTGAGAAAAGAAAACCTCATTTTGCCTTTTGATCAGCTGAGTGTGAACTTCTTAGAGTAAGATGCCAGGTAGTGTGTTGCTTTTATTGCTCATAACTCAAAGCCTTGCAGAAGTTAGGTGTGTACATGTGTGTTTGTGTGTGTGTTAGACCTTTTCTCATGGTGGCTATTAGATTTTTCTCACTAGTAAGACAAACAAAAAGCATAGATCTTATGTAAAAAACAGAATCACAACGACATCACGAGGAAGAAAAGAAATATGATGTCAGTTTTATTTCAAGGAAATACAAAGAAGGAAGGCACATTTTTGACAAACCAGGGAATAAAAATAGAAGGGTATTAAAAGATAAGTACAGGAAGAATGATAAAAGTAACAAATTATGAAAAGGAGTTTATTACAAAATAAGTATTTGGTGGTTTTCTTTAATCTCATACTTTTTGGAGTTGCTTTGTGTTGTAATGCCAAGTTTTCACTGTTTGAATAAATCATTGAAATGATTCTACATTAGTGAGTCGTTAGGGTAGCCGTGGAGGTCTGCTGCCTGGATTTACTACTTTCAAAGAAAACCTGTGGGGGAGCCTAGGTGGCTCAGTCAGTGAGGCGTCTGCCTTTAGCTCAGGTACATGATCCCAGGGACCTGGGATCGAGTCCCACATTGGGCTCCCTGCTCAGCGGGGAGTCTTCGTCTCCCTCTCCTTCTGCCCCACTCCCCAACTCGTGCTCACTTTCTCTCTCAAATAAATAAATAAAATCTTTTAAAAAGAAAAGAAAATCTGTCAAGGGGAGCCTGGAAGCTCAATATGTTGAGCAACTGACTCGATTTCATAAGATCTGTGCTCAGTACAGTGTCCTTGAGATTCTTTCTCTCTCCCTCTGCCCCTTCCCTTGCACTTGCTTGCGCTCTCTCTGTCATGCTCTCTGTCACTCTCAAATGAATAAGTGGATCTTTTTTAAAAAAGAAAGAAAACCTGTCAAAAGGAGTACAGCTGGATGACAATCTCTGGGTGCAGGTGCCTTCAAGCTTTGCCCCAACTTTGAGCCAAGGCCCATGCTCTTTGGACAGTCCTCAACCATTGAATATGAATGGCAGTGGTGCAAGAGGGTCTCAGTTTTGAAGCAGTACAGGACTCCTTAAAGAGCAGTCTTTTCTCTTTCCAGTGGTGCTCCCATGATCTTGGCTGAAATTTTCTCAGAGGTGCACTGCTGTATGGGGCTCATTCTACCCAATCCTTCAGCCTTCCTTCTCTCCTTTCACATGAGCCAGACCTTCACCACAGTTTGAAAGGTTTCCTTAGGCATTCCTGCCCTCCGTTGTGTTTTTGTGTTTCACAGGCATTTTTCTCAGTACACTTTTTGTACTTTTAACTCAATCTTGACTTCCACTTCCTAGAAGAACGAACATGATCAATACTGAAAGTAGTCTGTGATATCAAAGAATAAGATGAGGTTTTGCAACTGGATTATTTGCCACCTACCAGAAAATAATCTCTTCTCATCTGTGGATCATAGTTTCTGGCACAAAAGTGAAGTCCAATTGATAAAAAAAAATGTCATCAGTGGTGATTTGGGAGAATGTCTTGATAAATGTGAATTCTACAGTTAGGCCAATATTCAGGCATTTTAGAAAAATGGAGCAAAGAAAATGCATTTTTCTGATTATTAGTAAGTTGAATTGTAGACCTAAAGAGAGATGATGATAAACTGAAAGTAGTTGACAAATAGCTCAAATATAAGTATGAAAGCTAGAAGATGGAGCACCTAGGTGGTTCAGTGATTGAGCATCTGCCTTTGGCTCAGGCCATGATCCTGGGGTCCTGGGACTGAGCCCCTCATTGAGCTCCCAATGGGGAGTCTGCTTCTCCCTCTGCCTATGTCTCTGTCTCTCTCTGTGTCTCTCATTAATAAACAAAATCTCAAAAAAAAAAAAAAAAGAAAGAAAGAAAGCTAGAAGACATATTGGGTAGCTTGGAAAGAGTTCCTTATCTTTTATAAAGGGAGAGTGGAGAGTAAATTTAGCATCTGATATTTAGGGCCACTGACCCACAAAGATGACTGGATACTAATTGAAGAGTGTTCTTAAGCCCAAGGTGAGAGCCCTGTTTAGGAAAAGTTGGGGCATAAAAACAGAGAATTGGAGTATGTGGATTAATTTCCCCAAAGATCTATAATATGAAAGCCCACAGATTTGGCCCACTATTCTCTGCTAAGAGTTGACAATTTTCCTAGGCAGGAACGTACTTCAGAGGCTCCACATAAGGTAGAAGGTATATCCCTCCAAGTTGGCCCAACCTTGTCTCCTAGCTTCTAGGCTGAAAAGCATGGCTGAATTCCAGCATAATTCAGCTATGGGATGTAAATATACTAGGATTGGTAAATAGGAAAAGAGTTAACAGCCCCTTGAAGCTTCAAGAACTAGCTGTCATGTACTATCAGGAGTCAGAAGGATGTCTGTAAGATTGGATTTTCAGAGTATTTGATCAATAGGAGGATACTTGTGATTGGCAAAGCAAGAGTTTATTGACTAAGTGGCATTCTTTGAAGCATGGGATTTAATGCTTTGTAAAAGACCCCAAGGTATAGGGGAAATTTGCTGCTAAAATGGGTCTTAGAACCTTGGAGAAAGTCTTGGCAAAGTTGAAACGCCAGAATTGCCATGGAAGATGATAGAGGCATAAAAGGAGTAAAAGACTGTAAAGTATAATAGAATAGATATATTATTGTCATGCCAAGAAATAAGAATAATATTTTCCATGGGGGAACCCATAAGACCCATAATTCACCAAGATCATGGGGAAATACTAATTCAATCAGTCATAACTCTTTTCCAAAGATCAAGATTGACTGTAGGAAAGACTTTTGTCACATCATCAGGACATCTCACAGACCATAACACTGTTCCATTACATTCAAATTCATCAAGGCAGACTAAGAAAGAAGTAGATAACAAACTCAAAGTTTTGGCAAAACATACAGGCTCCAAAATGAGACAAAACCTACAAATGTTAGGGACCTGCTACTTCTATTAAGATTTTAGGTGCCATGTGTCCATAAAGTACTGGGTTGTCCTCTTCAAAGTGAAAGACTAGATTAGGTTTTTTCTTTTCTGGAAGAGGCAGTGGCTTGTTACTTGAAGGAAAAGATATCAATTCTCTGGGTTTGCCTCTCCTAACTTCAGATCCTTAGTTAGTACCACTAGCAGGAGGTCCTAAGGAGTATCTAATCTACAGACTTGGAATTATCTGTAAAATAATGTAGTGAAGACAGTTCACAGTGAAGGAGATAGAGGTAGGCAATGAACATGGGATGCACCAGTTGTATCACATACCATGTCATCTAGAAACTGCCAGCATGACTTACAGAGCAACACGGGAACATCCTACTGAAGGCTGAAGTCAAAGTACCATCTGGGAGGTGATGCTCTACAAAGACTGTGTAGGCTGTTGACTACCAAGGCCATGGAGAAAGGATAGCCCACCCTTCAGTCTCTGTTCTCCACTATGCAAACTGTTGCCACAGTGTCCCAGAGAGTGGCTGCTTCCTCAGTCTAGGTCCAGAATGATAAGACATAAAGAGCAAATTAAGTTAAGCCCAGTTGGGCCCAGCAGAGCTAAAGGCAGCCTTAGTCCTCATATTACACAAGCAAAAACTAAATGTCTATGTCATAAGCCATGGATATTTTAATATCATTACTGTACCAAGAATTGACTAATATGTTAATTAAGGTTTACATCAAAGATATTATGCAGATTTCCCTTTTGTGATTTTTTTTCCTTTTGAGTGCCAGAGGAGGAAATTAGTAAAATACTCAGTTTTGCTATCCATGGCAATATAGAATTTTAATTATAAAAATAATGACTAATGGACATTTCAGATTTTATTTGAATATTTTTTATAGTTTTACCCAGACAGATTGCATTGCTGTCCCACTTGAGAAGTATTTCCTAAGGAGGGTTCTAGGAAATTTATCTATTTAAAACATAATTTCTCTAAAAAACTTAAAATATGTGATAAGTCATTTGGACAATCAATAAAGCAGTTCAAAAGTTATTATTTTGGGAGCCTTGAGAATTTTCTTTTTTCATTATAAACCTCTTCAAAATGCACCTTATGAAATAAAATGCTCATTCAAAATCAATAATAGTAAACAAGTTTTTCATTTAGTAATATTTTAAAATGCTAAAAAAAAATCTCTTGACTGATTATAATCCTAGGAAGATGAGGAACAGTAAGTCAAGAGATAAGTAATAAATATATATATTTATAGAGTAAACTAGAACATAGTAGGTACCAGAGGATTTTAGAGTATTTCAACCTGTTTCTTAGTATAATATACTTTGATAATAATCACCATGCTGCCCATTATCTGTATATGAAATTTAAGCTGATAGTGATGTTATTTATTCCTTTAATCAATAAGTAAAAAAATAAAATAAAATAAAATACCATTGAGAGATCTGAATAAAATATTTATTTCTTGTAGGAATGAGGAAACTTTGAACAGAGCTGTTTTTCCAGTTGCTTTCATCAGATTAAAGTTGCTTCCCTATCTGCCACCTTCACCCCTCCCCCGCCACCCCCAACCATTTCAAGATCTTGCGACCCAGGTTAGGGCTAAACTTAATATGTGTACAGAGTACTTAACTGGGAAGAAATGATCAAGCAGAAACTTTAGCTTAATGTTCTCCAGGCACTTGGAGTTTAAAGCTCAAAATCCACCCCAGCTGCTTGAAGTTTAGCTCGAACAGATTTCCTATGGACAGTGCCCTTGAGGAATTCTTTTTGGTCCTTATTTGCCTTCTTCTTTATCTCTCCATTGAGTCTTCTCCCTGTCATACTCACACTAAGAGGGCCAACCTAGTCCTTGTTTGCCAGGAACTTTCCTGGTTTAGAACTAAAATTCCAATACCCCCAGAAACCCCTGCAGCAGGGGTGTACCGGGACAGCTGGTCACCCTAATCCAAGCCAGCTCTGATCCTCTTCTTCCCAAACTCACTTTTCATAGAAGAAGCTAGAGTGATGTAAGAAGGAAAAGAAAGAAAGAGAGAGAGGGAGGGAGGGAGGGGTGGAAGGAGAAGGAAGAGGAAGGAAGGAAGGAAGGAAGGAAGGAAGGAAGGAAGGAAGGGCATATGAGAATGAGAAATAGTAAAGAAGATTAAAAAGGAAGAAATGGAGGTGAAACTGCACTCTGTTAAAGATTCATACCAACTCCTACAGAGCTCACTGTTCTCAATTCCTCATTCCTATTATCTGCTCTCTCCCTCCCCACCCCTCTCTCCAACTCCTTCTGGAGCTAGAATGCCTGGATTCAAATTCTGCCTCTACACGCTGAATGCTGTGTGCAAAGACTTAGCCTCCCTGACCTCATAAACTCTGGATGAAAATACTGCTTGTCCCCGAGTAGTTGCTAAATAAATTCATACATGTGTTGCTGAATCATTAACTGTACTATTTTTGTTCTCCTGCTCAGAGCCCACGACCAAAGGTAGTTAAGAGCCTTGGCATCCCTTGCCCAGCTCCGACGGGCTGGCTGAGGTTCCTCAGCAGGGTAGCACTTTTCAGTGAGCGATTAATTCTGGGTTCTATGCAATTTACAGATAAACTCTTGGAAAAGAACCTGCTCATAAGCATGAGATTGCCTGTAGGTCAGATAAAATTTATATTGCATTTGTCATTCACATGCTTTGTTGCTGGAGCTGATTGTATCTGAGAGCAAAAATCTGGCGTGAGCCATTTGCTCATACATTTTTAATTTATGGACTCAAGAGTTTGGAATAATATTCAAAGTCACAGATGCTTATCTGAACCAAACCCAAAATATTTTGAGGTTTTCATATCAGTTATAACCATCAGAGAACTATAGCCAGAGAAGGAAAAAGAAAAGAAAAACTTTTGCCTGAAAAAAAAAAAAAAGACAACAAAATGATTTATTTTTAATGTTCATTTTGGGAATAAGTACTTTTAAATTGACAAACTCTATCACATGTATAGATAGATTCAAACATATTTTTGTCTCAACAAACTTAGGTTAAAAATATGAACCCAGAAAAATGAATAGTCCCCTAAGAGGCATGCACCTAATTATTTCAGGACGTTTATGATCTATAAAAGTTTAAAAATATCTTAAGAGGACACTATTTTTAGGTATCAAGGAGGAAGCCCCAGGGTACTTGGAACCGAACCTGGGATATTGGAAATGAGGAGAGCTTTTACAAGTGCTCTGGAAGATAATTCTCGTTATCAGACTAGAGGAAGGGGTGGCTAAGAAGGTAGCTTAGCCTTGGGTAGCTCCCAAAGGTAGCTGAATAAGGTAGATGGATATACATTGTAACAAACAGTTATTAAAATTACTGGAGGTCCAGTTCACAAAGCTAAATTCATTTTACCAGGAAAGGTAGGCACGCTGTAGAATGACTCCAAAGAATGGAAGCTCAATAAAATCATCTGCAGATTGATCTGGAGGTCCTGTGGGTTTGTGGGTAAGAAAATGTACAAGCTGCATCTCCAATAATACTTGAGGGTTAGAAGTCATGAACACACCCTTCCACATGCTGAAATATCATGGCACCTTTTCACTTTGTCCTCAGCAAATACATGCTTTAGATTTAAATGCAGTTATGGCCTCTAAAGTTGGCATGGCCTTAGGATGCGAAACAAATAAACATAAAAACCTGCCTAATGTA